>NC_134088.1:67235511-67553167 GCF_000715075.1 Nicotiana tabacum
TAAAGGTTTGGAAATTCCTTAAATTTGACTATGGTTTGAATTTATGGCTATTGAGTTTGGATTTCTATTTCGGGACTTGAAATAGGTCTGTTTTGCTAATTGGAACTTGTCGGCAACATTTGGCATCATCCCGAGTTGATTTGATAGGGATTACATGCGTGGTTGTGTTTTTTAGAAGTTCTTGAGTTTCAATGTTAATTTCATGTGTTTTTGATGTCCGATTAATGGTTTCGGACGTTGTTTTGATGTTTTGATCGTGAAAGCGAGTTTGTATGATATTTTTAGACTTGTGTTGATATTTGGTTTAGAGCCCTGCGGGTTCGGGTGAGTTCGAATGCGTTTCAGAGTGTTGGAAGAGTTTTAGTATTGCTAGATTTGAACAGGTACTGCAGGTCTCGCATTTGCGAGATTTTGTTCGTATTTGTGCTCTCGCATTTGCAATGTGGGAGATCGCATTTGCGAGAAATGCTAGGGACTGTCAGGTTCACATTAGCGAACAAATTGTTCGCTTTTGTGAACAAATTGTTCGCTTTTACGATTGGGGTGTGGGCTTGGCTGGATTTCTTTCGCGATCATTTGGTCGCTTTTGCATGGTGTTAAGTGTTTGCATTTGCGACATTAGCTGAACCGTGATGGGTGTCACTTTTGCTATCATTATTCGCATTTGTGAACATCAAGTCATATTTGCGACACATGCGACTGAACATAAAGGCTAGAAGACAGGATTTTAATCTCATTTTTCATATATTTGAACCCTAGACTCGGTATGAGGCGATTTGGAGAGGGAATTTTCACCTACAATCATTGGGTAAGTGATTTTGATCAATTTCTAACTATATTTGGTGATTATATATGAGATTTAATATCAAATTTATGAGAATCAAAGTGAAATTTCGGGAAATTTTGTTTATGTTTTGAAAAAGGAAAAATTTGGGATTTGAGAGTCGAAATGGACTCGGATTTTGAAACAAAATACCTATATGAACTCTTGGGGTTATGGGCAGTCAAGACCTACCCTTTGACCGAATTTTGACCAGGCGGGCCCGAGATTGACTTTTGTTGATGTTTGAGGAATTGTGTAAAGCTCATAGCTTTATCAATTGTAATTGGTTTCTCTTGCATTGTTTGATGTTGTTAAGTCATTTTTGGTTATATTTGAGCCGCGTGGAGGCAAATGTTAGGGAAAAAACTATTTTCGATGGTTGATTTGGCCTAGTTGAGGTAAATATCTTAACTAACTTTATGTAGGGGAACTGCCCCTTAGGATTTGGGTTGATTGTGTTATTTGTACTATGTGGAAGACGTGTACACAAGGTGACGAGTGTGTACATGGGCTATATGAGATATTTTGACCGGCTTAGACTTCTAGACTTCTTCCATGCATTTAATTAAATTTGTCATAACATGTTATATCTTTCATTGTTGAATTTACTCTCACTTATTCTAATTGAAGTTATTAGTTCATGTTCTATCTTTTATTTTCAAAATATACTCTTGTTTGCTACGATTGACATTGTTTCCTCTTTTATTGTCATGTTATCTCTTTAATTATTAACTTTTTCTTATTTGAAGTCGTTGCTACATGTTATCTCTCTCATTGTTGAGTTATTCTTATTTGAAGTCATTAATACTTGTTATGTCTTTCAATGTTGAGCTTACTCTTCCATTTCATTGTGTTGTTGTAATTCTTGCGTTGAGCTACTTACCATACTCTCATGTCATTGTTGGGATAGTCATTGATGCGCTTGTGGCGAGAAATTGGGGGCATTTACTTTACTGTTGCGCACGCGGCGAGACAAAGTGGGCTATGTCTGGGATGATTTGTGATGGCCTGCGGGAATTGTTATTGATGATATTTGTGTGGTGGTGTGACTATCTTGTGTGAGTCATGCTTATTGCAGGTTTTGTTGTGTTGTTTCCCATGTGCTATTTGGTCTCTTTGATCTTACTTGTTGACTCGATGTAACGACCTGACCGGTTGTTTTGAGTATTTTAGCCATGTTCCCTTATTTATTGCCTCCTTTATGTTCAATTGTCGTTATGTGACTTGTCGGGGTGTTTGGTTTGGTTTCGGGTGAGTTTCGGAGTGAATTGGGACACAGTCCCAAGGTTGAAAGCTTAAGTTGGATGAGTTGACTGGAGTTTGAATTTTTTTGTAGACGACTCCGGAATGAAATTTTGATGGTTTCGATAACTTTATATTGTGATTTTGGTCTTGGGCATATGTCCGGATATTGATTTGGAGGTCCGTAGGTTGGTTTGAGGCTTTTTGGCAAAAGTTGGAAAGTTGAAGGTTTGGAAGGTTGATAGGTTTGACCGAGGGCTTACTTTATTGATATCGGGTTCAGATTGTGGTTCCGGAAGTTGGTATATGTCCGTTGTGCCCTTTGGACTTGCATAAAAAATTTGAGCTCATTTGGAGTTGGTTTGATATGATTCGACTTTAGTTTTAGAAGTTTAATGTTCATTGATTTAATAGGCTTGCATTGGGGTGCCATTCGTAGATTTGATGTTGTTTGATGTGATTTAAGGGCTCGAGTATGTTAGTACTGTATTTTGGGACTTGATGGTATGTTCGGACATGGTCCCGGGTGCCCTGGGTGTTATTTGGATTGAATCCGGATTCATTTTGGACTTGTAGGATTTTGATGCATGTTGAAGTTTGGTGCATTCGCACCTACGCAATTTGGGCCACAGGACCGCAGATGCGAGATTTGGGCTGGGAAGCTGGGTCCGTGGGTGCGGACGATCTTGCGTAGGTGCGCAAACACAGATGCAAATTTCTTTCGCAGAAGCGGAGTTTGGTCTGTTGGCTTAGGACCGCAGGTGCGGTCATTTTCCGCAGAAGCGGATACGCAGAAGCGCGTATGGGTTCAGAGAAGCGGAAGTTTTGGGCTTAAGTGGAATCCGCATCTGCGATGAATTTTTCACAGATGCAGAGTCGCAGATGCGACAATTTGACCGCAAAAGCGGACATCACAGGGTAGAAAAAGGATGGAATCGAGCGTTTATTTCATTTTTCTACATTTTGAGTTAGAGAGCTCGGTTTTGGACGATTTTGGAGGTGATTTTCAAGGATTGGATCGGGGTAAGTGTTTTTGACTTGGTTATGTTCATTAATCATGACTCCATCGTTGTTGTTATTATTTAATTAGTGATTTAAGTTGGAGAAGTTAGGTATTTTTGTAAAAACTTTCCTAAATCATAAATAGTGGAGTTGAAGGTCGATTTGAGGTCAGAATTAGATAATTTTTGTTTGGTTGGACTCGTATCACAATTGGTGTTCGTATTTTGTATGTTTGGTCAAGTTTCGAGGTGTGAGATCAGGGTTGGCATTTTGAGTTGACCTTTTGATTTTGTTTAAAGATTGAAACTTTATTATCCAAAATTGCTTCCTATGGCTTGTATTTATGTTATTAAATTACTTTGGCTAGACTAAAGCCGTCCGAAATTGGATTTTTAGGGGGAAGGCTTATTAGTGTAGTGAGTTAGCTTGTTTGCGGTAAGTATCTTGTCTAACTTGGGGGAAATACCGCTTAAGACTTGGGTTGACTCCGTTGTTAAGTTGTTCTTACATGCTTTACTTGATGGTTTTATCACATGCTCTTTCTTTTATTATCAAACATGCTTTTATATGCCTTAATTAATGTTGTTATCTCTGTTATTATCACGTGCCTTTTTAATTGTGGAGTTATTCTCATTTGAACTTATTATTCCATGGTGTCTCTTCGTATTGAATTATTCTCATGTATTTATACATAGTTGTTATTTTATACTATCTTTTTCGTTGTTAAGCTTATGTTATACAATTGAAGTGGAAGTTGTCTTTTCGTGGAATACCTTCATTTTGAGTTATTGAAGTTGAAGTTATGAAATCTATTATCACATTGAGGTTGAAATTGTTTATTATTGATATCTCCTTTCCTTGTTGAGTAACTCTTATTTATTTTTTTATTATTGAGAAGCTTGTACACATTATGGTTGAGCCGGAGGCTATATGTTGTGATGATATTAGTATTGTTGATTTTGGCAAGTTTTGGCATATGGGCATGTGTGGTGCAAGTTGTTATTGTGTTGTGATATTGATGCGCATGCAGAGGTATAATGATACAGGTTGATGTGCATGCGGCGGCATAAGGTGGGATTTATGTGTATTGCTAGTAAGGGAATTACTTGAAGCCATGCAGTGACATAAGGGGGTTATAGTGCGTGTAGCTATTCCCTAAAAAAAATATTTTAAAAAATATCTAAATGTAAGGCTCACACGGCAGTATAAGGAAAGGTTGTGATTTTAAATTGTGAAATGTGGATATGAGGTGTGGTACCTTGGTTGTGATTCTTGTTGTACATTATATCTTAAAGAGGCTTGTTATTTGAACAATTTTGTTAACTCTTCATTTGCCTTACTTGTATTTGTCCATATTGATTTCTTGTTGTTCTTATTATATGTTCACTCCTTGCTGCCTTTATTGCTTTAAATTCTATTGTTAGCTTACATTATTGAACTGCTCTATTGTCATTCATTTTCCCGTCTTCCATTATTTGACTACACTATACTCTGTTCAGTTTTCTAGTCCTAGTAGGTATCTTGACATGACATCATTACTACTCTACCGAGATTATGCTTGATACTTACTGGGTACCATTGTGGTGTACTCATACTACGCGTCTGCACATTTTTGTGCTGATCCAGGCACATCTGCTCGTGCCGGATGCTAGTGATCGTACAGTTATTTTCGAAGTCTTCATGGTACATCTGCCCGACACTCCCAGGCCTCGGTATAACCTTCAGTCATTACTTTTACTAATATTCATCTTCTACTGTGACTGTGTTGTATTAGAGATACTTAATTCATTTCTATAGAGCTTATGACTCAGTTCCACCGATTTTAGGGATTATCTTACTGATGTTCCGTATTTGGAGTCATTATGAGCTTTATAGATTTATTTTATTATCTTAGTTCATCATTTCTGTTTAAGTTATTTATGAATGTCAGGCTTACCTAGTCTTAGAGACTAGGTACCATCACGACTACGACAGGCGGGATTTTGGGGTCATGACAAGTTGGTATCAGAGCTCTAGGTTCATATGTGTTAGGAGTCATAAGCAAGTTTAATAGAGTCTTCTAGATCAGTATGGATATGTCTCTACTTAACTTCGAGAGGCTACATAACTGTTAGGAAATTCAACTTCTTTGATTCCTTATCGTGCGAACTTGTTGATTTCAAATCTGGGTTTTTTGTCTTTCTATTATCTCATAGATGGTGAGGACATGCACTACTAGATCCGATGATCAGACACTCGTGCCTCCTGCTAAAGCTGCGCGAGGTCGGGGCAGAGGCCGAGGAAGGGCACATGCTACAGTTAGAGCATCTGCCCGAGCAGCGACTGAGGAGCCACCAGTAGCTCTAGTTGGGGGAGAGGCACTTGACATACCTATTATTGCCCCTGGACTTCAGGAGACCCTAGCACAGTTCTTGAGAATGTTTGGCACTCTAGCTCAGGCAGGAATTACTCCCCTTGCACCAACTACATCTCGGGCTGGGGGAGTAGCTCTAATTCACGTGGCCCATACTCCAGAGCAGCGGGTCCACATTGATCAGGTTCTGGGTTTCATGCCATCACAACCAGTTATTCTGGTTCAGCATGAGGTTAGGCCAACTACATCTATAGAGGAGCAGAGGAGACTTGAGAGGTTCAAGAAATATGATCCTCCTACTTTCGGTGGCGCAGCTACCGAAGATGTGCAGAGTTTTCTAGAGATGTGCCACTTATTATCCGCACCATGGGTATTGTGGAGGTGAGTGGAGTTACTTATACTACATTTCAGCCGTCAGGATCACCATATCGATGGTGGTAGGCTTACGAGGAGGGTAGGCCAGCTGATTCAGCCCCACTCACTTGGGCTCAATTTTCAGATATGTTTTTGAGAGAGTTTGTTCCCCAGACCCTTCGGGATGGATGGCGCACAGAGTTTGAGCAGCTGCGTCATGGGACTATGACAGTGTCAAAGTATACTATCAGATTCAGTAAGTTATCCCGACATGCACCTACCTTGGTTGCTATAGTCAGAGAGCGAGTCCACAGATTTATCGAGGGTCTCAACTATGGCATTAGATTTAGTATGGCTCGAGAGTTGGAGACGGATACTCCATTTCAGTAGGTGGTGGAGATCGCGCGAAGGTTGGAGGTTATGCAGGGCCGAGAGAAGGAGGACAGGGAGACCTAGAGGCCTCGAGTTATTGGAGAGTTTAGCGGCGGTCACGCTGTAGCTACAGACCGATATGGCAGGGGATATGTGCGTTGGCTAGTAAATTCAACACTCCCAGTCCAGCCGACCAAACCAAAGTCAGTTTTTAGCAGCCACACTCACTGAGAGCTTGTTTTAAGTGTGGCGATACCAGACACATGGTGACGGACTGTCCCAGACTTAAGGGTGGACTTTATTGATATCGAGTTCGAATTGGGATTTCGGGAGTTAGTATAGGTCCATTGTGCCATTTAGGACTTGCATGAAAAATTTGAGCTCATTCGGTATTGGTTTGATATGATCCGGTATTAGTTTTAGAAGTTGAATGTTCATTAATTCAATAGGCTTGAATTAGGGTGTAATTTGTAGATTAGATGTGATTTAAGGCCTCGAGTAGGTTTGTGTTATGTTTTGGGACTTGATGGTATGTTTGGACGGGGTCCCAGGGTCCCCGGATGTGATTCGGACTAAATCTAGATTCATTTTGGACTTAGAGGATTTTGATGCATGCTGAAGTCTGGTGCATTTGCACCTACGCAATTTGGGCTACAGGTGCGGCACCGCAGAAGGGGCATCTGAGCCGCAGATGCAAGATTTGGGCTGGGAAGCTGGGTTAGCAGGTGTGGACGATCTTGCGCAGGTGTGCAAACACAGATACGTATTTCTTCAGCAGAAGCGGATTTTGGTATGTTGGCTTAGGACCGCAGGTTCGGTCATTTTCTGTAGAAGCGCGTATGGGTTCGCAGAAGCGGAAGTTTTGGGCTTAAGTGGAAGCTGCATTCGCGATGAATTTTCCACAAATGCGAAAATTTGACTTAAGAAGTAGACATCACTGGGCAGAAAAAGGATGTAATCGAGGGTTTATTTCATTTTTCCACATTTTGAGTTAGATAGCTAGGTTTTGGGCGATTGAGGGGATTTTCAAGGATTGGATCGGGGTAAGTGTTTTTGACTCGGTTTTGTTCATGAATCATGATTTCATAATTGTTTTTATCATTTAATTAGTGATTTAAGTTGGAGAAATTAGAGATTTTTGTAAAAACTTTCCTAAACCATAAATTGAGGATTTGAAGGTAGATTTGAGGTCGGAATTGGATAATTTTGGTATGGCTGGACTCATATCGGAATGGGTGATCGAATTTTGTAAGTTTGGTCGAGTTTCGAGATTTGAGCCCGGGGTTGACTTTTTGAGTTGATGTCACGACCCCAATTTTCCTCCGTAGGATGTCGTGATGGCACCTAGTCTCAACGACTAGGTAAGCCTAACAAATAATAATAACTAGGTAGAAACAATTATTAAAATAATAAAACAAGCTGAATAACTGATATAACCTTCCGATACAAAACATAATCTCAACAATACGCTCCCCAAAGACGGCAGAACTGAGTCGTCATAAGCGCTATAGAGTAAAACTAGGATAACTACTACATCACTGTCTGAAAGAACTATAACAGTAAATAGAATAAAAGAGAAGGTGACTCTGAGGCCTGCAGACGTGGAGCTGGTATACCTTGAAGTTTCCCAAGCAGCAACTCAATCAACTCTAGCGTCCGACACGGGCATACATACCTAGATCTGCACAAAATGTGCAGAAGCGTAGTATGAGTACACCACAACAGTACCCATTAAGTATAAAGCCTAACCTCAGTAGAGTAGTGACGAGGCCAGGTCAATACACATACAAGGATATAAAGAAGTAGTATGAAAATGTAATACAGATATATAATGGAAAGTGGAGAAATAACTTATACCAAACAAGATAGTAACATGAACTAATACCGGAAATTAAACATGGAAATAGCATAAAAGAAGCAACTAAAGAGAACTACAATGATCATATACGGACAACAACTGCTAGAATAATAAAGGATGAAACAACAAGAAATGTCCCCACCAGAACTCGTTGCAACATGAAATAAACAGTATGAATCACATCGAGGCATCGCCTCGTATTCACATTTCTCAATTTCAATCACAATCTTTCCTTATACCACCGCATGAGCCTTACATTTGAAATAGGTTTTGAAAACAGTTTTCACAAAATAGCTACATGTACTTTAGCCCACCTTATGACGCCGTGTGGCTTCACGTAGTTCCCCTGCAAGCAACAAGCACATAAGTCCCAGCTTATACCGCGGCATGCACAACAACCCCAAGCTGTATACAGCCGCATGCACGTCAACATCACATTACAATAATAACTCGCACCACATGTGCCCATATGTCACAATTTTCCTACAATCCACAATATCAATATTTCCACAACAATATCCCACGGCTCTACTACAACGGATAAAAGAATATCAACAACAACAATGAATGTAAAATGCTAAAAAAGGAAGATGTTTTAACAATAAAAATTTTGCCTCAACATAATAATGACTTTCACCACTTTAACACCAATAACTCAACAATGAGAGACAATGCATAACCACGATGTTAAATAAGAATAACTCACAATGGAAGAGATAACGCGTAGCAATGACTTCAAATAATAGGAGTCAACAATGAAAGAGATAACATGAACAATAACTTCAAGTAATTGTAATCAACAATGAAAGAGTAACATGAACAATAACGTCAATTAATGATAATCAACAACGAAAGAGATAACATGTATAATGACTTCAAATAATAATAACCAACACTGAAGAGATAACATGGGACAATAAAAGAGGCAACAAGTTCAACTAAAGAATGAGCGCAAATTTTCAATTAGGAGGTAGAACAAGTGTTAACGAAATCATTTAAGGCATGTAAGGATAGACTAACACAAGTAAGAATAAATTGACTAAGAGAATTAAAACATGGTGTGGCATTCAATTAAAGTATAGAAATAGTCTAAGTAGCCTAAACCAGTCAAATACCATGTACAACCCATGTACCCACTCGTCACCTTGAGTACACAGATTTCACTTAGCACAATTGAATCAAATAATACCAATCCTAAGGGGTAGTTCCCCCACACGAAGTTAGGCAAGACACTTACCTCAACTAGGCAAATTAAAAACTTGAAAATAACTTTTCCCTTAAAATCCGCCTCCACACGGCTCAAATCTAACCAAAATAGACTTAATATCATCAAATAATGCTAGGGAATTCAATTGCAATAGATAAAGCTATGATCTTAAAACTTTTCCCAAAGAGACATCGAAAGTCAACCCGGGGCCCGCCCAGTAAAAAACCCGGGTCTAATGGTAGATTCCATCTACCCATGACCCACGAGTTCATATATGTTATTAGTTTCAAAATCCGAGTCTAAATTGACTCTCAAAACTAAATTTCATATTTTTCTAAAACTTGACAAAGTTTCACAAATTTTCACTTTGATTCACATAATTTTGATGTTAAAATCTAAGATATGTTGATGATATATGATTAGAAATGGATTAGAATCACTTACCCAAGGTTTGTAGGTGAAAATCCCCTTTCCAAATTGCCTCCTACCGAGTCTAGGGCTTACAAATGAGAGAATGAGTTCAAAAATCCCGTCTCCCATCCCTTTAACCAGCTGCAGCTGTCGCATTTGCTAACCCTCGCAATTGCAGGACCGGGGCTTGCATTTGCGAACCCTGACAGCCTCATGAAACCTCGTATTTACAAGAAAAGGCTTCGCAATTGCGAAGCAGGGAGTTCGGCAAATACGAACAAATGTTCACAAATGTAACAACTGAGACCCCACTATGACCTTCACAATTGCGATGATGGTGCTCGCAATTGCGATACCTGAGCAGTAGCAACACCAACAGTCAAATTTCAATTCAAAACCATTTCGGAACATGTCCGGAACTTATTCGAGCTCTCGGGGCTCCAACCTAAACATCCACCCAAGTCTAAAAAAATAAAATCTAAAACTACAAATCAAAAACTAAAACGCATGAATTTTGAAGTAAAGTTCATGAATCTCTTCCAAGAATCCTATCATATCAACTCCAAACGACACAAAAGTTTGCAGATAAGTTCTAAATACCATAACGGACCTATTCCAAGTCCCAAAATTGAATTTCGAGGTCGATAGCTGAATGTCAACCTACGGTCCGCAAATCAACCTACGGACTTCCAAAATCAATTCCGGCATACGCCCAAATCCTAAATCACGATACGAAGCTATTAGAGTCATAAAAACAAAGTTCCGAGGTCGTTTTCACAAAAGTCAAAGTTTGTTCTACATT
Source organism: Nicotiana tabacum (assembly GCF_000715075.1). Classification (NCBI taxonomy): domain Eukaryota; kingdom Viridiplantae; phylum Streptophyta; class Magnoliopsida; order Solanales; family Solanaceae; genus Nicotiana; species Nicotiana tabacum. The sequence continues at coordinate 67,245,936 of NC_134088.1, forward strand.
TGCAAATTTTAAACCTCTAAGTCAAGAATCAAGGGTCCAAATCAACCCGAAAGTTCCCCGGAACTAATCTAACCGACCCCGCCAGTCACAAAATCATAAACACACATGTGTGTAGCAATAAAAGGAGTAACTGGGAGTAATTACACAAAACTACTGATTGGGTCATTATATTCTACCCCTCTTAAAACCAACGTTCATCCTCGAACGTGCATAAGGACATACCTCAAGTGGTGAATAGATAAGGATAACAACTCCGCATGTCGTGCTCGGTCTCACAGGTCGCCTTCTCGATCGGATGACCCCTCAATTGAACCTTTACTAAAGTAATACTCTTTAATCTCAGCTTCTGGACCTGTCAGACCAAGATAGCCACAGGCTATTCAATATAAGTCAAATCCTCATCCAATTGGACTGTGCTGAAGTTTAAAACATGAGACGAATAACCATAATACTTCTGGAGCATAGAGACATGGAAAACTGGATGAACCACATATAAACTAGGTGGCAAAGAAAACTTTTAGGACACATCTCCAATCCTCTCAAGGTTCTCAAAAGGTCCGATATACCTAGGGCTGAACTTTCCCTTCTTCCTGAACCTCATGACACCCTTTATGGGTGAAACCCAGAGCAAGACTCGCTCTCCAACCATGAATGCAACATCGCGAATCTTCCGATCCACATAAATCTTCTGTCTTGGGCCGTTCGAAGCCAATCCTGGATCATCTTGACCTTCTCCAAAGCATCTCAAACCAAATCCGTGCCTAATAACTTAGCCTCTCCCAGTTCAATCCACCTAATTGGAGAACGACATAGTATCCCATATAGGGCCTTATAGGGAGCCATTTGAATACTCGATTGGTAGCTATTTTTGTAGGCAAACTCTGCAAGTGACAAGAACTGATCCCAAGCACCCCCGGAATCCATAACACAAGCGCGAAACATATCATACAAAATGTAAATAGTGCGCTCGCACTGTCCGTCCATCTGAGGATGAAATGCTATACTCAACTCAACCCGTCTGCCTAACTCATGCTATACACCTCTCTAGAAACACGATATGAACTGCGTACCCCGGTCAGAGATGATGGATACCGGTATGCCATGAAGTCGGACAATCTCCCGGATATAAACCTGAGCTAACTACTCCGCAGAATAGGTAGTCACTACCGGAATGAAATGATCTGACTTGGTAAACATGTCCACAATCACCCATACTGCGTCAAACTTCTTTTGAGTCTGTGAGGGCCCAACAAAGAAGTCCATGGTGACACGCTCCCATTTCCACTCGGGAATCTCAAGTTGCTGAAGCAAACCACGCAGTCGCTGATGCTCACACTTCACCTCTGACAATTTTGGCACCGAGCTACATACTACAATATGTCTTTCTTCACACTCCTCCACTAATAGTGCTGCCTCCAGTCCTGATATATCTTAGCGGTACCCAGATGAATGGAGTACCGTGAACTGTGGGCCTCTTGAAGAATCAACTCATGCAAACCAGCCACATTGGGAACACATAACTGTCCCTGCATCAGTAACACACCGTCATCCCTAATAGTAACCTCCTTGGCATCACAGTGCTGAACTGAGTCCTTGAGGACAAGCAAATGAGGATCGCCATACTGACGCTCTCTAATACGGTCATATAGAGAAGACTGAGAAACCACGCAAGTAGATACTAGGCTCTGAAACATCCAATCTAACAAACTAGTTGGCTATGGCCTGAACATTAAATGCTAATAGCCTCTCTGCTGCCGATAGATATACTAAACTACCCAAAATCTCTGCCTTTCAACTCAAGGCATCAGCCACTATATTGACTTAACCGGGATGATATAAAATGCTTATATCATAGTCCTTAAGAGACTTTAACCACACCCGCTATCGCAAGTTAAGACCTCTCTATTTGATCAGATAATGTAAACTCCGATAGTCCGTAAAGACCTCACAAGGGACACCGTACAAATAGTGCCGCCAGATCTTCAATGCATGAACAATTGCTGCCAACTCCAAGTCGTGGACTAGATAATTCTTCTCATGGGTCTTCAGTTGTCGTAACGCGTAGGCAATCACCCTACCGTCTTGCATCAACACCGCGCTAGGGCCAACACGTGATGCATCATAATACACAGAATAAGACCCCGAACCCGTAGGCAACACCAACATTGGGGCTGTAGTCAAAGCAGTCTTGAGCTTTTGAAAGGTCGCCTCACACTACTCGGACCATCTAAAAGGAGCACATTTCTGGGTCAATCTGGTAATAGGTGCAGTTATAAATGAGAAACCCTCTACAAAACGACAATAATACCCGGCCAAACCAAGAAAACTCTAGATCTCAGTGGCTGAAGATGGTCTGGTCCAACTCTGAACCTCTTCAATCTTCTTCGGATCTACCTTGATCCCCTCACTCGACACCACATGACCCAAAAACGCCACTGAATCAAGCCAGATTTCACACTTTGAGAATTTTGCATACAACTTCATCTCTCTCAAGGTATGGAGCACGATCCTCAAGTGCTGCTCATGATCTTCCCGACTGCGAGAGTACAACAAGATGTCGTCAATAAACACAATGACGAATAAATCAAGATAAGGCTAGAATACACTATTTATTAGGTGCATAAAAGCTGTTGGGGCATTGGTCAGCCCAAATGATATCACGAGGAACTCGTAGTGACCATACTGAGTCCTAAAGGTAGTCTTCAGAATATTGGGATCCCGAATCTTCAGCTAATGATAACCTGACCACAAATCAATCTTTGAGAACACTCTAACACCTTATAGCCGATCAAATAGGTCATCAATGCATGGCTAGGGATATATGTTCTTCAGTGTAACCTTGTTCAACTGCCGATAATCAATACACATGCGCATAGAACCATCCTTCTTCTTCATAAACAAGACCAGAGCACCCCACGATGACACATTAGGTGGAATGAAACCCTTATCAAACAACTCTTGCAGCTTCTTCTTTAACTCCTTCAGCTTCCTTGAGGCCATACGATGTGGTGGAATAGAAATGGGCTGAGTACTCGGCAACAAGTCAATACTAATATCGATATCCCTATCAGGCGGCATGCCCGGAAGATCCGCCAGAAATACATCTGGAAAGTCTCTCACTATCGGAAATGACTCAACGGTAGGAGTATTAGCATTGATATATTTCACAAAGGCTAGATAAGCATCATACCCCTTCACAAAGGCTGGAAATATCACAACCCTGCTAGGAACATAATCTAATGCACCTCTCCACTCCAACCGTGGTAAACCTGGCATAACCAGCGTCACATGCTTGGCATGATAATCTAGAATAACATGATAGAGTGACAACCAGTTCATACCCAAGATAACATCTAAGTCTACCTCACTAAGTAACATTAGATCAACTCTGGTCTCAAAACCACCAACAACAACTAAATACGACCGATACACAGGTCCATAACAACAGAATCTCCCCAGGCATGGACACATAAACAGGTGAACTCAAAGAATCACGAGATATATCCAAATACGGAGCAAAGTAAGATGACACATATGAATCTCTATGGAAAACTGAAACCATACCTGTAATTACAAAGTCTGAAGCAACTACCTCTATCCTACCCAGAAAAGCATAGAATTTGGCATGGGCTCCCCCTCTAGGGAGACCTCTACCCACCTATCCCCCACCCCTAGATGGCTTTACGAGTGGAGCGGCAACTGGGCAGCAACCATGGCCAGGGAAGTCTGTGGACCTAACTGAATCCGTGGAGCCTGAGTAGCCTATGGAGGTGTACCCCTCCTGAGTCTGGGGAAGTCTCTAACTTTGTGGGGAGGTATCACCACACATAAAGCAAGCTCTTGGTGAGCGTGGTTGCTAGGATTAGCTTGGTCCTAGTCAGTTGGACTGACCGCTGAAGGCACCCTATGTAGGAGGTGCACTAGAAATTAGCTGAGCAAAGTGTGTAACCCGAGAACTCGGAACAACTAGAGCACCACTAGAAGCTGGAAGTGCTGAATGAACTGGATGACTCACATAGCCTCTACCATGACAGGTTGTAGCTACAGCGTGGCCACTACTAAATCCTCCTATACCATGAGGCCTCTTGGCCTCCCTGTCATCTCTCTCACTGCCCTGCATACCCTCCAACCTCCATGCAATCTCAACCACCAGCTGATATGGAGTATCTGTCTCCAACTCTCTAGCCATGCTGAATCTAATACCATATTTGAACCCCTCGATAAATCTACGGACTCGCTCCCTGATTGTAGAAACCAAGGCAGGTGCATGTCTAGACAAATCACTAAATCGGATAGCATACTCCGGCACTGTAATAGTACCCTGGCACAGCTGCCCAAACTCTGCACGCCATGCATCTTGAAGGGTTTGGGGAACAAACTCTCTCAAGAATAACTCTGAAAACCAAGTCTAAGTAAGTGAAGTTGCCTCAGTTGGGCTACCCTCCTCGTACACTACCCACCACTGATATGCCACTCTGGACAACTGGAAGGTAGTGAAATCAACCCCACTCGTCTCCATAATAACCATAGTGTGGAGAATACGGTGGCACTCCTCAAGAAAACCATGTGCATCCTCTAAAGCCAAACTACTGAAAGTATGAGAGTGATACTTTTTGAACTTTCGAGCCTACGCTGCTCCTCCTCAGATGTTGATGCCCTAACCACGGGCTGAACTGGAGTAATAGGATATACTGGTATAAACTTAGGGACCTGATCAACCTGGACCACCTGCTCTGGGGTACGGGCCGCGGGAGTCTGTGCTCCTCCCCGTCCTGAGATGTGGTTGGTGCAAGTGGAATCAACCCCTCCTAAGCTAAGGGACCGAACATGCTCAAGAACTGTGCGAGGGTCTCCTGAAGTGCTGGGGTGGAAACAGGCGCCTCATGTGCCTGTCCCCCAACTGGAACTACTGGTGGCTCCTCTGTCGCAGCTCGGACATATGCTCTGCCTGTACCATATGCCCCTCCTATGCCTCTACCCTGGCCCCGGCCTCTCATGTCTCTAGCAGGGGGCGCGGGTGTTTAATCGTCAGATCCAGCAGTGTGTGTCCTCACCATCTGTGAGAGAATAGAAAGTCAAAGATTCAGTTATTGAAGTCAACCAATTCGCACGATAAGGAATTAAGAAGTGAAGTTTTCCTAACAGTTCTGCAGCCTCTCGAAGATAAGTACAGATGTCTCCGTACCGATTCGTAAGACTCTACTAAACCTGCTTATGACTCATAACACCTATGAACCTAGTGCTCTGATACCAACTTGTCATGACCGCAATTTCCCTCCATAGGATGTCATGATGGCACCTAGTCTCAATGACTAGGTAAGCCTAACAAATAATAATAACTTGGCAGAAACAATTATCAAAATACTAAAACAAAGCTGAATAACTTATATAACCTTCCGATACAAAACGTAATCTCAACAATACACTCCCCAAAATCGGTGAAACTGAGTCATAAGCTCTATAGAGTAAAACTAGGATAACTACTACTTCACCGTCTGAAAGAACGACAACAGTAAACAGAATAAAAGGGAAGGTGACTCTGAGGCCTGCAGACGTGGAGCAGGTATACCTTGAAGTCTCTGAATAAGCAACTCAATCAACTCTAGGGTTCGTCACGGGCAGACGTACATAGATCTGCACAAAATGTGCAGAACTGTAGTATGAGTACACCACAACAGTTCCCAGTAAGTATCAGACCTAACCTCATAGGTGGCACCAGCGAGACCCAACTAAGGTAAGGAACTTCGTGTCGCGGCTGCTCTACTCCGTTGTGCTACGGTCTCGTGAACTGAACTTCATTGCCTTCACGCGCGCGAAGCAAATAGGCGTTATTCTATGGGTCAGTTTCTGGGTGGGGAGCGAAGAGAGACGAGAAGAATGATTCATTTGGATCGATGAGCTTTTTCAGCCCAAAAACAAATAATCAATGGAATGTCTGTCTATCCATGAACATCTATTCTATATGTATATCTTGGGGATATCTCTCTCTATATAAATTTGTTTTATGGAATGATATGATCGGCTAGCCGTAGGAGAAAGGAAAGCGCACTCGATCAATTACCATGCCATGTCGTAAGACAAAAAGTCACCCGCAGGAGCTTAAAACCAATATCTTGGGGAAAGGCCTATACTCTACGAACCAAGTCTTTCTGACGAGGCACCAACTTTCTTTTTTGATCCCTGAGTAGCATTTCCTGAGTAGTGGCGAGGCCAGGTCAAGACACATACAAGGATAGAAAGAAGTAGTATGAAAATGTAATACGGATATATAATGGAAAGTGGAGAAATAACTTATATGAAACAAGATAGTAACATGAACTAATACTGGAAATTAAACATGGAAATAGCATCAAAGAAGGAACTAAAGAGAACTACAATGATCATATACCGACAACAACTGCTAGAACAATAAATAATGAAATAACAAGAAATGTTCCCACCAAAACTCTTTGCAACATGAAATAAACAACAAGAATCACAACGAGGTACCGCCTCGTGCATAATGAAATCACAACCGAGGTACCGCCTGGTATAATCAATAATCACAACCAAGGTACCGCCTCGTATTCACATTTCTCAATTTCAATCATAATATTTTCTTATACCGCCGCGCGAGCCTTACATTTGAAATAGGTTTTGAAAACAGTTTTCCCGAAATAGCTACACGCACTTTAGCCCATCTTATGATGCCGCGTGGCTTCACGTAGTTCCCCTACAAGCAACACACACATAAGTCCCACCTTATACCGCCGCATCCACATCAACCCCAAGCCTTATACCGCCGCATGTGTGTCAACATCACATTATAATAACAACTCGCACCACATTTGCCCATATGTCAATATTTGCCTACAATACACAATATAAAGGTTGCCACAACAATAGCCCACGACTCTACTACAACGGGTACAAGAATATCAACAACAACAATGAATGTAAAATGCTAAAAAAGGAAGATGTTTCAACAATAAATATATTGCCTCAACGTGATAACGACTTACACCATTTCAAGACCTATAACTCAACAGTGAGTGAGAAAATGTATAACCACTATGTTAAATAAGAATAACTCACAATGGAAGAGATAACATGTAGCAATGACTTCAAATAATGGGAGTCAACAATGAAAGAGATAACATGAACAATAACTTCAAGTAATGGTAATCAACAATGAAGGTGGTAACATGAACAATAACCTCAATTAATGATAATCAATAATGAAAGAGATAACATGTATAATGACTTCAAATAGTAATAATAAACACTGAAGAGAAAGTATGTGACAATAAAAGAGGCAACAAGTTCAACTAAAGCATAAGAGCAAATTATTAATTAGGAGGTAGAATAAGTGTTAACGAATCCGTTTAAGGTATGTAAGGACAGACTAACACAAGTAAGAATAGATTGACAAAGAGAATTTAAACATGATATGGCATTCAATTAAAGCATGGACATATTCTAAGTAGCCTAAACCAGTCAAATACCATGTATAACCCGTGTACCCATTCGTCACCTTGCGTACACGGATTTTACTTAGCACAATTGAATCAAACAATACCAATCCTAAAAGGTAGTTCCCCTACACGAAGTTAGGCAAAACACTTACCTCAACTGGGCCAATTCAACACTCAAAAATAGCTTTTCCCTTAAAATCCGCCTCCACACAGCTCAAATCAAACCAAAACTGACTTAATATCATCAAATAATGCTAGGGAATTCAAATGTAATAGATAAAGCTAAGATCTTTATACTTTTCCCAAAAAGTCAATAAAATTCAACTAGGGGCTTGCCCAGTCAAATATTCGGGTCCAATGGTAGATTGCGTCTACCCATGACCCCACGAGTTCAGATATGTGATTAGTTTCAAAACCCGAGTCGAAATCAACTCTCACAACTCAATTTCTTATTTTTCAAGAACTTGACAAAGTTTTACAAATTTCACTTTGATTCACATAATTTTGATGTTAAAATCTAAGATATGTTAATGGAATATGATTAGAAATGGATTAGAATCACTTACCCAAGGTTTGTAGGTGAAAATCCCCTCTGCAAATTGCCTTCTACTGAGTCTAGAGTTCAAAAATGAGAGAATGAGTTTAAAAATTCCGTCTCCCAGCCCTTTAACCAGATGCAAATGTTGCATTTGCGACATAGGGTTCGCATTTACCAACCCTCACAATTGCGGACCAGGGCTCGCATTTGCGAACCTTGACAACCTCATGAATTCTCACATTTGTGAGAAAAGACTTCGCATTTGCGAAGTTGGGAGTTTGGTAAATGCGAACAAATGTTCGCAATTGCGAACCAAGGCATAATCTGGTAGACTTTGAAAATGCGAAGGGGATTTCGCAATTGCGACAACTGAGCCTCCAATGTCACTTTTGCAGTTGTGATGTTGGTGGTCGCAATTGTGATACCTGAGCACCAGCAGTCAAATTTTAGTTAATAACCATTCCGGAACATGTCCGAAACTCATCCAAGCTCTCAGGGCTCCAACCTAAACATCAACACAAGCTTAAAAACATCATACGAACTTGCTCGCGCGATCAAAACTCAAAAATAACATCCAAAACTATGAATCAAACACTAAAACACATGAATTTCAAAGTAAAGTTCAAGAATATCTAAAATTACAACTAAGCGATCAAATCATATCAAATCAACTCCAAACGATACCAAATTTTGCAAACAAGTTCTAAATACCATAACAGAACTATTCCAAGTCCCAAAATCAAATTCCGAGCTCGATAGCTGAAAGTTAACCTACAATTCTGGGATTGTTTTCACAAAAGTCAATATTTGGTCAATATTTTTTAATTTTAAACTTCTAAGTCAAGAATCAAGGGTTCAAATCAACCTGAAAGTTCCCCAGAATGAAACTAACTGACTCCGCAAGTCATAAAATCATAAACACACATGTGTGAAGCAATAAAAGGGGTGACGGGGCGCAAGTACACAAAAAGACAATTGGGTCGTTTCAGTTGACTTTTTAATTTTCTTTAAAGATTGAAACTTTATTATCCGAAATTTCTTCCTATGACTTGTATTTATGGTATTAAGTTATTTTGGCTATATTTGAGCTATCTGGAGTTGGATTTTCGCGGGAAAGGCTTATTAGTTGAGGGAAAGTTAGCTTGTTTGATGTAAGTATCTTGTCTAACTTTGTGTGGGGAAAATACCCCCTTAGGACTTGGGTTAATTTGTGTTAGTTGAATTATATGAAAGACGTGTACACGAGGTGACAAGTGTGTACAAGGACTTATGTGTGGTATTTTGACCGGATTAAACTCTTAGGATCTTTCATGCATTTAGATAGAAATTGTAATATCATGTTATATCTTCCGTTGTTAAATTTCTCTTACATGCTTTACTTGATGGCTTTATCACATGCTTTATCTTTTATTGTCAAACATGCTTTTATATGCCTTAATTAATATTGTTATCTTTCTTATTATCATGTGCCTTTTTAATTGTGGAGTTATTCTCATTTGAACTTATTATTCCATGATGTCTCTTCGTATTTAATTATTCTCATGCATTTATACGTAGTTGCTATTTCATACTATCTTTTTCGTTGTTAAGCTTATGTTATACAATTGAATTGGAAGTTGTCTTTTCGTGGAATACCTTCATTTTGAGTTATTGAAGTTAAAGTTATGAAAGGTATTATCACATTGAGGTTGAAGTTGTTGATTATTGATATCTCCTTTCCTTGCTGAGTAATTCTCATTTACTTTGTTATTATTGAGAATCTTGTACACATTGTCATTGAGCCGGGGGCTATAAATTATGGTAATATTGGTATTGTTGATTTTGGCAAGTTATGGCATATAGTCACGTGTGGTATGAATTATTATTGTGTTGTGATATTGATGTGCATGCGGCGGTATAAGGATAGGGGTTGATGTGAATGTGGCGGTATAAGGTGAGATTTATGTGCGTGTTACTAGTAAAGGAATTACTTGAAGCCACGCAGCGACATAAGGGGGCTAAAGTGCGTGTAGCTATTTCGGAAAAAATATTTTTAAAAATATCTAAATGTAAGGCTCATGTGACAGTATAAGGGAATGTTGTAATTTCAAATTGTGAAATATGGATATGAGGCGTGGTACCTCGGTTGTGATTCTTGTTGTACATTTTATGTTAAAGAGGCTTGTTGGTTGAATAGTTTTGTTATCTCTTCATTTGCCTTACTTGTATTTGTCTGTATTGATTTCTTGTTGTTCTTATTATGTGTTCATTTCTTGCTGCCTTTATTGCTTTAAATTTCTTTGTTAGCTTACATTATTGAACTACATTATTGTCATTCATTTTCCCGTCTTCCATTATTTGACTACACTATACTCTGTTCAGTTTTCTAGTCCTAGTAGGTATCTTGACCTGACTTCGTCACTACTCTACCGAGGTTAGGTTTTATACTTACTGGGTACTGTTGTGGTATACTTATAGTACACTTCTAAAATATTTTTGTGCAGATCCAGACGCATTTGCTCGTGTTGGATGCCAGTGATCGTACAATTATTTTTGGAGACTTCAAGGTATACTTGCCCGACGCTCGCAAGCTTCAGTCACCTTCAGTCATTACTCTTACTACTATTCATCTTCTACTCAGATAGTGTTGTATTAGAGATTCTTAGTTTATTTCTGTAGAGCTTATGACTCAATTCCACTGGTTTTGGGGGTTATGTTACTGATGTTCTGTATTGGGAGTTATTATGAGCTTTATCGGTTTATTTTATTATCTTAGTTTGTCATTTCTCTTTAAGTTATTTATGAATGTTAGGCTGACCTTCTCTTAGAGACTAGGTGCCATCACGACTATATTCGGTGAGATTTTGGAGTCGTGACACTCGAGCTGTGATAGTACACTTGCACAAGCATACACCGTAATATGTCACCTATATCAATCAAGGAGTATAATTCTTGATGTCCATTGATCATGCACATGTATTCTTGTATATCTGCCTTCTGTGTTAGGAGTGGACTGTTGGCACATGAGTTTTTCCTGCGGATATGAGATGTTGTTACTGTCGGCACGTGAGTTATCCGACAGATATGAAATATTGTTACTGTTGAAATCTGAGTTGTCTGTGCGGGTATGAGGTTACTCTTAATGGTATTAGCACGTGAGTTGTCCATGAAGCACGTAGATTGTTCGTGCAATTGTGATTTATAAAGTGGGCATGAGATGACGTGTGATTATGATTTGTGAATTGGGATTTGTAAAATGGTGGTACCTCGGTATGATTCTTGTTGTACATTTCTTGTTGTAAAGGCTCGATGAGTGGAACGGTTGTTGTTCTTGTTTACCCTCATTTCCTTCCATTCATATTTTTTATTGTACTTGGTTATATGATGTCTATATCACATGGACCCTCTTACTGTCAATTGTTGCTTTATTACCGATCTTAGCCTTGTACTGATAAATTACTTTATTGTCCTTTAACTGACTTTATTTTTCATTGTTAGATTATATCAATACCTTGCACAGATTTCTATGTCTAGTAGGTGTCTTGACTTGACCTCGTCACTACTCTACCAATGATAGGCTTGATACTTATTGGTACCGTTCTGGTGTACTCATGCTACGCTTGCTGTATATTTTTGTGCAGATCTAGGTACCTTGGAGCGTGCCGTTCGTTAGATAACTTATTGTTATTGGATACGTCAAGGTATACCTGCCATTCCGTTCGCAGGTCTCGGAGTCACCTTCTGCTGTCTTTCTTTACCACTATTTATTTCTATTGCGGAATAGTTTGTACTTAGAGATTTTCTAGTGAACTCATGAGAGCTTATGATTTATACTACATGTTTTCGGATATTGTACATCTATTGATTGTTGTGGCTATGTATAGCAATTATCGATTCATGTTAATTGGTTATTTGGTTTAAATTTGTTAATAACTCTGTATGTGTTAGGCTTACCTAGTCTTAGAGACTATGTGCCATCACGACTCCTAATGAGGGATTTTGGGTCGTGACACTACCACTCGTGAAGTTAGGGAAGAGGCTCGAACAAAAATGAAGCATGACGTGGATGCTTGTGAAGGTTCTTCTGTTGCTAAACCCAAAAGGAAGAGCAAACAAATCCCCAGTATTGACAGTTTCGTATAGGAAGAAGTAATCCCCAAAACCAACAAAAAATGAAGGTTTCTATTGCAGATAAACCTAGAATTTGGAAGAAGGTCCAAAAAACTCCTATTCACATGTCGGAACAGCCTTTAGACAAGGTAATTTTTGGACATTATTATTTGTATTTTTTAGTTTTAGTCACAAATAGGTTTCAAAAACAATTCTGCTACTAGTTGTTATTTTGTTGCAGTTTATTATAGAAACTAGTCAAACTGCCCGCGTCATGCGCGGTTACAGAAGATACTTACGATGATCGTTTTTATAAATTTAGTCAAAAATTGTATATGTATCAACGAAATTGAAGAGATAAATATTTTTTTTATTAAAGGGAGAGCTTAGACGAACTTAATTTTCATCGTTATACTTTCTTCAAATAAGAAAAGAAGAAAAACAATATTTAAAGTACTTGCTACTTTTGAATCTCTATATAAATCTTTCATACATTGCTACTTGTATAGAGTTACTTGATTTTATTTATTATATAGTAACATATTTATTTTTCTAAAATTTTCTTATATTGAAATAAAAAAAATATGAATTGAAAAGTAAAGAAACTAAAATAGAAAGTAAAACAAATAACATAAACTGAATTGTATTTTCTACCAATGTCTCAAGATACTATTTTTCCATACGAACTACAAAAAGCCTAACCAAATAATTCAAACTTATGTTTTTAATGTGGCAGCTCCAGTTTAATTATTTGCTCAGTTTCAAACAAATAAATAGGAATAAGATAAAATAAGTGAATGGAAATAAAATAAAATTTTGAGGGACAACAAAAATCTGAGAATATTGTTAATTAAATCAATCATCAATGGGGAATAAAAACGGTTCATTAACATGAAGAAATTCAAAACTTCAGTACTAGTATTATGTAACGACTCGACCAGTCGTTTTGAACATTTGCATTATGTTCAGCTATTTGAAGTCTTGAGTAGCTTCGTATGATGTATTATGACTTGTGTAAATCGTCGGTTTTGGTTTTCAAGTGATTCATAATTGATTTGGAAAATGATTCTCAACTAGGAAGCTTTAAGTTGGAAGAGTTGACCAAATTTGACTTTTTAGTATTTGACCTCAGATCGGAGTTTTGATGGTTCAATTAGGTCCGGATGGTGATTTTGGACTTGGGCATATGCCCAGATTTGCATTTGGATATTTCTAGAAGGTTTCAGCACTAATTGGCAAAAGTTAAATATATTTGAAGGTTTGGAATGTTCATAATTTTGACCGAGATTGACTTTAATGATATCGCGTTCGAATTATTGTTCCGAGAGTTGGAATAGGTTGGTTATATCATTTGGAACTTGCATGCAAAATTTGGGTTCATTCCAGATTGGTTAGGCTTGAATCGGACGCTTGGTTCGAAGTTTGAAGTTTATGAACTTAAGAGATTGATCTTGATCGACGAATCGTGGTTTTGATGTTGTTATGTGTGATTTGAGGCCTCGAATAGGTCCGTGTTATATTTTGGGACTTCTTGGTATGTTCGGAAGGCCGAGGGGCTCGAGTGAGTTTCGGGGTGGTTGTAGACCATTTTTAGGCCATTTTTAGTTGTTGGTTTTTGGCCACAGGGGTGTGCATCAGGATCACGGACATTGGGTCGCATTCGCGAAGAGAGAATTTGTTGTTTGATCACTGTGAATCGCGATCGCTGAAGCCTTTTCGCGATCGCGTAGAGTAAATTTCTACTGTCACTGGCCCGACTTTGGAAGCTTATATCTTGCAATCTATAAGAAATTTGGAGAAGATCCAAAAATAAAAATTGTAGCCCTTTGTGTCTAGTTTTCAGAAAATTAAATCGCTTGTCATTTGGAATTATGTACAAAAGTTATGATGGATATACTACTGGCTATCTAAAAAAAGCGGGAAGGGTTAATTGAAGTTTGTTCATCGCAATCGTGGGGAAATGGCCGCGATCGCATGGGGTAAAAATTGTCTTGGAAAATTTTGTAATCGCGATCGCGAGGTTTGTGACCGCGCCCTTGAAGGGTACCTCTGGAACAATGTATAAAGTGCTCTATTTCGAAGGTTTCGGACATTTTAGCATATTTCGAGCTATGGAGCTCGGATTGAGGCGATTTTCACTAAATGGCAATTGATTGATGATTTTGAAAGATAAATTAGAGGGTTTTTGTCTAAACTTTTATAAAGAAAATTTTTGAGTTTTGAACATCGATTCGGCGTCGGATTTGAGTGGAACTAGTATGGTTAGACTCGTAATTGAATGGGTTATCGAATTTTGTAAGTTTTGTCGGGTTCTGACATGTGGGCCTGACTTTGACCTTTTGGTTAACTTTGGAATTTTGATTAAAGAATCCACCTTTGTCGATTGGGTTTGTTTCTTTTGGCATTATTTGGTGTTCTTGAATTGCTTTTGGCTAGTTTCGAGCCATTCGGAGATCGGTACGCACAGGATAGCATTTTTATAGTATTGTTTGGCTTGCTCAGTATTGGATTTGGCTTGTTTGAGTTAAGTAATACTTCTAAACTTGGTGTTGAGGGTATGAATCCCTGAACATACGTGTTATGTGTTTGGTGTTGAGGTGACGCACATGCTAGGTGACGGCTATATGGGAGGGCACCATGTGAATTATTTACCAAATATTGTTTCTATACGTGTAATTTCTACGTGTTAGAGTAATTGAGCTGTGATATATGTTAGAAATCATATTTAGGCTATATACTTATTCTGTTAGAACCCATTGAGGTCTTTTCTGTTGTTGAGTTATTTGCTTAAATTGCAATTACAAACTCAATCATATTCATTCATTTGCATATCATATCTCAATCTTTGTTATCATTTAATGTCACATCATGTTATCATTGTTTGGGTTGATTAGCAAAGGATTTGAGAGTCAGAGAGACTGGAGAGATTGATGACTGAGTTGGGGCCTGAGGGCCGGATTGTGAGTGATATTTATTGGATCAGGCTGCATGCCGCAGTATGTTTTATTGATTCATGATGGGATCGGGCTGCACATCATAGCAAGTTTTATTGATTCATGATGGGACCGGGCCGCACGCTGTAGCAGGCCATGCTAGCTTATATTAGCGCTTGGGTAGGATCCACCCCTACCAGCAAAGAGCGCAGGCACCAAGTGCCGAGTGTCAAGTACTGAGTGATTGAGTGTGTGATAGTTAGATTGAGTACTTTGAGAGTGTGAGTACATGAGCTAATCACTGTGATGCATTACATTTGACATGCATACTTGGCATGTAGGCATATAGATGCATTTCCTCATGATACACGGTTTTGTGAAATTCCTGACTTCACATACACATTGACATGTAGGCATAAAGATGTACTTTCCTCATGCTATCTGAGAATGAAATATCTTATTTGTTGTTGAAAGTTTTAGGAAAAAATCACAGTTTTTAGATTTACTAATATTTTGGTAATTTTGGTGAAAGATTTGGGTTTTACTGTTATACCTGAAAAGTATGCCTATTTTCCGTAACTGTGAAGAAGCTGAGCTGTAATAAATAGTGGGTAATTAATATCTAATACAGAAATCAAATAAACTTCACTTACCTCTTCAATTAGGATGAAAAGAACACCAAACATCGTCTTAGACCGAGTTCCATAAGTCTAAAAATGAGAAAAACACCCAAACCCTCGAATTTATGAAGTCTGCCAGCTAAATCGCATCTGCGATTCATGACTCCGCACATGCGATACTGCTTTTGCGGTCAAAACCCTGCACCTGCGAACTTCACTAAACCCCTGACCAACCGCTTCTCCGGTCGTTCATCCGCACCTGCGTGCCCGATCCTGTGGAATCTACTCCGCACCTGCGATCCTAGTTCTTTCAGTCAGTCTCCGCTTCTGCGAAAACTTGCGTGCATCTGCGGACTACCCCCAGCCTGGACAACCTCGCACCTGTGCAACATATGCTGCACCTGTGGCTCTGCATCTACGTCCAATCCCACCTCAAATGTGAAAACACAAGAAGCCTGATTCCTTCAGTAGTCCCTCTAAGTCCAAATCACACTTGAAACCTAAAACACAATACAAACTCACTCGAAACCTCAAATTACATTAAAAAAACACCAAAACCACGAATCACATATCAATTCAAGCCTAATGAACTAATGAACTTCCAACTTCTAAAACTCATGTTGAACCATATCAAATCAACTCTGAATGATTTTAAATTTTGCATGCAAGTCCCAAATGATACAACAGACCTATCCGAACTCTCGAAACCAAAATCCAAACCTGATATCAACAAAGTCAACTCTTCGTCAAATGTCTCAACCTTCTAAACCTTCAACTTTTGCCAAAAAGTACCAAATCAATCTACAGACCTCCAAATCAACATCCGGACATATGCCTAAGTCTAAAATTACAATACAAAGCTATTGAAACCATCAAAACTCAATTCTGGAGTCATCTACACAAAAATCAAATTCCGGTCAACTCCTATAACTCCCAATTCACTCTAAAACTTTCCTGAAACCAATCCAACCACCCTGGAAAATCACGTAACCACAAATGAACATAGAAGAAGCAATAAATAAGAAAAAGAGGTTTCAATATACAAAATAACCAGCTAGGTTATTACGTCGCTTCTGTGATGTTCGTTGTGTAGAACCGCTACCGCAGGTGCGGCTGGGTGTCCGCAGAAGCGGGAGGTTGGGATTTAAGTGGGGTTCGCACATGCGGGCCTTTGACCGCCGAAGCAACAGATTGTCTGCAAATGCAGAAATCACTGGGCAGACTGTATGATTGTTTTTAGCAAATATACTACTAGGTTATTCACCTAGTAGCTGCTATATATAATAAGTCCCAAACTGGGTCAAAGTTATACGATGTTCAAATAAAGAAAAATAATAAAACAAAGAAAGCCAATGGCTATTGCTACCAAATACAATGTAGCAGTAGCATAATGATAATTGAAAAGTACAAAGTTAGTAATTTGAAACATCCAAATGTTGCTGACGACAATTAATTCACACACTAATTGCAAACAATTCCCTGTAACACCTACAAAGCTCTCACCAGGTGCCATTTGCTGCAATCCAAAGGAGTAGGTATGCATAAATCCACAAGTTATACAGCAAAGCAGTTCGGATATCTTCACTTTGGGACTGAAAAACCCCACTAACATTGTTGATACAAAACACAGGCATTTGGGATTTCTTTTCTTGAGATCCTATTTGCAGCTGTAAATTTTGACCAACAAACCAGCTAAGGACAATTGAATCACTATGAAATGACTTATCTCCAGGAAGTCATTGAAGTGCCTTAAGCTATCCAGTGCAGTCATTGAAAGTAGATACCTATGTTCGTCGAACAACGTCTGACCAATGAGCTTCATTTGCATGTGACGTAGTTTGTAGTGAACAATTTCCATCAGATAAACACCTAAGCCTAACTGTTGTATACTGAAGGACGCCTTTGTGAAGTATTTTTCTTGTAACTTGTCGAACAACCCCCAGAATGACCATGACAACATGGTAATATCACTAGGAATTGATACGATAAAAACCAAAACAGTTAATACCTTCAAAACAGAAACAGTAAAGCTTGTTCTTGTTGTGAAATGTTGCTCTGTTGATGTAGTCGTAGAAGGACACTTGCAGCTGTAGCGTCAATGAATACTTTTTCCTTAATATTCTCAGCCTATCTCTGGAACCTGGTGCCATGTTTTGCATTCTAAAGGAGCAGGTAAGTGTAAATCCATGAAATGCACAGCATAACAAATCGGATATCTTCATTATATGGTGGAAGCAGTTGAACTCCAATATCAGTGTTGATACAGAACACTGATATTTGAGATTGCTTTGCTTGAACCTAGTGTGCAGTTGTACATTTTCACCAACAAACCAGCTAAGGATAATTGAATCTATTTAAGGCATAAGACGCACTACAATTCCTTCCCATATGGTGGTATGTAAAACCCAGGAAGAGCATTATAGAATGATAATACCACTGTGAAATAACTCATCTCCATATAGTCATTGAACTGCCTTAAGCTGTCTAGAGAAGCTAGTGAAATCAGTTGCCTATGTCCATCGAAGATAATCTGACCAAGCTGTGATAATTCCCTAGCTTGGAGTAATGTGTATATGAGTAGGAGCTGACATAATTCTTTAGTAAGAAAATATATTATGAAGTTAGCAGATGAATAAGCAATTATTGACCACAAGATGGATTGATATACTGAATGTATTCATCAGTCTGGTGCTTTCCTTTTTGCAAGCCTTACCCTAATGTTAGGGATTTGTGCTTTGTCCATGTTAAGGAGTGTTTTTCCTATTGCGGGGAGACTTTCAAAAGCGTGAAATGTAGTAATACTTGCAAAAGAGAAAACCAAGTTGACATTTGCACTTATATATATGAATTCGAGGGTTTGTTCATTTTTCATTATTTGAAGCTGTGGAGCTTGGTTGAAGGCAATATTTGAAGGGTGTCGCTACAATTGAAGAGGTAAGTGAAGTGTACTTAATTTTGATGTTAGATATTGATTACCCATGGATAGATCACACCTAGTCTAGGTAAATTAAAGGTGAAATTTTGGGATTTTTACTATGGTTTTAGGAAGTGAAAGTTGATGATTTGAGAGTCAATTTGAGGATGGATTTGGATGAAACACATATATTTGGACTTGTATCGGAATGGGTGTTCGACATTTGTGAGTTTTGACGGGTTTTGGAATATGGGCCCGGGGTTGACATTTTGAGTTGACTTTACGTAATTGATTCAAGATCATAGATTTATTGTTTGGGCTTGTTTCCTATGGCTTTTATTTATGATATTAAGTTGTTTTGAGCAGACTCGAGTCTGTTAGAGGTCGATTCACGTGGGAAGGGCTTTTTGGGGTATTGATCCACACATTTTGAGGTAAATAACATATATAAACTTGGTTTGAGGGTAATTATCCTTGTGGACTATGATACTTGAGATGTAATGGGGGTGACGCACGTGCTAGGTGATGGGCGTGTGTGTGTACTCGGGGTATTCGTGATCTGGGTAGACTTTAGGCTACTATGAGACTTGGTTACTTTGATGCCTCATTATATCTGTGTTTTCTCTATTTGTATGATCATTTGAGATATGATTCATGTTAGAAATCATGTTTAGGCTATGTTCTTATTTGTTAAGACATGATAGGGATAATCTTGTTGTCTTCAGCTATTTGCCTTAATTGTTGTCATATTTTAAGTCATAATTCTTCATCCGCATGTTATATCTTAGTCTTTGTATATTATTTGTATGTCATATCACATATTGTCGTTACCTTCTATATGTGATACTATTTGAGCTGAGTTCTATGGGATGTGAGCCATTGAGACTTGAGCAGTTGATGACTGATGTGGGCCATAGAGTCGTATTATAATTTATAGTGGATCGGGTTGCACGCCGCAATAGATTGATATTTGGATCGGGTTGCATGCCGCAATAGTTATATTGATTGTTGATTAGCACTTGGGCAAGGATCTGCCCCTCCAGAGTTTGATATTATATTGAGCGCAAACACATGGTTATATATGTGCTTTGGTAAGGGGCATTCATGCAAGGCACCCGTATAGTGCTGAGTGTGGTTGTGTGTGTGATGGTGAAGGGCACTTGAGCGAGACGTCGTGAGTGTGTTGGGTGTGAGTGTACTTAATGGTTTTACTTTGATGTTATTGACTTGACATTTATATTTGATATGTAGGCGTAAAGACTTTTTGTTTTCAAAATCCACTAGGCAAGGTGCCTAGTGCTAGTTTTTATATATATCTAACATAAAAAACACAATGTCGTGAAGTCTTACAGCGTGAACGAAATAAAACATAATCCCTATTACCAAACTCTAATGTGATACTCAACAGTGATAGTAAATGATGTATTCTAATGAAGCTGTAAAATGAGATATACACTAGCCAGCGTGCTCTGTCACACTTGAAGCCCATCACTGCTATCCTTTCTTTGAACAATTGGTCGCAATCTATTTGCAAAATTGCCCACACTTTAATTTTTCAGCTTGGTTCCCCTTATGCACTTTGATGCCCTCAAAATGATCCCATGAGGTACTCTCCCTTAAATTTGTGATTATGTATGCAACAAGAATCCATCCCAGTTCCTAATAATCGCTTTATACTGTATCTTACATGGGCGAACACCTGCAACTTTATGAAAATTAAAATTGTCGCAAGCAAAAGCCACTGCCTCCACTGTCCAGCGCGGGACGAACACAACCTTTTTGTACCAGCTAACCTAACCCTAGAGCTTTATACTTAATTGCATTAGCAAACAAAATATATTTATACTTAATTAATTTGCTTCTGCCTCCCTTTTAAAATTAATTTATTTATACTTAATTATTTGCAATGAATGTTTTGAAAATATTTTCAATCAATAATACCTATTTTACAAAATTAATTAAGTATTAGTAGTTTTCAAATTAATAATTTAACATTATAACTATAATTACAAAATATATCATACTTACTATTTTAAGATTATTAAAATAACTTTTATATACATCACATAGGCTTTACGATTAATTTAACGAATTACACCTTAATTTTTAGTTAATTAGACTACTATTTTAATAATTCACAATTAGTGTTATAATTTTATGAAACAAAGTATTTTTACAAATAATTAATTACAATAATTAGTAGTATATTTGATAATTATAATTTTTGTTATATTTTATTGAAAATAATTAAGTTTATTTAAATTAATTTTAAAGGGGATAAAGGGCTAAAAGGCTATAATTGTAATTCTTTAATTAAACATAGAATGGCTACCATTTAAATTAATCTTGGCCCAATTGTCAGGTCCAAAACCAAATCTGACCTAGGTCCAATTCCCTTCCCTCCACCTTGGCAATCCCGGTCACCTCTCCTGGACCAATGAGATCACGCCACATCACCCATCTCCAAGACACACAAAACAAACGCAATTGATCTAGGCCGTCCAATTCTTAGATCAACGGCCCATGAT
This sequence comes from Nicotiana tabacum, assembly GCF_000715075.1. NCBI lineage: Eukaryota > Viridiplantae > Streptophyta > Magnoliopsida > Solanales > Solanaceae > Nicotiana > Nicotiana tabacum. The sequence continues at coordinate 67,267,012 of NC_134088.1, forward strand.
TTTTGAATCTATTTTTTCCCTTAATTTAGAGATATTTAGCAGGTTTAATCATAGCCGTTGGATCACAAGAATCCAACGGCCATCGAAATTCCTCACTAAAATATTTAAATCCAAAATTATTAGGACCGTTAATCTAAAAGATCAACGACCCAGATCCCATCTCCCTATCTTAAACCTAGAGACGGCTACCCAAACCCCAACCCTAAAAATCAATTCTCTTATGACACAGTCGCCCCTTTCCCCTTTCGTTCTTTCTTCTCTCATCCTCATAAGAACATAAATCACTAGACTTTGCACAAATTCATGCAAGGTCATGAGATTTCCTTGTAAATCATCTCTTCTGTCTCCCTATCTATGAATCCCGCTGCTAATTTCCTCTATCAGTCACTAAATTTGAAACGCTAGAATCTGAACCCTAAGCTCAAAACACCACTAACCCGATTTCATCCTTGTTCTTTCAAATTAAACTTACAGAATCACTTTCTTTGTCTCTAGGCTATGAAGCATGTTGTTTTCTTTCCATTTCACCGATCGAATTTCAAAACCCCCAAATCCGAAACCCTAGACCAAATGATGCAAGGTCAAATCCTCAAAAATCCTTTATGTTCTATTAAATTGGTGGCATGCATGGCCATTTGACGGTGCTAACATACTTATTCTTGGTCCAGAGGTCAAGCGAAGCGAACTTTTGACATTGAGGCTCTTACCCGATGGAGTTTGCCTTCAACAGTCAACTTTCCCATTCTTAGGTAAAATCGCTACTGATTTCCCCCCTGTCTTCTAAGATTTTTACTTGATTATGCTCACATCACTACCCCTTCGTCACTCTCCTCTACTGAGCTTGATTTCTGTTGTGTCTAAGGCATTGAATGCCACTATAAATAGTAGCCTTAATTTCTCTCACCTAACATCACCAAAAACAAACAATCAGAAAAAATCAATATGCAATACAGTAGTGTTTAGAACTTTTTCGATTAAGGCTAAGTTCTCACTCAATTTCTGATTTTTCTTTGGTTATGAGTTACACATTTATTGAAGTTTTAAGTTCTTGGATACTAAATGGCTAAATTGATTCTTTGTTTGGTTTGTTGCCCCAAAGGAAGTCAGTAAAACCTCAACCCTACTCTTCTTTTATTTTTTTGAATTACTAAGCATGAGTTGTTTTGTTATCTCTTATTGGATAATGTTATTGATAATGTATGGTTGATTGCTTCGTGTGTTTGTTAATGACATATGATTGATCAATAGATTCTGGAATTTGATAATATATGGTTGATTGCTTCGTGTGTTTGTTAATGACATATGATTGATCAATAGATTTTGGAATCATAAGTTCTTTAAGCTATTGAAATTAGAACCATGTATTGATCTTAATAAACATATGATGACTTGAACCTACTGTTAAGCTTTTGAAGACAACCTAAGAATTCTCAAACAATCCTGATATTTAGTTTCAGACCTCCCTAATATTCTATTAGAACTATTATGATTGATATACAAACCTGCCTTGGGTATTATTTGCATTTTATAGTAATTCACCTGATAAATTAGACTTAAGTGAATATGAACTTGTTAGTAGTGAAGATAAGATTGTCACCTTTAGTCTGGGAATACCAATTCATGACATTTGAACCAATTATTTCTTTGTGGTCCGCCTCTGTGACTTTTGTTAATTCTTGAAGGGTCATTGATTCTCTGATAAATCTTATGGTTGTATGATCACACTATATAAGCATATCCTAAGCTAATTAGATTCATGTACCACTCTTGTGTGTATTTTGAGAGTTTCCATATACTTAGGTTAAGCTATGAGGTTTGGTTAAGACATGTTTATGTTCTGATGCTTCATCTGTTGTGCTAAAGTGCTGAAATTAGGTTTCACTATATCTGAAATCCCACACTTGATTTTCCTAACAAGATCCCTAATATAATCACTGCCCTTCTCTAAAATTCATGAAGAGATACTGTTAGATTGATTGTGTTAGAACTTTATAATTATATGATCCTTGCTAAATGTCCCTAGTGGGTTCTTTCTCTTGGATACTCTGCACTCATCTTGTTCTTCAATACTTCTACTTGTCTCTCATAATCATGTACATGTATACATTGTCCTTAAAACTTCACTAAGCTCACATAAATAAACTAGACTTAGCTTGTGAACTTGAGGAGAATATTCCGTTGCTACAGTTTGAGTGTAATAGCATGCTTTATTCTTCAATGAGATTAGTATGAAGTTAAAAGCTCTTAGAAATAAGTAATCATATGTAACGACCCGACCGATCTTTTTGAGCATTTGCACTTCGCTTTGTAGTTTGAGGGATGAGTAGCTCCGTATGATGTATTATGACTTATGTGATTCATTGATTTTGGATTTCAGGTTATTCGGAAGTGATTTGGAAGAATGAATTTCATGCTTGAATATTTAAGTTGGAAGAGTTGACCAAGTTTGAATTTTTTGTGTTTGACCTCAGAACGGAGTTTTGATGGTTCCGTTAGGCCCGGATGGTAATTTTGTACTTGGGTGTATGCTCGAATTAGCATTTGAATATTTCAAGAAGGATTTGATGCTAATTGGCGAAAGTTTGAAATTTAAAGTAAGTTTGACCGGGAGTTGACTTTGATAATATCGGGTTTGGATTGTAGTTCCGAGAATTGGAATAGCTTCGTTATGTCATTTGGGACTTGTGTGCAAAAATTTGAGTTCATTCCGGGTTGATTTGATATGTTTCGGCGTGAGTTTTGGATGTTGGAAGTTTAAAGTTCATCAATTTTGATTTGAGGTGCGATTTCTTGATTTCGATGTTGTTATGCATTTGAGGCCTCGAGTAGGTCCGTATTATGTTATGGGAGGCTCAAAAGTGTTTTGGATGAGGTTCAGATTGTTTGGATCAATTTTTGCTAAGGCTGCTAGTGGCAGGATCTGGTTTGATCGCACCTGCGGCTGGTTTTGCACAGGTGCGATGGTCGCAGAAGCAACAAAGGAATCGCAGAAGTGAGGTGAGAGCTGGGTGAGGAAGATCGCAGAAGCGGAGATATGGGCGCCGGTGCGATGGGTTGGAGCGCAGATGCGAGGTTTTGCGTAGGAGCGGATGGTGGCTCGCACCTACGATGTCGCAGAAATGGATATTTTGTCCGCAACTGCAAGGGCTAAGTTTTTAGCTGGTTCCGCAGAAGCAGATGTTCTGTCGCAGAAGTATCTAATTGGTTTGCAAATGCGAACGACGCTAGGCATAAGCTATATTATCGAGGGTTGGTTGTTTTATTCTCATTTTTGAGACTTGGAGCTCGGTTTTGGGCGACTTTGGAAAGGAATTTCACCATACGAATTAGGGTAAGCATTCTTAACTCGGTTTTGATTAAATTTCACGAATCTATGCTCATTTTTGGCATTTGGTTGATGATTTCAAAATAGAAATTGGGGGTTTTTGTCTAAAGTTTCATATAGTAGATTTTTGAGTTTTGGACATTGATTCGGAGTCAGATTTGAGTGAAACTAGTTCATTGGACTCGTAATTGAATGGGTTGTTGAATTTTATGGGTTTTGTCGGGTTCTGAGGTGCAGGCCCGGGTATTACTTTTTGGTTGACTTTGACAAATTGATTAAAGATTGAACCTTTATCGATTGGATTTGTTTCCTTTAGCATTATTTTATGTTCTTGAGTTGCTCTTGGCTAGTTTCGAGCCTTTTGGACGTCGGAATGTGCGGGATGATATTTCTAGAGTATTGCTTGGCTTGCTCGGTACTTTTCTTAGCTTTCTTGAGGTAGAAATCCTATCTAAACTTGGTTGAGGCACTAGTTGCCTGAATTATTTGTGATAACTACGTGCTATGAGTACACATATATGTGGGGTTTGAACCCATGTGCGAGCACCGGGGTATTTATCCATGCTCGGGGTAGTTCTTAGGCTAAGATATGCCTGGAGTTGACTGTTAAGCTTTAAGCTACAATGTATTTCATATTTGTATCATTGTTGTGAACTATGTGAGCTATGTTTGAGGTTACGAAGAGGCTAAATTCCTGAATAAAACTTGGTAATTGCTTTTTTTGATATATTACCGATTTGAGCTATGATAACACACATTGCACATTCATACACTTTGGCATGTAATTATACCAGTCCAGGAACATGAAATCTGATATTTTATCCATCATATACATGTGTTCTTTATATATTTGATTATGTGTGATATGATTGGACTAGATGCCTGTGACCACGCCGGGCGGATTGTGTTCCATACTTGTTTGGATATTGAACTACACAGGTGTTAGTGAGTATCATCTATAGTTTTTGCTTCTTTTACCTCACCGAGGTTAGTTAGGATACTTATTGAGTACATGAGGTCAGTTATACTCATACTACACTTCTACACCTTGCGTGCAGATCTATGTGTTGATGTTGTGTGTATGACGAGGGCTGGCATTGAATATGTACCCGTGTTCCAGTTATGGCTATCACTTGTCCTTGGCAACATTAGATTCAGATTCTATTCATTTACATTTCAAACAGATGTTGTAATTATTTCAATTCAGTTTTTTTTTTGTAAAAATCTAAGTCTTAGTGGCTCATGACTTGTACTACCGGTCCTTGGGAATTCTTTGTATAAAAGTTCAGTTATATTATCATCTTTTCTCTCAATAAATCTCATTTGAATTGGGTTATTGTTAAATTGGCTTACCTAGCGAGTCGAGTTAGGTGCCATCACGACTAGTCGGACTTTCGGTCGTGACAAGTTGGTATCAGAGCTTTAGGTTCATAGATTCTACAAGACATGAGCAAGTGTCTAATAGAGTATTGCGGATCAGTATGATAACGTCCATACCTATCTTCGAGAGGCTAAATGGCATTTAAGATAAATTTCCCATCTTTCTTTCCTTATCGTGTGACATTAATTCAGCTTGAAGCGTAACTCTTTGAATTCCTTCCACTCATTTGTATGTGTATGTGAGCGCTCGGTGTCAGCTGTGCATCGATGACTTGTGATTCTATGGATGAGGTACAAGATATGATTTCTGTGTGCTGATGATGGGCCAGCCTGGAGTACTTTAGCTCGGGTTTTGACTGTATCTTGAGCACGAGGATTTCAGTTGTGTGAGCACGTGCTTTTAGACTTATATGTCCGGTAGCGTACCTATGAGTGCAATTTGTGGCTCGATGAGTGGTTGGATGGCTATATGATGAGTATGATGTGACTCGGGATGTGTTCAGATGGATTGAATGTAACAAGAAGTGTTTTCCTGAGATGTAAAAAGGACTATGGGGTGCTTGATTTCTGTCTTGAAGTGACGTATAGTCTCGAGCTATGACATCTCAACCCGTGGTAGAAACCATCGAGAACACTTTGAAATCCATTTGCACATAACCAAGCTATCAGAACTGAATTCCTCTAACTCGACGAAGCCATGCAGGTCACCAAACTCAAGAGTACTGCCACCAAAACATCTGTAGAGCCTCACCATATCACAAGTACCCAAAGAACTGATCATATCCATTACCGTGTTGATCCCACAGGCTGCAAAGCTATCCTATTTATCCGAGTTCCTTCCGAATTACCTTCAATTTGACATTTCTCCTTGCCATAACACCACGATCCTTACCCAAAGCTCCCCACTAGAGATCCTAGCATAAAACCACACCGCCCTAAGGCCCATAAGCTGATGTATTCCCTCTTAAGCACCTCAAAAGTTACGCAACCGAGACACCCACTCTGAAGAGACCTTATGTGAACCTAAAATTGTTTACTTTACATCCCTGATACTGAAATGTAGAATCCATAATGGTATAGAAACATCTCGAACCTCGACACCCCATTACTATTATAATACCGCAGTGATATTCAACTAAATCCTTCATAAGCTCATGTAACACAAACCATCTAATACCTAAAATCATCTGCAAATCTCGCATTCATCCTCGTGACGGTTAGGTCAACTATTACAAACTCAACTCGCACAATATAACCCACTGGTAGGAAAGAGAGCCTCCACACAATATCATAAGGATCACACATCCATAGATTACTCTGCAGGTTATAACCCATCTGCTTAGCCTCAAACTGACATCTCTTTATACCCTTTCACAGCCATAACTACTATGCAATCACTCAATATTCCTAAGTTTGAACTCATCAATAAGACATGAGAATCGAATTTGTTCCACAATTACGCAACATGAAAGATCCTTCAATTTCCTACCAACGTGAGGACCATATTGTGCATGGTGATTTTCTACTGGATGGGATCATGTGAAAGCTTCCTGGATAATTGAGTATATAGTTTGCTTGTGACTCAGAGTTAATTATGAGATTATCGTACTTTTCATAGGATGGCCTAATAGAGGCGGTGCGTGGTGAGAGACTAGGATTTACATGTGCAAGTATACAATTCAGCTTCAAAAGGAAGGTCATGAGTTTATGGAGCACATGCGATTTAAAATATTGGCACTAGTGGTATTACCTGAGAAAAGTGTACATTCAGAAGGCGCACTATCTTTTGAATTACGGATATTTCGTTGGTATTGCGGTACTCACCTGGTTGACTGATTGTTGATATTCAGATTTTTGCTATGTGGCATGGAAGGATTATAAAAGTATTTCTCATAGGGATGATTATGTATGATAGATGTGTTAGCCATTCGAGTAGCAGAGTTGGAATCGGCTAGGCGATTCATGTGTTCTATGGAATTAGAGGCTGAAAGTTCTCAGAAGCAGATTGTTTCGTGGTTGTGGACTATGTAGATATGGCCAAAGTTAGCCAACTGGTAGTACCTATGTTATAGTTAGGACATTTTGGACTTTTGGATGGTTATTTATCTATTTGTGGATGACCAGGGTTGATTTGGGGGCCCATTGGTAGGCCCGAGGAAGATGTGTATTTTTCACCGAGTCAGATTCGTTGACTCAGCACCGTTATTGCATTCGGTTAGAAAAGAGCTTGTTCATGTTCGTATATGTCAATGTGTTACTCTTCTATGTTACGAGGGGTTGTGATTTGTTGGTTATATGCACACATTGTGTGGTTCTGTTTGGGCCTGGTAGCGGAATTTCAGCGAGATGGTTATTAAGATGTTGAATGGTTGATTGGGCCTTGGTTATGTTCTCTTCGCACTGTGGTATATTGTGTTATTTGCTTCTCTATGTTTATGGTCATGGTGCACTTGATGTTGAATTGCGTGTGGTTGGTGATTTTGTGCATTGTGGCTTGAGGTATTTCATATGGACCAGTGTTTGGATGAGGTCACGTAATTACAGCTAGGTTATGATAGGACATGATCCCTTGTGTTAGACTCGGGTGTTTTGGTTCTACTGTGTGTGATGGATACTTATCATTGCGTTGTGGTGGTACTTGTTGAGCTTGCGGGACGGTTATCCCATTTGAGTCATTTTCTATGTTTGAGTACACTTGAATTGTTGTGTATTAGTGCACGGATTGCACGGTTTGTGGCTTAAGGTTGTATTGGTGTGGCATGTCAGTAAGGCGGTTGTGTTTGATAAGATGAGGTCGTCGGACCTAGAATGGGTGGGATCAGATCTGATTGCGGCATATTTGGAAGGATAATATCAGAAGTTGTCTTAGAAATTGGCTATAGTTCTTGTTGAAGGATGGAGAGTGCCATGACTTGTTAACCTGATAAGTGGTTACGAGTTTCTGCATGTCTTTTTCATCATCGGCAGTGTAAGAAGGTCTTAGAATGTGGTTTTGTTCGATATGAGGTTTGTTACTGGTATTGGGTTGTTTTGAGCAGTTAATGTGGTTATAAATTATTGCTATGAGTATTTGAGTTATGTGGATATCATGTAATTGTGTCTTGGGTTATGGTTATGGCTTGATGCAGCTTGTTTAGACTTATATAGTGTGTAGATGTGAGATTCAGGTCCTATAGGAAATTCCGAATGTTGGAAATTATATCCCAAGGTTTATTGGCTAAGATTGAATTAAAGATCTTCTGTTAGGTTGTGTCGTCCAACTTATATGGATTAGGGTGACATGGGATCACCCCCGGGTATGTGCATGGTAAGGTTACACAGTGATTGACGGCTATGGAACGACTCTTGGCACGTTCGAGAAAGAACGTATGTTTAAGTGGGGGAGAATGTAATGACCCGACCGATCGTTTTGAGCATTTGCACTTCGCTCGGTAGTTTGAGGGCATGAGTAGCTCCATATGATATATTATGACTTGTGTGAATCATCGGTTTTGGTTTTAAGGTTATTCGGAAGTGATTTGGAAGAATGCATTTCATATTTGAAGCTTTAAGTACGAAGAGTTGACCAAGTTTGACTTATGTGTGTTTGACATTGGAACGGAGTTTTGTTGGTTCCGTTAGGTCTGGATGGTGATTTGGACTTGGGCGTATGCTCGGATTTGCATTTGAATATTTCTAGAAGGATTCGGCGCTAATTAGCAAAAGTTGGAAATTTGAAGGTTTAGAAAGTTCATAAGTTTGAACGGGAGTTGACTTTGATTATATCGCATTCGGATTGTGGTTCCGAGAATTCGAATAGCTTCGTTATGTCATTTGGGACTTGTGTGCAAAAATTTGAGGTCATTCCGGGTTGATTTGATATGTTTCGGAGTGAGTTTTGGAAGTTGGAAGTTCAAAGTTCATCAATTTTGATATGAGGTGCCATTCATCGTTTTGATATTGTTGTCCGTGATTTGAGGCCTTGAGTAGGTCCGTATTATGTTATGGGACTTGTTGGTATATTCGGACGGGGTACCAAGTGGCTTAGAATAGTTTCGGACGAGGTTCAGATCATTTGGATCAATTTTAGCTAAGGCTGTTGGTGGCAGGATCTTATGTGATCGCACCTGCGGCTAGTTTTGCGTAGGTGCGATGGTCGCAGAAGCGACAAAAGAATTGCATAAGCGGGGTGAGAGTTGGGTGAGGAAGATCGCAGAAGCGGAGATTTAGGCGCAGGTGCGGACGCGCAGGTGCGATGGGCTGGAGCGCAGAAGCGAGGTCTTGCACAAGAGCAGGTGGTGGCTCGCACCTGTGATGTCGCAGAAATGGATATTTTGTCTGCAGGTGCGAGGGCCAAGTTTTTAGCTAGTTCTATAGAAGCGGTGTTCTATCGCAGAAGCAGCTAATTGATTCGCAAATGCGAATAACGCTGGGCAGAAGCTATATTATCGAGTGTTGGTTGTTTTATTCTCATTTTTGAGACTTGGAGCTCGGTTTTGGGCGACTTTGGAGAGGAATTTCACCACACGAATTGGGGTAAGCATTCTTAACTCGGTTTGGTTATATTTTATGTATCTATACTCGTTTTTGGCATTTGGTTGATGATTTCAAAAGAGAAATTGGGGGGTTTTGTCTAAAGTTTCATAGAGTGATGTTTTGAGTTTTGGACATCGATTCAAAGTCGTATTTGAGTGAAACTGGTATGGTTGGACTAGTAATTGAATTAGTTGTCGGATTTTATGAGTTTTGTCAGTTTCCGAGGTGCGGTCCCAGGTTTGACTTTTTGGTTCACTTTGACTAATTGATTAACGATTCGACCTTTATCTATTGGATTTGTTTTCTTTAGCATTATTTGATGTTTTTGAGTTGCCTTTGGCAAGTTTTTAGCCGTTTGGAGGTCGATACGCACGGGATGGTGTTTCTAGAGTATTTCTTGTCTTGCTCGGTAATTGTCTTGGCTTGTTTGATGTAAGAATCCTATCTAAACTTGGTTGAGGCACTAGTTGCCTGAATTATTTATGATAGCTACGTGCTACGGGTGCGCATATGTGTGGGGTTCGAACCCATGTGTGAGCACTGGGGTATTTATCCATGCTCAGGGTAGTACTTAGGCTATGATACGCCTAGAGTTGACTGTAAAGCTTTAAACTACAATGTATTTCATATTTGTATCATTGTTGTGAACTATTTGAGCAATGTTTGAGGTTACGAAGAGGCTAAATCCCTGAATAAAACTTGGTAATTGCTATTTCTATGATAAATTGCCGATTTGAGCTATGATGGCATACATTGCACATGCATACACTTTAGCATGTAATTATACCAAAACAGGAGCATGAAATCTGATATTTTATCCATCATATACATGTGTTCTTGTATATTTCATTCTGTGTGATATTATTGGACTAGATGCATGTGGCCACGCCGGGCGGATTGTGTTGTTATGCCTGTGATCACGCCGGACGGGTTATGATATTAGCACGTGAGTTGTTTGTGCAGCACGTGAGTTGTCCGTGCGGATCTAGATATTGATACTATAGCACATGAGTAATCCATGTGGATCCAGATATTTTATTATAGCACGTGAGTTGTCCGTACAACACGTGAGTTGTCCGTGTGGATCCAGATATTATACTATAGTATGTGATTTGTCCGTGCAACACGTGAGTTGTCTGTGCGGATCGAGATATTGATACTATAACACGTGACTTGGTCGTGAAACATGTGAGTTGTCCGTGCGGATCCAGATATTGATACTATAGCACGTGAGTTGTTCGTGCAGCACGTGAGTTGTCCGTGCGGTTGATATTGATGTCAGCTCTGGGAGAGCTGGTTACCGTTATTTGTTCGGGTTGCACGCCGCAACAAGCTGATAATTGGTTATTGTATTTCATCTTTACATGCAAATCCCTTGATTGATTACCTGATTTACTTGCATATCTTCCTTACATGCTAGATTGCTGACTGAGCAGAACACTTTAAAACTAAGAATTGTAAGCATCAAAAATGGTTTTACTTGAGATTGTTTCTTATTTGATCATATACATGTTCCATACTTGTTGGGATATTGAACTGCACAGGTGCTAGTGAGTATAATCTATAGTTCTTGCTTCTTTTACCTCACAGAGGTTAGTTAGGATACTTATTCAGTACATGGGGTCGGTTGTACTCATACTACACTTCTGCACCTTGCGTGCAGATTTATATGTTGATGCTACTGTGTACGATGAGGGTTGGCGTTGAAGATGTACCTGTATTCTAGTTATGGCTATCACTTGTCCTTGGTAGCATTAGATTCGGATTCTGTTCATTTACATTTCAAACAGATGTTGTAATTATTTCAATTCAGTCATTTTTGTAAAAATCTAAGTCTTAGTGGCTCATGACTTGTACTACCAGTGCTTGGAAATTCTTTGTATAAACGGTCAGTTATATTATCATCTTTTCTCTCAGTAAATCTCATTTGAATTGGATTATTGTTAAATTGGCTTATCTATCGAGTCGGGTTAAGTGCCATCACGACTAGTTAGATTTTTGGTTGTGACATCATGCCATTTGCTTTAGAGTAAAACAAGTTATTAATCTGTACCTCTGTTAATGCTCTTTAGAAGTTTTAATTGGAGTTATTAACCTGTATATCTGATTGATACTCTTTAGAAGTTTCAATTTAAGTTGTTAAGTTGTATGTATGGTGAAAGTTAAGACTTAGTTAAGACAAATCCTTGACTAATTTGATTGAAAGCTATTAAGAAGATGTAGTCATGAACAAGGACTGTAATGATTTTGAACTATGTACCTCCTCTACTCTTAAGACCTATGGTCTAGATATTTGCATTTATAAAGTAATCTGCCTGTGCTCTGTTTCTTGTGTATGCCATAAGTTAAATTTTGAGCATGCCTAACATGTTATGGTGTTCACAGTGAATCATATACATAGCTTTGAAATGTGGATACAATAGTCTATTTTGGTTGTCTTATGATCCTATGGCATCCTGTATTAGCTGTTATGAGAAATGTGGATACTCCTATGGTGTGGTATCACTGTGGTACGGGGATCTACATTGAGTGCCTCATTAGAACCTAAACCTCTAGGGAAGAATGAGTGTGAGTAGTTATGGGTATTTGGGAGTATAGTTTAGTTATTTGGTTGAGCTACTCTCCCTGACACAAGCACTGCCTTGGGCCTCGAGACCCTTGGGAACTTTGAAGTGTCAGTGATCCAAAGAGTGCCTTGGCCATGAATGGAATTCTACCCTTAGCGTCTAATCTATTGACATTTATTGCTCTTTTTTGGTTTAATGTTTAATGAAAACAAAGGCTTTTATTCTGAATCACTTTATCATCCGTGACTCCACTCTAGTTTTCATATTTTGGATTGCGATCGATTGTTATAATTTATCTTTGACCTATACTAGTTTTATTGATGCATAATTATGTACATTGTGTAACATATAAAATAACCTTTTTTTCTATTCTTGAACATGTGTTGCACTTGGGCATGCCGAGTTCTCAAAGAACTTAGGCCCAAGTCTTGTACATGCGCATTTGGGAGTCTAAAGTTGTTGTTGTCCGTTCTCGCTACTTGTTGGACCTACTTCTTTTCAGGCCCAAAACAGATTCCATAATCTTCATTTACTACTTTATTAAAGTTTATTGTCCTTATTTCCTATATGTATATAGCACTTACCATATTTGATTAAATGCTATATATTATATCTTTGAATCATGTGAACAATCTAGGCAAACCTTGAAAAACATAGGATTAATATTATTGTTAGACTTAGTAGTATATAGTTATAATTCATTAATCGTTTATACTATGCTATTACTAACAATGTTTACGAAGTATTTTGAAACCAAAACAACTTTAGCAAAAGACGACAGTCTTCTTTTTCAAAACCTGAAATAGAATCTAAATATTGGACTTTTAATCGAGCTATTCTACAAAAGAAATTTGAACAAAAGCTATTGCAAAACTAAGGCTTTTCGGACGTTTTTCCCAAATATGAATATGAGGTTTGAGAACTAATTTCTAAGGTATGCCTAAAGACTATTTCTTTAAACAAGCTTTACTTTACAATATTATAAATAGTCACCTCCTTTTAAAGACAAAGTGTTTTACAACTTAGCCACACCTCACAAGGTTTTATAAACACAAACATTATATACATACTTCAAAATTCTTTCAATCAGCCTAGCCTCATGTAAGAAAGGGAAACAATGCTTAGTCTCATGCAAAAAAAGGCAGTGCTTAGCCTTATGCAATTTCGGAGGCAATGCTTAGCCTCACGCAAGGAAAGGAGACAATGCTTAGTCTCATGTAGGCAGTGCTTAGCCTTATACAATTATGGAGTCAATGCTTAGCTTTATGCAAGAAGCGGAGACAATGCTTAGTCTTATGCAAGGAAAGGCAATGCTTAGCCATATGCGAGAAAAGAAAAGGATAGTTGTGAGAGGGCGAAGTATTTCTTAGCTTGATATGTAGCGTTTAGCAACCTTGTCGTTATGAAGATAGTGATTTTGTTGTGTGTATATATTCTCGAATATTCCTGTTGTGTTCATTGTGCCTGCATTCAAAGAAAAATTATCAGTTTTGTGGGGGAAAGGTTGGTTCGTGCTTTTGACTCCTTGCTTTGCCTTCACTCTTGTGTTGCAGTCCTGTTTGAGTTACCCTGGGTAGCATCCGGTTGTTATAGAAACAAAGTGTTCGAAAAATATGCACGCATTTGACAAATTATTTGCAAAAATATAATATCTTGAAATGTATTGTAGTATATAAGATCAAATAATTTAGATGAGCCGGTGACTGTGACATATTTAGAGACATTGCAACCTCCTTTTTTTTTAGAATTATGAGGGTCCTCAAAATTCTACCCCAGTTTAAATGCATACTTCTTACAATACGTTTTGGTTGTTCCATACACGACGAAGTCCACTGAACTTGTGATTTTGCCCCTAGTTTCTGACCATGAGAAAATAAAGATTTTATTAATATGCGACTGAACCCATAGGGCTGTCTGCGTATCCTCTCTTAAACGCGAATTAGGTCAAGCGTAGTTCAGTTACATCAAGTGAAGAAATGCGAACAATCCTAAACATAGTATTTTTTGACAGCGTCTGAGTTGATAGGTTTTGGCCAAGTCTCTCCGTCTATTTCTGCAAGTATAAGTGCTCCTCCTGTTAGTACCCGATGAACCATATAGGGACCCTACCAATTGGGTGAAAATTTCCCTTGGCTTGATCTTGATGTGGGAAGATTCGTTTTAGCACCATTTGCCCCGGTGAAAATTGCCTCGGTTTGACCCTTTTGTTGAAGGCTCTTGCCATCCTGTTCTGATAGAGTTGACCGTGACACACCGCATTCATTCTTTTACCATCAATGAGAGCTAGTTGTTCATAACGGCTCTTTACCTATTCTGCATCGCTGAGCTCAGCCTCTTGTATAATTTTTAAAGAAGGGATTTCTACCTCGGCAGGAATAACCGCTTTAGTACTGTAAACCAATTGGTAGGGAGTTGCCCGAGTTGATGGTCGAACCGTGGTACGATACCCGAGCAGAGAAAATGGCAGCTTCTCGTGCCATTGTTTGTAATTATCTACCATTTTCCTTAGTATCTTCTTGATGTTTTTATTGGCGGCTTCTAAAGATCTGTTCATTTGCGGCCTGTATGTTGTGGAATTCTTATGCTCGATCTTGAAATTTTCACACATGGCCTTCATTAGATCACTATTGAGATTGGCAGCATTGTCGGTGATGATTGACTCTGGCACCCCGAATCGAAAAAACAATGCGATCCCGAACAAAATCTGCGATGACCTTCTTAGTTACAGCTTTGTAAGATGCGACTTTGACCCATTTTGTGAAATAGTCTATGGCCACTAGAATCAAACTATGCCCATTTGAAGCAGCAGGTTCGATTGGACCGATGACATCCATGCCCCAAGCGGAGAAAGGCCAGGGTGCACTTGTTGCATTGAGTTCATTGGGTGGCACTCGTATCATATTAGCATGTATCTAGCATTGGTGACATCTCTTAACATACTTGATGCAGTCTGTCTCCATAATCATCCAGAAATACCCTACTCTTAGTATTTTCTTGGCTAAGACGAAGCCATTCATGTGCAGTCCGCAAGTTCCAGTATGTATTTCCTCGAGCAATATGGATGCTTCCTTTGCATCGACACACCGTAGTAACCCCAAGTCAGAAGTTCTTCTATACAGAATTCCTCCGCTTTGAAAGAAATGGTTGGCTAATCTTCAAAGCGTGCACTTCTGAGTATGGGTAGAGTGCTCTGGATATTCGCCTTTTGCCAAATATTCCTTGATGTCATGGAACCACAGATTTCCATCGCTCTCTTCTTCAACATGAGCATAATAAGCTGGCTGTTTATGAATTTCTATTGGGACAGGATTAGTGAAGTTCTTGTCTTGGTGTTGTATCATCAAAGATAGAGTGGCTAATGTATCTGCGAACTCATTTTGAATTCTCGGAATATGTTTGAATTCTATCTTTGTGAACCTTTTGATCAGCTCTTGTACACAGTGCAAATATGGCAATATTTTGGTGTTCTTTGTAGTGCATTCTCCTAAAACCTAATGCACCAACAAATCAGAATCTCCAATTACCAACAGCTCCTGAACATTCATATCAATAGCCAAACTGAGTCCCAAGATGCAAGCATCATACTCTTCTATATTGTTGGTGCATGGAAACCTGAGTTTTGCGGATACCGGATAGTGTTAGCCGATTTCTGATACCAAAATAGCTCTAATACCTACTCCTTTGAAGTTTGATGCTCCGTCGAAGAACATTCTCCAACCATCATATGCTTTAGTGATATCATCTTCCACGAACGACATCTCCTCGTCAGTAAAATACATTTTCAATGGTTTGAATTCTCCGTCTATGGGATTTTCTGCCAGATGATCTGCCAATGCTTGTCCTTTGACCGCCTTCTGAGTTACATAGACGATGTCAAACTCGCTCAACAATATTTGCCACTTTGCTAACTTACCCGTAGGTATGGGCTTCTAAAAGATATATTTCAGTGGATCCATCCTCGATATGAGATATGTAGTGCATGCACAGAAATAATGCCTCAACTTCTGAGCTATCCATGTCAAAGCACAGCAAGTGTATTCTAGCAAAGAGTAACGGGCTTCGTAGGGTGTGAATTTCTTGCTCTGATAGTATATTGCCTACTCCTTTCTTCCAGTTTCATTATGTTTTCCCAAAACGCAACCGAAAGCTCCATCCAGTACAGATAAATAAAGCAGCAATGGTCTTCCTGGCTCTGGTGGGACTAGAACAGGCGGTTTGGATAAATACTCCTTGATTTTGTCGAAGGCTTTCTGGCATTCTTCAGTCCAACTTGTTGCAACATCTTTCCTCATCATTTTGAAGATTGGCTCACATATCACCGTTGATTATGCTATGAAGCGACTGATGTAATTAAGACGCCCTAAAAAGATCATCACATCTTTCTTATTCTTTGGAGGTGGAAAGTCTTGGATTGCTTTGACTTTTGATGGGTCTAACTCAATTCCTCTATGACTGACGATGAATCCTAACAATTTTCCGGCATGGACTCCGAAAGTACACTTTGCAGGATTCAGTTTCAGATTATACCTTCGAAGCCGATTGAAGAATTTCCTCAGATCTGTTATGTGATTCGTACTCCTTTTTGATTTGATGATAACGTCATCCACGTACACTTCTATCTCTTTGTGTATCATGTTGTGAAATAGTTGGCATGGCTCTCATATAGGTGGCTCCAGTGTTCTTCAGACCAAATGGCATCATTTTATAACAATATATTCCCCATGGCGAAAAGAAGGCTGTCTTTTCAGCATCCTCCTTATCCATCCAGATATGACTGTACCCCGCGAAGCAATCCACAAAGGATTGGAGTTCATGTTTGGCACAGTTGTCGATCAATACGTGTATATTAGGCAACGAGAAATCATCTTTGGGACTTGCTCTGTTTAGATCTCGGTAGTCAACACATACTTTGACTTTCCCATCTTTCTTTGGAACTGGCACAATGTTGGCCAACCAAGTTGGTACTCAACCACTCTAAGAACCTTGGATTTGATCTTCTTGTTGACCTCCTCTTTTATCTTCAAACTCATATCCGACTTGAAATTTTTGAGCTTGTGCTTTACCGGTGGACATGTAGGATTAGCGGGTAACTTTTGAGCTACTATGGATGTGTTCAAACCCGTCATATCGTCGCAGGACCATGCAAAGATATCTTCATATTTTTTTAGGAATCTCATGTACTCTTCTTTCTCTGACGATGATAGATGAATACTTATGCGTGTTTCCTTGACCAGTTCGGAATCCCGTATGTTAACTGCTTCAGTTTCATCCAAATTGGACTTTGGCTTGTTTTCAAAATTTTTCACTTCTCTGAAGATTTCCTCAAGTATCGTATCATCTTCCAGGTCTTCTGAATCACTATCCTTATGTTGCATTGTCTCATTATATGTCAGAATCACAGGTTCATCGGGATAGGTAATAATGATATTATAAAAAGCGAAAATGTAGAGAATAATAGTAAATACGAAAAGCAGGAATGCATTAATTGAAATCTTTAAAACGTTAACAAATGCGGCTCAATGACTCGAGCAATTATTTCAATGGAAAATACTGAAATGTCTCAAATGCTTAAAAATAATTGATGCTAATCTGCCAAGGTACCCAGGAACTCGACGGGCCCGGGATGGTGCAGCAGTCTAGTTTTTGAGAACAACTCCTTTCCCCACGGTCTTAATGGTAAGGTCTTCCTCATCCTCCTCCTCAACTATCGCACTACAATCCATATCTTCTTCATCCAGAAATAGTTTCCTCATGCCAGCTAAGACTTCATCTTCCTCAGATCCCCACATTATGTCAGCTTGATGAAATGTCTGGTGCAGAGGTGGTATTGGTTTCTCCAGCGGATAATAAGGACCACACCATGGCGCTGCGGTTGTACGGTTTTGGTGATCCCTTGGAGGTTTTTGCCGAGACCCTTTCCAGGTTCATATCATATCCATATTAATATGCTTTCTATCTTGCTACTCCACCATTGATCCTTTTCAATTTTGTTGACTCGCTCAATGCAATGGTACGTTTCTCCACCGAGCTTTTTCCTATTCTGGATGACTGGAACGGTCGGATTGGTGTCGATGGGGTTGCTTTCAACCCCATGGATAATCACTTCTTGATGATTCTATTCAAACTTCACAGCCTGATACAGAGTAGAAGCCACTGCCCCAGCGGCATGTATCCCGGGTCGTCCCAACAATAGATTATACGTAGTAGATATATCCAACACTTGGAAATCAACATCAAACCAGGTCGGGGCTATTTGTATGTTGAGGTTGATTTCTCCGATTATGGCTCTTTGGGATCCATCAAATGCCTTTACGTTTATACTTCCCGTCCGTATCTCGTGCAGGCCTTTACCCAACCTCTTTAGAGTAGTCATTGGGCATATATTGAGACTTGAACTCCCATCTATCAGGACCCTGGCGATGAACTTATCCTCAAATTGCACTGTGATGTGTAGTGCCCTGTTATGACTTAGTAATTTTTGTGGTAATTCATCCTCGTGAAAGGTGATTTTGTCGCTTTCCAGTACCTGCCCGACCATGTTGGCCATCTCCCCACTAGTGATGTTGGTGGGTACATAAGCTTTACTCAGCACTTTCATCAAGTCATTCCTGTGTGTCTCAGAGTTTTGCAGCAGTGACAAAATGGATATCTGAGCGGGAGTTTTGTTTAGATGATTAACGACGGAGTATTCCCTTGGTTGTAATTTTCTCCAAAGGTCATCAGGGCCAGTCTCAACAACAGGTGGCTTAGATGCAGCTTCTTTGCTTGTTCCTCCTAGGTGCTCAGGTGTATAGACCATGCCAGCTCTAGTCATGCCTTGCGCTGCACTTGTTTCCTCCATTTTTGCTTTTCCTTTTCTCCTTGCTTCCGCAACAAAATCCCATGGGATAGAATCAGACTTGTAAGATGGCGCGGGGGCTACCATCACAGTGAAGGGTGTAGTTACCTCAACTTTAAACGGTGCTTGGGTTTGTACCACAATGGGTGTGAGGGTGATCGGAGACTTTTTAGGATCATCCCCCTCCCCAATGAGTCTAATTGACCCCTCCGGATCCCATTCCTCGTCGGTCTCTATCACATTCACTCCCTCACCTCTATTATCTAGGAGAGGATTGTTACAAATATTTGGTGTAACTTCCTGTGCCTGTATGACCTTGTTGTCAATCAGTGTCTGAATCTTGTCTTTCAATGTGAGACACTCATCAATTGTATGACCCTTCATGCCTGAATGATAGGCACATGTCTTGTTCAGGTTAATCCACTGAGAGGAGTTCTACATATCAATGGCAGGGATGGGAGTGACATAACCAGCAACCTTCAATCTCTCATATAATTGGTCTATGGGCTCAGCGATTGGGGTGTATTGTCTAGGTGGTCTGCGGTCAAATTTTGGTCGTGGTTTTTCGTAGTTTTGGTTGGCGGGTGGTGGTGTGTGGTAATATGCGGGTTGAGTGTTATAGGCATGGTAGGTGGTAGCAGATTGTTGGTATCTGGGGGGTGAAGGTTGGTATGTGGGTGGAGGCGTTTGGTATATAGGTGGAGGTGTTTGGTATGTGAGAGGAGACTTAGGACCCTAGGCCACTATTACGGCTCCCACTTCCTTTTTCTTCGAAATACCTCCCTATTGCAATGCTTTATTCGTGGCCTGCAGTGCCTCAAAATTTGTCCCCATCCCACTTTTAATCCATTCTTCTATTCATTCTCCCAGCCTGATGATGTCGGAGAATTTGTTATTTTCAATAACCATAAGCCTTTAATAGTACTTTGGGTCTTGAGCTCTGACGAAGAACTTATTCATTTGTTCTTCTTTAAGTATTGGTCTTACTTTCGCTGCTTCAGATCTCCACCGAGTAGCATATTCGCAAAAGGTGTCTGTTGGTTTCTTTTTGAGGTTTTGAATGTAGAAAATGTCTTGTGCATTTTCAGTGTTGAACCTGAATCTGTCCATGAAATCTGACGCCATGATTACCCAATTAACCCGCTTCTTTGGGTTCTGACTGATATACCAAGACAACGCATCTCCGGTGAGGCTTCGCATGAACAGTTTCATACGGATTCGTTCATTTTTGCCCACTCCTATAGGTTTGTCACAATATGTCCTCAGATGTACTTTCGAATCACCAGTTCCATCGAACATTTTAAACTTGGGAGGTTTGTAACCCTCCGGCAGTTCCACATCTGGCTGAATGCACAAGTCCTCATAGATTAAACCTCCAATGCCTTTACCACCTTCGACATTCTGAACTATGCCAGTGAGCTTCTTGAGTTCTTTCGCCATGTTCTTAATGAGCAGGTCTTTCTCGGTGGATTCAGGGTGAGAGAAAGGTTTGCCATGTTTTGGACCTGCTCAAGTTCTCCTTGTAGCTCTAAGATTTTCTATTCCAGATGTAAGACTTGTTCATTCTATGCCAGAGTACTTCGACCATCCGAAGTTTCGACATTTTCTACCAGGGTGACATTGTCCTTCCTGATACCACTCAAATCATCCATTTTCCCTTTCCCTTTACTTTTTCCTTTAGGATCACTCGGTGGAGGAGGAGGTGGAGGACCTCTAGATCTAGTGTGATATGTTGACGATGCTAGTATGCACGAACCAACCTTGGGGAGTGAGAATAATCAAAAAGAAAGAAAAAGCAAAAGGTACCCAAGTTAGTAAGGGGTATTGAAAGAATGCTTGCAATATTAAACATGTTTTGAAAAATCATGTAATAATTCGCGTCCTAATTTGGGGACCTCGTTGTGCCTGAGGTAGGCCTAAGCGACACATAGACTTGGAGAAAATTTATGCCAATAATTGCATCATTTCATTAAGGTGAAAATGAGCCAAACCTTCACTAAATCGACAATAATTATAAAGCTACTAATGGCATTTAGCCTTATTACAATTGAAATCTAAAATTAAGCTAGAAAACAATTATTGACATTATTTGCTAGTCTACTTGGTCCCTGAAGGACCTTCTCCGTGCTTGGCTCTTTTGACTCCATCAATCAAGTTCCTCAAGTCACGCATATCCAATAATAAATAAGCCCTTGCTAGATGCCCTCCTTCACTGCCGTCCGTGTTTTGACAATCCGCAAGCCTCCTTCTCATCTTTCCCTCAAGCTCCATCAATCCTTATTCTAGATATTCCAATCTCTCGGTGGACTTAGTGGCGATTTCCTTCCATTCATTACTTGCCTCCATGTCCACATTATGTTGTTCTAGATGTCTAGCTCCAGACTCAAAAACCCTTTTGCAAAGCCTTCTATACATGACATGTGCCTCAGCAGCATCATCAATGATCCTATTTTCCAAATTGACACCTGGCTTGACGCCTCCCGCTATATCATCTACCAACCATGATGGATAGAAATACACATGACCGACATGATACCTATCTAACTCGATAGTCTCTCTTTCCACAATGACCTTCTGGTTCCACATATGTTGCGCATCGAACTTGAAAGGAATGATGTCCCATTTGAAATCTGCCTTGTACTGGACCATGCTGGAAACACGAGGTATGACCTATTTTCTTCCTGCTTGTCTCATTACCCTTATAGGAGCATAAGGATAAATGCCTCGCAAATCGATCAATACCAAATGAGTAGTATCCCTCGACTAATGATGAACTCAATGCTAGGAAACCATTCAGACATCCAATGTACATTCTTGTCTGTCAGATTGCTAAAGAAACGTACCCAACTTACAGCACTTCCAGGATGTGCGAACCTATTTGGGATGAATGTCATTTTCTTTGGATGGTGATAAGCTTTGTATTCATTCACTGGCCGTCGCAGAAGCTCTTGGCGATATTTTCTCCTCTGAAAGTGCTCCAATAGCCAGACTTGAAGTAATAGATTACAACTTTCAAAATGTCCGAACCCCTGCTAGCACTGGTCTAGAGCGAGGTACAGTTCAGCTAGGATCATAGGGATGATGGTGTAGGTTTTCCTCTCGATGCCTTCCATTAAAGTTCTTGCAACCATAGCTAAACGAGTGTGAATTTGTCCCCCTTTCATTAGAAATGTCAACAAATCCAAGAAGCAAATGATGAATCCATATACTCGGCGGTGCGTCCGACCTAAATAGGTAATGGCAAGTTCCTCATGATAAAGACGGTGCGACTTACAATGCCAATAACGCTCATAAATAAACCCAAAAGGGATGTAGGATTTCTGTAAGCAAAGCAATTCTTCATTTTTCTTAAAGCCCAACATCTTTAGAAAACCGCAAGGGGTGCGATTCTCTGGTACTAGTAAACCCGGACTATCCCATGGTAGCTTAGCAAAACCTCCTATTTCTTCTAAGAGAGGAGCCATTTCTATGTCGCCAAATTGGAAGACCACTCTTTTCTCATCCCAGAACATGGTAGCATCCTCAATCAAAGCTCTATTCGGTTGGATATTAAGCAAAGACGGCAAGTCACTAAGTACTCTTCTCACATGATTCTTGTCGTAAGGCGCAAGGTCTTTCCACCAGTCAAGTAGCAGAGGTGGGATGTTTTGGACCATGCCGAACCTGGGGACTTCGTGTTTCATTTTCTGCAAACAAATAAAGTTATCCCTTTTCCCCTCTAGATATGACCACTTACACAATAATGTTCAACATATTGGCACATTTTCTCCAAGTAATGCACATAACATGGTAGTGTCCATTGGGATTGTAGAAATCCCGTCAGTCTTTGGACATGGCTTATCTTAGCAGGCAATTATGTTAACAATGTTCTAACCCATACTAGGTTTAACATGATGCATGTACATTTGATATTGGAGTAATGTTTCTAGAATGGCCTAGACTGGTACTCCCAAGTGGACAACTTGAGAGGGAAAGGCATGTGTCCGTTGATTGCACCGCTGATCGACTAGTCTACCGCAAATAAGCCGTTATGATTTTAAAAAAAGTAATTTTTGAAGAGCGCAGACACTCATCAAGCATCGTTATGTTGATAATTGGAACGAGTGGAGTATAATGTGGAGCATGTTTTATGCAGAAATAACACGTTGTCAAGTATTTGCATGATAAATATGTAAAAGCAGTAAAATCAATAGTAAGGTAAACATAGGAAATATAGAAAGGAAAGACAAAAGGAAAAAGTCAGTTTAGTTCGTGGAATATATGCAAGAATGTAATAAAGCACATATGGGAATAGGGATGGGAGAGGAATGATATGGCAGTCTTAGACAAGATGAAATGAAGAGTGATCATAGAAAATAAAGGTGAACGGGAAATGGATGTGCATGTCATAACAGATTTAAACAAATAAAGGTGAACGGGGAAGGGATGCGCATGTCATAAGAAATTTAAACAAATAAAGGTGAATAGGGGAAGGGATATGTATGTAATAGCAAATTTAAACAAATAAAGGTGAAGAAGGGAAGTGCATGTAATAAAAAAAATAATCCACGTAAGTCAAGTTCATTATGGTAAGAGCCTAAGTATATTCCCAACAGAGTCGCCATGCTGTCACGCCCCCTTTTTTCCTCTTCACGAAAGCGGGGTTTCGACGTGTGACAACTCTTTTAAATGAGGAGATTAAAAGAGAAGAGTCGCCACCTAACGACTTTTAAGGTGCGTTAGGGCACCTATTGTGCAGGTAACTCTGTTTGACTAGTCAACGCTACCAAATATCGGGTAAGGGCTCAAATTACCTCAAAGAGAAGGTGTTAGGCACTCTTCGAGGTCCACAAATATGGGTCCCGGCCAAACTTAGTACTATGTGGATTATGTAATTAGACTAGGTGATCAAATAAACACAGAGAATATAAAGGTTGGAGAAGTTCATTATAATGCAATTGGTACAAATCTTAAGGACTACAAGGATACAACTACAATGTTTAAATGACTAAATGTAGATATCAAATATATAAAATTGGGGGGGGGGGGAGGTCCTAAGTCTTTGAGCCTAAAGGATCACCCTGTGCAACATAAATAATGCTTCGCAACTCCTTTTAGATAGGAGTTGCTCATATTATTCAGCAGGCACAGACTATCATCACCTGCTACCCGATTACTATGTTAAAGTTATTTACCTAAAGTGTTCTAATTCAGTTCTAAGTCGTGTCCTATGCGTGTCCTACCAGTCCCATTCAGGAGGCTTTGGACCTACTATTTGGATGGTTCAAAACTTTATTAGGTTGCTCCAAAATGATAAATCTAAGCGACATTCAAAACATGTAGGACTGCACATAAAGACAATAAATGACTCAAGTTGGCCTCCATATATAAGCAACAAATGCACGCGAGCAAGTTCATATTATAGGCAGTAGACAAATTTCAGAATTAAGACGAATTCGAGTCTTTAAGTCCTATAGACATGCTCCTATGTGATTTTGATTTTTCAAGCATACAGGCAGTGCTGTTGTTATGGAACAACGAATTTGCAGATTATAGGTATTATAAATCCTATAGGTATGATCTCTAAATTGTTTGCGCAATGAGGCAATAAAACCATTTAAAAGCTTAAAAATTATCCTCATTTTATTTTATTGGCATACTTTCCAGGCGAGTAACAGTATCCTAATGGCAGGATTTCTAAGAGTTGGCAATTGAAACTGATTCTATAACACTTCATCCCTATAGGCATGTTTTCTAGGCGAGCAATATAATGGAAATAGCAATAACAGTAGCTAATTAATAAATTAAGATCCTATAGACATGATATCTAGATGAGGATCATAAGTTAATATAATCCTATAGGCATGTTATCTAGTAAATATACTGCAGTTGCACAAATTGAAGGAGTGGACACCTGATTCCTATAGGCATGTTATCTAATAACACATGATAGTAAACATAGTAAAACATGTTGAGTGAGTGTGTGATTCCCTATAAGCATGGTTTCTACTAGTGCACATGAAAAACCAAATAGCATATATGACAGGTTGGATAGAATGACAAGTAGGTCACATAAACCCTATAGGCATGTTCTCTACCATTTTATGCAAAACATTAGAATATACCCATTTCCTGAATTTCACTAATATCCCAATTGTTTGTTTACAAAATATTACAGGCCCTCCACAAGCTCAACCTTCTACGAATAGCAGGCCCAGATGTGAATTCAGCTCAAAGAACTGGAGGGTGTCAATTGTACAGCCCAAGTGCAGGTTTTGGAACCATGTTAGAACCAAGATGGAGTCTCACTTACCAAACAAGTGGGAGTTGACGATTTGACAAATACACATAGCAATTACTTAAAGAATGATGAACCTACTAACAACAAATAAGTGACAGAATTTGAAGAAATGCATCTTTGTATTTTACAAGCAGACATAGCCGGATTGATTAAACAAACGACATACAAGTTAAGAGGTTCAATAAGGCTTAGATTCCTCATGGCAAGTTGATATAACAATATTGAACTTCCAGACTCGATCAATTAGCAGGAGATAGTATATTGGGCAGAACAACATATTGAGAGAGTTAGGGGAATCAAGTTTTATGAGGTTATAAGATAAACATATTAGAGTGCACAATGCCAAACAAGTCCAGAATAGGACACTAACCTAAAGGATTTCAAATGTCTATCTGGTACAATGGAAGTTCTAGCATGACAGTTCTAATAAGGTCACTAACAGCATATCAACATACTAGTAGTATAGCTTGGTCAATAGCATGAAACTTAACATGGTGAGGATAGATCATAGTACAAACGCTTTACAGGAACTTATGGCATGTGAAAGGCAGATTAGCTACACATTAACATGTCAGTTAACCATACATAAGAGAGAAAATGTGATTTTTTACCCTAAAGTCTTAGATGATGCTGAAGATCAGGATTAAAGATAGCAAGGGACACATGTTTAGGCTAGATCTTAAGACAATATGAGATCCATATAGTTGTGACCAGTTTGCAAAGAACAGTCGATTAAACACAAGACTCAGTACTTCATTCAAAGCAAAGGAATGGTTTCATAAGAGTTTTAGCATAGTACCCAAAGCAAGGCATGAAAAGGATTTTATAACTAACAACAGGTAGTCAGTTTCATTAAAAGAACATCTACAATAGGCATGCATTAAAAATCAAAACTCAAACATGTTCAGATACTAAGAAAAACACAGAGGTATGGAACTGATTCCAGAGAAAAACAAGGAAATTCAACATAGAAGTGCAGGATATAGTGAAGAATACATATTATCCTAATGCAAACTAAGAACAAACTGGAATCTATCACATGTACTAAAATGCATTCAACTATCAAAGAATACAGAATGACAGGGGAGTATCATAGCAGTGCAGTATCAAGGATTCACCACTAACAAAGGAACAAAATCATGCTCACAGAATTTTAAAAGTCTTTAGTACCTAGAACACATAAAGATATACACAAGAAAAAATACTGAACATTGCAAGAGTTAAAGGCACTAACCAGTAGCAAAATTAGACAAGAAAAAGAATAAAGATTTTAGATTACTGGTAGCAAGAACCCAAATCTCCGATACTTCAGAGTTCACAAGAGCCTCGTAAGGGCCACGAGCAGTGCTTGCACCAGAGGAGGTTGATAATATTATGGCCTTGGATTTCAGCCGGCCAAAAAGCCAAGTGTTTTAGAGAAGATTAACGAGTGAGGAAAATATATTGAGTGCAATAGTCGTGGAAACTTTTCGGTCCTCTAGAGTGAAATTGGGGAGGGGTTTATATAGTAGTAGAAATCAAGCAAACAAACAAGGAGACACTGTAAAATCAAACATATATAAGTAAATAATAACATGCAGAATAAATTTAATCGGATTCGGAGAAAAATTAGGTAAACCCTAGTTCATGATGTAGAACCAAAAAATAGTCAAAAATCTCACTGAATCGAACCCGTACGACCTTGCCATGATGCATATGGACGAAATATCATCCAAATACCGAAGGGTGAAGTTGATCTCCCTTGATTCGGAGATTGATATTTGCCAAAAATGAGGCAAATACTAAGTAATACCACAATCTTGTAAGTAATACTGAGGTAACACATAAAAGGTAAGAAAATCACAGAAGGAATACATGATTGAACCGAATTCGTAGAAGATTGAGAAAGGGAGGCTAGGGTTTCTGAAGGAGGGGAGGGATTTTAGGGGCATCAGGTGGATAAAAATGGGTTAGGGTTTTTGGGTGAGGGGATATAAAGAGATGGGTAGGTTTATTATGGATCGTTGATCATTTGAGATCAATGGCCAGGATCAAAAGGGAAAGCGGGGTGGGTTACTTGATGAGTCGCAACCGGGTTATGGAATTAGGGGTCGTTTTTCTTCGGCTTGGGGATTGGGCCAGGGATTTGGGTCTTGTTTGGTCCGAAAATGAGTTCATAAATTGGGCAAGCTTTTAAATAAGAGATTAAAAGGGAAATAATTTAGTAACAAATAGCTAAATAAATATATAAAAGTGTTATTTATGCAAATTAATACTTTAAAATAATAGTAGATGATTATAAAAATGTAAAATATTAGTTTGACCTTGAATAAAATGACAAATGCAATAAAATTACAAAATATAGGCTATTATTGTAAGATTAAGCGAATAGCCTAAAAATACCAATATAATTATATGAAATAAAGTAAAAATATTTTAAACATGTATATAGGTGCAATTAATAGTTTGTATGATTAAGTCATCACAAGAAATAATTTAAAGAAGTAATTGGTAAATATTCAGGTAATTTAAATTCAACAAAGTTAATTTTAAAACTTTGAAAATTATGGATAATTATAAAAATGATCATATAGATATTGTAAATTAGATAGTGATGTAGAATAACATTTTGAAAGTATGCATGCTATTTGAAAAAATATAAGGGCAAAATTGGGTATCAACAGGTGTGGCGCCGCAGGAGCGGACCTCGAGGAGCAGTCCATGTTTGGTCATGGTCAGCTGGGACTGCAGGAGCAGTCCATGTTCCGCCGAAGCGGACTCGCCGATGCGAGGGATGCATCACAGAAGCAGAGAAGGCCAGGGAGGCCTTGGATCACATAAGCGGACAACGTCCGTAGAAACGCTTGCGCAGAAGCGAATAGAGGTCTGTAGGTGCGAGACTTCTAGGCTTTAGTGGAATCTGAACCTGCGATGGTTTTTCCACAGGTACAGCATCGCAGAAGTGAGAAAAAGGCCGC
This sequence comes from Nicotiana tabacum, assembly GCF_000715075.1. Lineage (NCBI taxonomy): Eukaryota > Viridiplantae > Streptophyta > Magnoliopsida > Solanales > Solanaceae > Nicotiana > Nicotiana tabacum. The sequence continues at coordinate 67,294,874 of NC_134088.1, forward strand.
AGAAGCGGAAGTCGGTGGGCAGAAATAAGAAAATTCGAGGGTTTGATTCTTAATCCATTTTTGGACTTATAGAGCTCAGTGTTAGGCGAATTTTTGAGAGATTTTCAGAGAGATTATTGGGGTATGAATTCCTAACTTGATTTTGGTTAAATTACATGAATTCCTATTTCAATTATGTTTTTCTGTAAATATCTAAGTCTTAGGGGCTCATGACTTGGGAATACTTTGTATAAATGTTCAGTTATATTATCATCTTTTCTCTTAGTAAATCTCATTTGAATTGGATTATTGTTAAATTGGCTTACCTAGCGAGTCGGGTTATGTGCCATCATGACTAGTTACATTTTAGGTTGTGAAATCATGCCATTAGCTTTAGAGTAAAACAAGTTGTTAATCTGTGCCTCTGTTAATGCTCTTTAGAAGTTTTAATTGGAGTTATTAACATGTATCTCTGATTAATACTCTTTAGAAGTTTCAATTGAAGTTGTTAAGTTGTATGTATGGTGGAAGTTAACGCTTACTTAAGACAAATCCTTCACTAATTTGATTGAAAGCTATTAAGAAGATGTAGTCATGAACAAGGACTGTTATGATTTTGAACTATGTACCTCCTCTACTCTTAAGGCATATGGTCCAGATGTTTGGGTTTATAAAGTAATTTTCTAGTGCTCTATTTCTTGTGTATGCCTGAAGTTAAATATTGAGCATGCCTAACATGTTATGGTGTTCACAGCGAATCATACACTTAGCTTTGAAATGTGGATACAATAGTCTGATTGGCTGTCTTATGATCCTATGGCATCCTGCATTAGCTGTTATGAGAAATGTGTATACTACTATGGTGTGGTATCACTATGGTACGTGGATTTAGATTGAGTGCCTCATTAGAACCTAAACATGTAGGGAAGAATGAGTGTGAGTAGTTATGGGTATTTGGGAGTAGAGTTTAGTTTTTTGGTTGTGCTCCTCTCCCTGACACAAGCACTGCCTTGGGCCTCAAGATCCTTGGGAACTTTGAAGTGTCAGGGATCCAAAGAGTGCCTTGGCCATGAATGGAATTCTACCCTTAGCATCTAATCTATTGACATTTATTACTCCTTTTAGGTTTAATGTTTAATGAAAACAAAGGCTTTCATTCTGAATCACTTTATCATCTGTGACTCCACACTAGTTTTCATATTCTGGATTGCTATCAATTGTTATAATTTATCTTTGACCTATACTAGTTTTATTGATGCATAATTATGTACCTTTTATTGAACATGTGTTACACTTGGGCATGCCGAGTTCTCAAAGAACTCAGGCCAAAGTCTTGTACATGCGCATTTGGGAGTCTGAAGTTGCTGTTGTCCGTTCTCGCTACTTGTTGGACCTGCTTTTTTCAGGCCCAAAACAGAGTCCATTATCTTCATTTACTGCTTTATTAAAGTTTATTGTACTTATTTACTATATGTATATAACATTTACCATATTTGATTGAATGCTCTATATTATATCTTTGAATCATCTGGACAATCTAGGCAAGCCTTGAAAACATACGATTAGAAGAAGTGTTAGACTTAGTATTAGATAGTTACAATTCATTAATCGTTTATACTATGCTATTACTAACAATTTTTACGAAGTATTTTGAAACCAAAACAGCTTCAGCAAAGGACGTCAGTCTTCTCTTTCAAAACCAGAAATAGAATCTAAACATTGGTCTTTTAATCGAGCTATTCTACAAAAGAAAATTGAACAAACGCTATTGCAAAACCAAGGCTTTTCGGACGTTTTTCCCAAATATGAATACTAGGTTTGAGAACTAATTTCTAAGGTATGCCTAAGGACTATTTCTTTAAACAAGCTTTACTTTACAATATTATAAATAGTCACCTCCTTTTAAAGAAAATATGTTTTACAACTTAGCCACATCTCAGAAGGTTTTATAAACACAAATATTATATACATACGTCAAAACTCTTTCAATCAGATACATGCAAACATTTTCTTAAAAGCTTTTCTTTAAAAACCTATATCCTTTTTAAAACTACAAGTACATTATTAAGCAATAAGTTCTAAAGTAGATATACAATATGCCATACTTTTAGAACTAGTTAAAACAACACATATACGACTAATCCTTTCAACCTAGTCTAAGTCCAATGGAGCTACTTCAGATAGATTTTAAGGGGTGCCTAACACCTTTCCCTTAGAAGAACAAGAACGCTTACCCAAAATCTCACCGGTTAGCAGACTGATAGAGAAATGACCTTAGTAATTGAATAGGCACCGTAGTATACCTTTAAATTTTAGGCGGCGACTCTCTTTTATCATCAACAGGGAAACCACTAGTTGAATCTTGTTTTGACTAGTGCAAAATAGGATGCAACACGCACCGGTTCCAACTTGTGGAGACTACGAGGTAGCTATCACAGACATTTTTGTTTATTTTGTTATCACTGTTCTATCATTCAGACAATTTTGTATTGAGGATTTACTATGTAATTTGAGATTTTATAGTGCTCATGTACTCGTTGACACTAGATCATGGGATGGTTGTCATTGCATTATTATAGCCATCTTCAGATATTTTATGATATTACCATTGTTGGGATTGTTGGCTTGCCTAGAAAATAGACCATACACTCCAGTTCAAACTACAATTAATCAAAACTGAAACACCTATGCACCCCGACCTCGCCTAAATTTTGAAGAAAGAGGTCCTAGAAACTACACCCCGATTGCTGGACCTTTGGCTCAAAGTTCGAAAGACTGGGGAGAGATGGTTTGATACGTCCGACAGAAGGAAGGGTTCCTGAGTATCCCTCAAAATACTTTGATGCAACCAAATGGTGCATTGACCACTCAAACATACTGGGGCATGATACTGAGGATTGCTTCGAGATGAAAAATAAAATTGAGTCACTTATCAAAAGTGGAGTGATTCAGTGCACCCCAGCTCCACCCAATATGAATAGCAACCCGCTGCCGAACCATCGGTATCACGGAGCTAATATGATCACCCTGGATGAAGAGTGTGACCTAAAAGGAACCGTCGTCACAATAGGGAACGTTGAAGCTGTAAGGGTCCCGCCTCGAATGACTTCAATGATCACAATACAGTTAAAACCTACAGTGATGGTCTAGAATTACCGGTAATAGTCCACCGCTGCTATCAAGAATGAAGAGGATCGAGAATAGAAGACAATCTCATGGACATATCAACGGAAATGGAAAGCTAAAATCACAGATTCCACAGCTGCTCATGGAATGACTAGGTAAGGGAGGTGTTAGGATCCTGAGGATGTAAACCGAGAAAATTCAGGAAGGAAACAGATTTAGAGAAGGAATATAACATATCCGGAGGTTGCAGAATTCTAGAAGATGATGTCGACCAAAGAATACTCCGTGGAGAAACAATTTAAGAAAACCCTGGTGCAAATATCAATCATGGATTTGCTGATGAGTTCTGACAGTCACAAAGATGCCTCATAAAAGTGTAAGTGGGGTGAGCGTGACGAGCAACACCACCAGCAAGGCACTGGCAGCAATATTCGGGAAGATAGTTGAAGCAAATTTGATTACTTTCCGAAGAGATAAACTCCCTATAGAGGGTGTGGGTCACGACAAAGCTTTACACATCACTGTCAAATGTGGAGATAAGGTGGTGTCCCGAGTACTTGTTAATGGAGGATCAAGAGTCAATATATGCTCGTTCTCTACCCTACGAGTGTTGGGTATCCATCTGAGGGAAGTAAAAGAATGTCATGTGAGGGTAAGAGCTTTTGACGGGTCACAGAAGGACGTCATTGGAGAAATCAATTTTGCCATATAAATTGGACCAGTTGAGTTTCCCATACTATTCCAAGTGATGGATATTTCATCTTCATACAACCTGTTGCTAGGAAGACCTTGGATACACATAGCAGGGGCAGTCCCGTCTACCCTGCACCAGTGCATGAAGTTTGAGTGGGGTTGTCAAGAGATTGTAATCCACGCCGAATGGATCAAGTCAACTTATCTGGAACATGCAGTTCCATTCATAGAAGAATTAGACGGGGTCACATTCCATGTAGTTGAGAACATGCAGACCACAGAAATAGAAGAGACCGAGCAAAATCTGGGAATGCAGTCACCATATAAATCAAAGATGGCCATGAGAGAAATGATGAAGTATGGACACAGACCAGGAACCTAGCTGGGAGATCGATTAGATGGGATAATAGAATCAATTTAGCTGAGTGGGCAGAAAGGTAGAGTCGAAATAGGGTATCAGCCTCCGACTGGAAAGACTTGTACCAGTAGCTTTAGGAAGAAGGCTTTTGTGCCAGAGCGTGTTTCGGGTAAGGGTCAAATTTCAACACCAGAGGGCGACATTGTCAATAGAATGGGAAGGCTGTTCGTGACCATGGTCGATGAATGTTGTGACAAAGTTGATATATCAAGACACCGACCGTTCGGAATGCCGAACCAGGAAAGGACTTGCAGAATTGGACCTCCAACCCCTCTTAGGTTCGCTGGTAGTCTTGGTAGTGTGGAATTGTAAAACTTTTGAGAAGAGCGCATGGTCAATTTGAGGCTTGAATCGTGTCTGTACTTTTTTGTCATTCGCCTCTTTGAATGCTCAGACGTTCCTCTTTTGTTGAAATAAAAGAAATGCTTTCTTAAAAATTTTGCAAACTTATTTATCCCTTTATTTATACTTAGTTTTTCTTTTCTGTAATCAAAACGATAAAAACCTGCTTTCCGTGATTATGATGTAGCAAATCCCTCGAGCAAAGTGATTCAGATTATGAAGAATACGACAAAAGCATGATGCCATATAATCTCCCACAACAGATAGAACAGCTGGAAAGCCAGAAAAAGCCTAACCTTATGTAATGACCCGACCGGTCATTTTGAGTGGTTTAGCCCTGATCCCCTATTTATTGCCTCCTTTATGCGTTATTGTGATTATGTGACTTTCTGGGGTGCTTGGTTTTGGGTTTGAGTGAATTTCGGAGTGAAATGGGACACTTACTCCCAGAGTTGGAGCCTTAAGTTGAAAGAGTTGACCGTAGTTTGACTTTTGTGTAGACGACTTCTAAAATGGAGTTTTTACGGTTCCGATTTCTCCATATGGTGATTTTGGACTTAGGAGCGTGTCCTGATGTTGAATTAGAGGTCCATAGGTCATTTCGACGTGAATTAGCAAAAGTTAGAAAAATTAAGGTTTGGAAGATTTGTAAAGTTTGACCGGGAGTTGACTTTATTGATATCGGGGTCGGACCCCTATTCTGAAAGTTAGAATAGGTCCGTAATTTCATTTATGACTTGTCTGCAAAATTTGAAGTCAATCGTAGTTGTTTTGGTATGAATCAACATTGGTTTCCGAATTGGGAAGTTCATAGTTCATAGGCTTGATATTGGGTGTCGATTCGTGGAATCGATATTGTTTGATGTGATTTTTGGCCTCAAGTAGGTCCGTCATTTGTTTTGGAACTAGTTAGTATATTCGAATGGGGTCCCGAGGGCCCCGTGAGTGATTCAGATCGAATCCGAAACATGTTTGCCGAAGCACTGCTGTTTCTAGTGCAATCGCACATGCACATTTTTGGCTGCAGGTGCGGCGCCGTAGGAGCGGACCTCGATCCGCAGAAGCATGTTTGGTCATGGTCATCTAGGACTGCAGGTGCGGTCCATGTTCCACCGAAGAGAACTCGCTGATGCAAAGATGCATCACAGAAGGGGAGGAGGCCAGGGAGGCCTTGGATCACAAAAGCGGACAACGTCTGCAGAAGCGCTTGCGCAGAAGTGAATAGAAGTTTGTAGGTGCGAGACTTTTGGGCTTTAGTGGAATCCGTACCTGTGATGAAATTTCCACAGGTACGGCGTCGCAGAAGTGACAAAAAGGTCATAGAAGCAGAAGTCGCTTGGCAGAAATAAGAAAATTCGAGGGTTTGATTCATAATCCATTTTTAAACTTATAGAGCTCGGTGTTAGGCGAATTATCGGGAGATTTTAAGAGAGATCATTGGGGTAAGAATTCCTAACTCAATTTTGGTTAAATTACACAAATCTATTATTGTTTTAATCATTAAATTAGTGTTTTGGAGTTGGAAATTTGTTGTTATCGAATGGGTATTTGAGTTTTTTAATTTTGGTCGGGTTCTTAGTCGCGGGCCCAGGTTGACTTTTCAATTATTTGCAAAGATCATAATTTCATTGTTTGAATTAGTTTCCTATAGTTTATATTTATAGTATGAAGTTATTTGGCTAGATTCGAGCCATTCGAAGTTGGATAATCAAAGAAAAGGCCTTCTAGTGGATTGAGTTAGCGTATTTCAAGGTAAGTAACTTGCCTAACTTTGTGTGGGGGAATTTTTCCCTTTGGATTTGTGTTGGTTGTGATAATTATGATATGTAGAAGCCGTGTACGCAAGGTGATGAGTGTGTACATGGGCTAAATTGTGGAAATTACCGGTTTTAGCTATGTAGATTCCTTTCATTCCTTAATTGAGTTATCTTAACATATTATATTCATCATTATTAGTCTATTTTCACATGTCTACTTGTCTTACACTCTTACATGCTAATTGCCCTACATGTTTAGTTGAAGTTCTTGTTTCCTTTATTTAGTATTCATTACTTGATTGTTGAACTCTTTACTTAAACTTGCTAAATCATGGAATATCTTGTTGTTGGAATTGGTATTGAGATATAAAGGTCGTGATTCCATTGAGGCAAAGTGTTAAGTTGTGAAATACCATTCGGTTGCGTTGTTCATTCCGGTTGTTATTGTTGAATCTCGTGACATTGTGGTTGGGGCATGGGCTCTTTACTGTGAAAATTCTGTTATTGTTTGGTTTCTCGGGCAAGTTGTGATATTGGGCACTTGAGGTGCGATTTATGGTACATTGTGATATTGATACGCATGCGGTGGTATATGGTTTTAGGGTTGAAACGCATGCGATGAGACAAGGTGGGCTTGATACGCGTGGCTAGTAGTGGAACTACTAGAAGTCATGCAGTGTGATAAGGTGGGCTAAAACATAGGATACTATTTCGGAAAAAGGATTTTCAAAACTAAATGTAAAGGTTCCGTCGGTGATATAACAAAAGATTCTGATTTACTCTAGTGATTTGAGACTACGAGGCGGTACCTCGGTAGTGACTCTTGTTGGCATTTATCTCTTTTTGCACTTGTCTTTGGTTGTTGTTTCCTTAGCATATTATTAATTGTCTTTCTCCGTGTTGCACTATTTACTTAGGTTCCGTGTAGCTTACCTTGATGTGCTATTTGTTGTTTTAATTTCATTACTGTCATTATTAAACTGCCTTACATTTGTTTAGTCTTTTATATATTCTAGTAGGGCCTTAGCCTGATCTCGTCACTACTCTACCGAGGTTAGCTTGGTACTTACTGGGTACCGTTGTGGTGTACTCGCGCTATGCTTCTGCACGCCTTTTTGTGCAGATCCAGGTACATCCTACCAGTGCATGCATCAGTGATTTGAGTCCATGTGTGGAGACTTCAAGGTATACCTGCCAGCGTCCACAGGCCTCGGAGTCCCCTTCTACCTTGATTTCCTTATTTCATTACCCTTTTATAGACATTGATGTATATGATTATTTAGTACTATTCCTTAGAGCTTGTGACTTATATTTCGTCGGGTTTTGGGAGTTGTACATGTTGAGTTGCACATTTTATTTTATACAGTTGTTGAAGTTTTGAGACTATAAATTATTACTTGAGTCATTTCTACATGAATGTTGACTTCGAAATTCTAAATCTCTGTCTTTCTATTCTCTCAAAGATGGTGAGGAGACGCACAATTGGATCTGATGATCAGATACCCGCATCCCCTGCTAGAGCCGCTAGAGATCACGATTGGCCGAGGACGGGCATGTTGTGTAGCCAGAGCACTAGCCTGAGCTGCTACAGAGGAGCCATTAGTAGCTCCAGTTGGAGACCAGGCACCTGAGGCGCCTATTACTAGCCCTGTACTTCGAGAGACTTTTGCCCAATTTTTGAGCATGTTCGGCACTTTGGCTCAGGAGAGGTTGATTCCACTTGACGTTGCCACATATCAGGCCGGGGGAGAAGCACAAACGCCCGCCGCCCACGCCCTAGAGCAGCGGGTCTAAGTTAACTAGGTCCCAGAGGTCATATTAGTGTATCCAGCTATCCCAGTTTAGCCCGAGGTTAGGGTAGTAACTTCTGAGGGGGAGAAGCTCAGGTTCGAGAGGTACAAAAAGTGCCACCCTCCTACTTTTAGTGGTTTGGCTTCAGAGGATACCCAGGGATTTCTTGAAGAGTACCATTGTATCCTCCGTACTATCGTATTGTGGAGTTGAGTGGGATTGCTTTCACTATGTTCCATCTTAAGGGAGCGTCTTATCAGTGGTGGCGAGCGTACGAGTTGGGTAGTCCGGCTGAGGCACCACCACTCACTTGGGATCAGTTCTCAGAGATGTTTATGAGGGAGTTTTTTCCCCAGAGTCTCGAGAATGCATGACGTGCAGAGTTAGAGCAATTTGCGTTAGGGTGCTATGATCGTATCGAAATATGTAGTCCGGTTCAGTGATTTGTCCAAGCATGCACTAGCCTTGATTGCTACTGTTAGAGAGTGAGTCTGTCGATTTATCAAGGGGCTCAACCCCGGTATCAGATTTAGCATGGCCCGAGAGTTGGAGGTGAACATCCCATACTAGCAGGTAGTGGAGATCGCTAGGAGATTGGAGGGTATGTTGGCCCGGGAGGGAGAGGAGAGGGATTACAAGAGGCCTCGAGATTCTGGCACATACAATGGTACCCGTACTCCAGTTGCAGCCCGTCATGGTAAGGGTTATGTGAGCCGCCTTGTTCATTCAGCACTTCCAGCTTCCAGCGGCATTCTAGCTACTTCCAGGCCTTAGGTTCCCCATTATGCACTGCCATTGTCTAGTGCACCTCCTGCATGGGGTGCTTTCAGCAGTTAGTCCAGTCGATCAGGCCCGAGCCAGTCCCAGCAACCACATCATCCGAGAGATTATTTTAAGTGTGGGGACACTCTTCATATGGTGAGGGATTTCCCAGACTCAGGAGGGGTGCACCTCCATATACTACTCAAGGTCCGCATATTCCACCGGGTCCTCAGGCTTCTCAGGTCGTGGTTACCACACCAGTTGCCACTCCACCAGAACATCCAGTTAGAGTTGGACGTCGGGCTGGTAGAGGTTGGCCTAGAGGGGGAGGCCAGGCCAGATACTATGCTCTTCCTGCTAGGACGGAGGCAGTTGCATCCGACTCAATTATCATAGGTATTGTTCCGGTTTGTCATAGAGATGCATCAGTCTTATTTGATCCAGGCTCCACTTATTCCTATGTATCGTCTTATTTTGCTCCATATTTGGGTATATCCCATAATTCTTTGAGTTCTCCTATCTATGTGTCCACGCCTGTGGGAGATTCCATTGTTGTTGACCGTGTGTATCGGTCGTGTTTAGTTGTTCTTGGTGGTTTTGATACCAGAGCCGATCTATTGTTGCGAAGTATGGTAGATTTTGAGGTTATTTTGGGCATCGACTGGTTGTCTGCCTATCATGCTATCCTTGATTGTCATGCCAAGATGGTGACATTAGCTATGCCAGGTTTGCTGCGATTAGAGTGGAGAGGTACTTTAGATTATGTTCCAAGCAGGGTGGTGTATTTCCATAAGGCACAACGGATGGGTGGAAAGGGTTGCGATGCGTATCTTGAATATTTGAGGGATGTCAATGTTGATACTCCTACTGTTGAGTCAGTTCCGGTAGTGAGGGATTATCCATATGTATTTCCGGTGGATCTTCCGGGCATACCGCCAGACAGGGATATCGATTTTGGTATTGATTTGTTACCAGCGCTCAACTCATTTCTATTCCACCATATCGGATGGCCCCAACAGAGTTAAAGGAGTTAAAGGAGCAGTTGCAGAGTTGCTTGATAAGAGTTTTATTTGGCCCAGTGTATTACCTTGGGGTGCTCCAGTCTTGTTTGTAAAGAAGAAGGATGGTTCTATGCGCATGTGTATTGATTATCAACAGTTGAACAAGCTTACAGTAAATAATAGGTATCCATTGCCACACATTGATGACCTATTTGATCAGCTACAGGGTGCCAGAGTGTTCTCCAATATTGACTTTCGTTCAGGCTATCATCAGTTGAAGATTCGGGAACCCGATATCTCGAAGACTGCCTTCAGGACTCAGCATGGTCATTACGAGTTCCTTATGATGTCATTTGGGCTGACCAACACCCCAACAACATTCATACACCTGATGAGTAGTGTATTCTAACTCTATCTTGACTCATTTTTCATTGTGTTAATTGATGACATTCTGGTGTACTCCTGGAGCCGGGAGGATCATGAGCAGTACCTGAGGACCGTGTTCCAGACCTTGAGAGAGAAGTAGCATGCAAAATTTTCAAAGTGTAAATTTTGGCTTGATTCCGTGGCGTTTTTAGGTTATGTAGTGTCGAGTGAGGGGATTAAGGTAGATCCGAAGAGGATTGAAGCAGTGCAGAGTTGGCCCAGACCGTCTTTAGCTACTGAGATCCGATGTTTTCTTGGTTTGGCAGGGTATTACCATCGATTCATAGAGGGTTTCTCATCTATTGCTGCACATATGACCAGATTGACCCAGAAGGGTGCTCCGTTCTGGCGGATCGAGGAGTGCGAGGAGATATTTCAAAAGCTCAATATAGCTTTGACTACAGCCCCAATATTGGTGTTGCCTACGGGTTCGGGGTCTTATATTATGTTGTGTTGATGCATCGCTTATTGTTTTCGGTGCGGTGTTGATACAAGACAGTAGGGTGATTTCTTACACGACTAGATAGTTGAAGGTGCATGAGAGGAACTATCATGTCCACGACCTTGAATTAGCAGCTATCGTTCATGCCTTGAAGGTTTGGAGGCAATATTTGTACGGTGTCCCTTGTGAGGTGTATATCGACCATCGAAGTCTGCACCATCTGTTCAACCAAAAGGATCTTAACTTGCGGCAGCGGAGATGGATAGAGTTGCTTAAGGACTATGATATCACCATTCTATACCATCCCGGGAAGGCCAATGTGGTGACCAATGCCTTGAGTCGAAAGGAAGAGACCTTGAGCAATTTAGCATATCTACTGGCAGCGGAGATGCCATTAGCTTTTGATGTTCAGGCCTTGGCCAACCAGTTTGTGAGATTGAATGTTTCAAAGCCGAGTCGAGTTTTGGCTTGTGTGGTTTCTCAGTCTTCTCTTTATGATCGTATCAGAGAGTGTCAGTATGATGACCCCCATGTGCTTGTGTTGCAGATGTAGAGCAGGCTATGTGTTCCCAATGTAGATGGTTTGCGTGAGCTGATTCTTCATGAGGACCACAGTTCGCGGTACTCCATTCATCCGGGTGCCGTCAAGATGTATCAAGATTGAGGCAGCACTACTAGTGGAGGAGAATGAAGAAGGACATAGTGGAGTATATAGCTCGGTGCCTAAACTATCAGCAGGTGAAGAATGAGCATCATCAGCCAGGTGGATTGCTTTAGAGGTTAGAGATTCCAAAGTGGAAATGGGAGCGGGTTACTATGGATTTTTGTTGTTCGGCTCCGACAGACTCAGAGGAAATTTGATGCAGCATGGGTGATTGTGGATAGGTTGACCAAGTCGGCTTATTTCTTTCCAGTGGTGACTACTTATTCTTTAGAGCAACTGGCTCAGGTCTATATTCGTGAGATTGTCCAACTTCATGGCGTGTCGGTATCCATTATCTCTGACCGGGGGGCCGTACAACATGTGTTAGGCACTCAGGTTGAGTTGAGTACATCATTTCACCCTCAGACGGACGGACAGTCCAAGCGCACTATTCAGATATTAGAGGATATGCTTCATGCATGTGTTATGGAGTTTGGGGGTTCTTGGGATCAGTTTTTACCGCTTGCAGAGTTTGCCTACAACAACAGCTACCAGTCGAGTATTCAGATGGCTCTGTATGAGGCTTTTTATGGGAGATGGCGTTGGTCTCCAATGGGTTGGTTTGAGCCGGGTGAGGCGAGGCTATTGGGTACGTACTTGGTTCAGGATGCTTTGGAAAAGGTTAAATTGTTTCGAGATCGACTTCGCACAGCTCAATCTAGACAGAAGGGTTACGCGGATCGGAAGGTTTGTGACTTGGCATTCACGGTTGGGGAACGGGTCTTGCTCCGAGTTTTGCCCATGAAGGGTGTTATGAGATTTGGAAAGAAGGGCAAGTTAAGCCCTAGGTATATCAGGCCTTTTTGAGATTCTTGAGAGGATTGGAGAGGTGGCATACAAGCTTGCGCTGCCACCTAGTCTAGCTACAGTTCATCTAGTATTCCATGTTTCAATACTCCGGAAGTATCACGGTGATCCGTCTCATGTGTTGTATTTCAGCTCAGTCTAATTGGACAAGGATTTGTCTTATATTGAGTAGTCGGTAGCCATTTTTGACAGGCAGGTTTGAAAGTTGAGGTCGAAGAACATTGTTTCAGCAAAGGTTTGGTGGATGGGTCAGCGAGTCGAGGAGGCTACTAGGGAGACCGAGCATGATATGTGTAGCCGGTATCCTCATCTTTTCACCACTTCAGATATGTCTCTATACTCGTTCGAGGACGAACGTTTCTTTTAAGAGGGGGAGGATGTAACGACCCGGTCGGACATTTTGAGTGCTTTAGCCCGATCCACTGTTTATTTCCTCCTCTATGCTATATTGTGGTTATGTAACTTGCCGGGGTACTTGGTTTTGGGTTCGGGTGAATTCCGCAGTGAAATTGAAAACTTAGTCCCTAAGTTGGCGCCTTAAGTTGAAAGAGTTGACTGTAGTGTGACTTTTTTGTAGACGACCCCAGAATGGAGTTTTGATGGTTCCAATAGCTTTGTATGGTGATTTTGGACATAGGAACGTATCCGGATATTGATTTGGAGGTCCATAGGTCATTTTGGCGTAAATTGGCAAAAGTTAGAAAAATTAAGGTTTGAAGATTTGGAAAGTTTGACCAGGAGTTGACTTTATTTTTATTAGGGTCGGACCCCGATTCCAAAAGATGGAATACATCTTTAATGTCATCCATGACTTGTGAGCAAAATTTGAAGTCAATCGGAGTTGTTTTGATATGAATCAACATTGGTTTAAGAGTTCGGAAGTTCATAGTTCATAGGCTAGAATTTGGGCTGCGATTCATAGAATCAATGTTATTTGATATGATTTTTGGCCTCGAGTAGGTTCGTTATATGTTTTGAAACCTGTTGGCATATTCGGACTTGGTCCCGGGGAACCTGAGTGTGATTCAGATTGAATCAGGAACAAATTTGGACTTGTGAGATTGCTAAAGCACTACTGCTTCTAGTGCAATCTCACCTGCGCATTTTGGGCCGCAGGTGCGGCGTCGCAGGAGCGGCCCTCGAGCATCAGAAGTGTGTTTGGTCATTGTTAGCTGGGACTGCAGGTGCGGTCCATCTCCGTGAAAGCAGACTCGCCGATGCGAGGGATGCATCGTAGAAGCGGAGGAGGCCAGAAAGGCCTTGGATCGCAGAAGCGGACTACACTCGCAGAAGCGCTTGCGCAAAACCAAATAAACGTCTGCAGGTGCAAGACTTCTGGTCTTAAGTGTAATCTGCACCTGCGATGGTTTTTCTGTAGGTGCGGTGTCACAAAAGAGACAAAAAGGTCCCAGAAGTGGAAGTCGCTGAGCAGAAATAAGAAAATCCGAGGTTTTGATTTATAATCCATTTTTGGACTTAGAGAGCTCGGTGTGAGGTATAGTTTCGGGAGAATTTCAGAGAGATCATTAGGGTAAGAATTCCTAACTATATTTTGGTTAAATTACACAAATCTATTGTTGTTTTCATCATTAAATTAGTTTTTTGGAGTTGGAAATTTGGAAAAAATTATGAAACTTGTTAGGCTAAAATTCGTGGATTTGAAAGGCGATTTGAGGTCGGATTTGAGTAATTCTTGTATGGTTGAACTTGTTATCGAATGTGTGTTTTGGATTTTGTAATTTCGGTCAGATTTTGAGCTGCGGGCCCGGGTTAACGTTTTGGGTTGACTTTTTAATTCTTTTCAAAGATGATAAATTCATTGTTTGAATTAGTTTCTTATAGTTTATATTTATAGTATGAAGTTGTTTTGGCTAGATTCAAGCTGCTCGTAGTTGGATAATTGAGGGAAAGGCCTTCTAGTGGATTGAGTTAGCGTGTTTCGAGGTAAGTGACTTACCCCCCTTAGGATTTGTGTTGGTTGTGACAATTGTAATATATGGAAGCCGTGTATGCAAGGTGACGAGTGTGTACATAGACCAAATATTAAAAATTATCGATCTTAGCTATGTAGATTCCTTTAATTCCTTAATTTAGTTATCTTAACATGTTATATTCTTCATTATTAGTTTATTTTCACATGTCTACTTGTCTTACTCTCTTACATGCTAATTGCCCTACATGTTTTGTTGAAGTTCTTGTTTCCTTTATTCCGTATTCATTACATAATTGTTGAACTCTTTAGTTGAAGTTGTTAAATCGTGGAATATCTTGTTGTTGGAAATGGTATTGAGATATAAAGGTTGTGATTCACATTAAGGCAAAGTGTTAAGTTGTGAAATACCATTAGGTTGAGTTGTTCATTCCGGTTGTTATTGTTGAGACTCTTGTGTACATTATGGTTGGGTCATGGGCTCTTTACTGTGAAAATTTTGTTATTGGGCACTTGAGGTGCGCTTTGTGATACATTGTGATATTGATACGCATGCGGTGGTATAAGATTTTGGGGTTGAAATGCATGTGGTGAGATAAGGTTGATACGCGTGGCTTGTATGGGAACTACTAGAAGTCATACGGTGTGATACGGTAGGATAAAATGCGGGATTCTATTTCGATAAAATGATTTTCAAAACTAAATGTAAAGGCTCCCGCGGTGATATAAGGAAAGATCGTGATTTACTCTTGTGATTTGAGACTACGAGGCGGTACCTCAGTAGTGACACTTGTTGGCATTTCACCATTTTTGCACTTGTCTTTGGTTGTTGTTTCCTTAGCATATTATTAATTGTCTTTCTCCGTGTTGCACTATTTGCTTAGGTTCCGTGTTGCTAACCTTGATATGCTATTTGTTGTTTCAATTTCATTATTATTATTATTACACTGCCTTACATTTGTTCAATCTTTTATTTATTCCACTAGGGCCTTGACCTGACCTCGTCACTACTCTACCGAGGTTAGGCTTGGCACTTACTGGGTACCGTTGTGGTGTACTTAAGCTACGCTTCTGCACATCTTTTTATTCAGATCTAGGTTCATCCTACCAGTGCAGGCATCAGTGAGTTGAGTCCGAGCGTGGAGACTTCCAGGTATACTTGCTAGCATCCGCAGGCCTCAGAGTCCCCCTCTACCTTGATTTCCTTATTTCATTACAGTTTTATAGACATTGATGTATAGGATTATTCAGTCCAATTACTTATAGCTTGTGACTTATATTTCGCTGGGTTTTGGGAGTTATACGTGTTGAGTTGCAGATTTTATTTTATATAGTTGTTGAAGTTTTGAGACTATAAATTATTACTTCTGTCATTTATGCATGAATGTTAGGCTTCCCTAGTCTTAGAGACTAGGTGCCATCATGACATCCTACGAAGGGAAATTGGGGTCGTGACAAGTTGGTATCTGAGCTCTACGGTCATAGGTGTTATAAGTCATAAACAGGTTTAGTAGAGTCTCGCGGATCAGTACAGAGACGTCTGTACTTATCTTTGGGATGCTATGGAACTGTTAGGAAAAGCTTCACTTCTTTGATTCCTTGTCGTGCGAAATTGTTGACTTCAAAATTCTAAATCTATGTCTTTCTATTCTCTCACAGATGGTAAGGACTCACATAATTGGATCTGATGATTAGACACTCGCACCCCTGTTAGATCCGTGAGAGGCCGCGGCTAGAGCAGAGGTCGAGGACGGGCACGTGGTGCAGCCAGAGCACCAGCTCGAGCTGCTATAGAGGAGCCACCAGTAGCTCCAGTTGGAGAGCAGGCACCTGAGGCACCTATTATTACCCATGCACTTCAGGAGACTCTTGTCCAGTTTCTGAGCATGTTTGGCACTTCGGCTCTCGCGGGGTTGATTCCACTTGCTCCTGCCATATCTCAGGCCGGGTTAGGAGCATAGACTCCCACCGCCTGCACCCCAGGGTAGCGGGTCTAGGTTGACCAGGTCCTAAAGTTCATACCAGTGCAGCCAGTTGTTCCATTTCAGCCCGAGGTTAGGGTAGCAACTTCTGAGGGGGAGCAGATTGGGCTCGAGAGGTACAAGAAGTACCACCCTCCTACTTTCAGCAGTTTGGCTTTAGAGTATGTCTAGTGTTTTCTTGAAGAGTGCCATCGTATCCTTCATACTATAGGTATTGTAGAGTCGAGTGGGGTTGCTTTCACTACATTCCAGCTTAAGGGAGCGACTTATTAGTGGTGGCGAGCGTATGAGTTGGGTAGTCCGGCCAAGGCAGCTTCACTCACTTGAGATCAGTTATGAGAGATTTTTATGAGGGAGTTTGTTCCCCAGAGTCTTAGGGATGCATGGTGCGCAGAGTTTGAGCAATTGCGCAAGGGTCCACTGACTGTATCGGAGTATGCAGTCCAGTTCAATAAGTGCGAGTTCATCGATTTATCAAGGGGCTCAACCCCAGTATCAGATTCAGCATGGCCCGAGAGTTGGATATGGACATCCCATACCGGTAAGTAATGGAGATTGCTAGGATATTTGAGGGTATGTGGGCCCGAGAGAGAGGAGAAGGAGGCCAAGAGGCCTCAATATTCTGGCACATACAATGGTGCCCGTGCCCCAGTTGCAGCCCGTCATGGTAGGGGCTGTGTGAGTTGCCCAGTTCATTTAGCACTTCTAGATTCCAGCGGTATTCCAGCCACTCCCAGGCCTGAGGTTCCCCATTATGCACCGCTATTGTCTAGTGCACCTACTGCACGGGGTGATTTTAGCGGTCAGTCCAGCTGACCAGGGCCGAGCTAGTCCCAACAGCCACGTCCTCTAAGAGCTTGTTTTGAGTGTGGAGACACTCGTCATATGGTGAGGGATTGCCCCAGACTCAAGAGGGGTGCACCTCCACAGACTACTCAGGCTCTGCTTATTCCATCGGGTCTTCAGGCTTCTCAGGCCGTGGTTACCGCACCAGTTGCCACTCTACCTACACATCCAGCTAGAGGTGGAGGTCGGGCAGGTAGAGGTCGCCCTAGGGGCGAGGTGTAATGACCCCGCCGGTCGTTTTGAGAGTTGTATTCTTGATCCCCTATTTACTGCTCATTTTATGTTTAATAGTTGCTATGTGACTTGTCGGGTAGTTGGTTCGGTTCCGGGGATATTTCGGAATGACTTGAGACGCTTAGTCTCAAGGTTGGGAGCTTTTGTTGAAAAGGTTGATCGGATATTGACTTAGGTGTAAAGGACTCCTGAATGGAGCTTTGATGGTTCCGTTGGGTGATTTTGGACTTAGGAGTGAGTCCGGATAGTGATTTGGAGATCAGTAATTGAATTAGGCTTGAAATGGCAAAAGTTGGAAATTTAGAAGTTTGACTGAGCGTTGACTTTGTGGTTACCGGGCTCGGATTTTAGTTCCGAGATTTGGAGTAGGTCTGTGGTGTCATTTATCACTTGTGTGTAAAATTTTAGGTAAATCGGACTTGATTTGATAGGTTTCAGTGTCGAATATAGAAGTTGGAAGTCCATAAGTTCATTAGGCTTGAATCGATGCACAATTCATGGTTTTAGCATTGTTTGACATGATTTGACAATTTCGACTAAGTTCGTATGATGTTTTAGGGCTTGTTGGTATGTTTGTTGAGGTCCCGGGGGCCTCGAGTAGATTTAGGATGGTTAACAGATCAAATTTTGGACTTGGATTTTTGCTGATTTTTTCTGGTGCACTGATCTGGTTTCCTTATACGTGATCGCGTGGACAGATCGGCGATTGCATAGGCTTAATTGGGCAGTGTAGGTCTTTGTTCTACACGTTCACGAGATTGCGACTACAATCGCGTAGTTGGGGGATGCAGTGAATCACAAACGCATGGCTAAGGTCGCGTTCACGTAGAGTATAGGAGGCAGCAGTTGAGGTCACGCATTTTCTCTTCACGATCACGTGTAGATGGAAGCGATCGCGTTGGTTGAGGAAAGCAGTTTTTCGTATTCTCGTGAGGATTGATGCGTTCGTGTAGGGTTGAATATCTGGGCAGTTGAGTTGTGCTTCGTGATCGCGAAGAAATTTCCGCGATCACGATTAAGGATATCTGGACAGACTTAAATATTTAAAAAACGAGGGTTTGAGCCTATTTCACAAATTTGATTTTGGGAGCTCGGTTGTAGGCGATTTTTGGAGAGGTTTTCAAGGGAGTGATTCGGATAAGTGATTCTTACTTAGTTTTGGTTAAATTACAGGTTTATATCTTTGATTTCATCATTTAATTAGTGATTTGGGTTGAATAATTGGAGAAAAATGGAGGAAAGTCCTTAGGCCGAATTTTGGGGATTTGATCGAGATTTTGGTATCGTATTTGAGTAATTTTGGTGTGGGTGGACTCATGATTGAATGGGTGTTCGAATTATGTGACTTTTATCGGATTCCGAGATGTGGGCCCGGGAGTTAACTTTTTAGTTGACTTTTTGACTTTTGATTAAGAACTTAGCATTTTTATATGGAATTGATTCCTATAGCTTGAGTTGATCGTATCGAATTGTTTGTAACTAGATTCAAGACATTTAGAGGCCGTTTTGTAAGGCAAGAGCTTGTTGGAGTAGAATTTTGCACCGTTTGAGGTAAGTAACGCTTCTAAATTTGGTTTTGAGGGTATGAAACCCTGAGTTTCGTGTAATGTGATTGGTGTTGAGGTGACGCACATCCTAGGTGATGGGCGTGCACCGTAGGAATTGTGACTCGGTCAATTCCATGGAACTTTATAGTTGATTAATCTTGTCGTTACCGTATTTTTACCATGTGTTAGAGAAATTGAGTTGCCAGTCATTTTAGAAACCCGCCTTAGGCTACGTGTCGGTACCGTTGGGACCCACAGAGGTCGTGTTACATATTGAAGTATTTCTTACTTTCCATTTTATACTCAGTAACAACTATTATTTGCATATCACAACTCAGTCTTTGTTGTCCTTTATTGATACATCATATCATCATTGTTTGGGCTGATTATCTTGATTTTTGTGAGCATGAGAGACTGGAGAGATTAATGACTGAGTGAGGCTGAGGGTCTATTGTGAGTGATATTCATGGGATCGGGCTGCACACCGCATCAGACTTTGATGATTCATGCCAGGATTTGGCTTATTGTAGCGCTTGGGCTAGATCTGCCCCTCCGGAGTCTGCATATCCGCATTGGGCGTAGCTGCTATCAATTATTTATATTTGGGCTTGATTTTCCCTGATTTATTTGCATTTGGGCTGGATCTGTAACACCTCGGAAAATTTTGAAGTACTTAAGCACTATTAAGAAAGTTGATGTGCGCTAATTATATTATTTTGTGTGCAGACGAGGACTATTAATATGATGGATATCAATTAGAAATGATAACAAGTGTACGAGGCATATTATAAGTGGTGTGGGGTCTAAGGAGAGCCCTAAGTCTAAGTCAAGTTGGAAATTTCATGATAGACTAAAGTTTCAAATGAGTACGCACAAGATTAAACTTTGGACGAACATATACACATATATATAAAGAGTTATGTGATGAACAACCTATCAAATGAAAGATCTTTGAGTATAGTTTCTAACACTTCAAACCGTTAGTCATTTGGACACTCCTACAAGAAGTTATGAGAAAATTACCAGAGTCTTGAAGAATGTGATTCTGCGGTCAAATGTGCGACCGCATAATCATTATGCGGACCACAAAAGTGGTATGCGGACAGCAAAATTATCGCATACCTGACCAGTGCAGCCCAATTTTGGGTATCAGTTGTGCGGTCCATTGTGCGACCGCATACCTAAGTTTGGAGGGTCCATTTTCCTTTTTTTTATAACCCGACCGTATTTTGATAAATACCATTTGGGGCTTATTTTGGGGCTATTATCTGATGAATTCAGAGAGAAGTGAGAGTGTTATAGAGAGAGGAAGAAGCTCAAGTGCTTTGTTCATCAAGATCTTGTCCAAGCTTTGAAATTCAACAAAGAAATCTCACAAGTTCTTCATCTAAGAGGTAATGTTCCATACCCTAGTTTTCAATTTCAAATTTGGGTAGAGGATGGTTGATTAGGAGCATGATACTTGGATATGAGAGTATTATTTATATATGCATGTAACAATAAGGTTTGTGGGAAGATTGTTGAGCTCAAATGGGTAATGATTGGGTTGAGGAGTGAACGAAATCTTGTAGAAGAACCTTGTAGTTAAATTTGCACCCCTAGTGTTTGATAAAATGCTCAAATGAGCTGAGACCATGAATATCTTCCTAATTATGGTTCAATTTTGTTATGTCTCAAAATAAACTAGGATTGCTAGAATTTTCGGAACGTTGTAGTAATTTAAGGAAAGCTCAAAGCGAGGTATGTTGGCTAAACTTCTTTCCTAGAATTGAATCCCATGATGTTCTTGTAAGTCCCAAGTTATTCTTATAAATACACTATTCCGAATAAACTTTGTGTTGAAAGGTATATGTTCAAAATGTGTCCCGGATGCTCTTATCATAAGATGTTATCCTTCGGGAATGTGTTTAAAGTATGAGTTAGGTATAAAAATATTATGACTCCAAGTAGTGTTTCAAGTGAAGGCTATTATGCCAAATTGTGTAAGAAGTCTCAATGTGCGTAAGACTCTTAATTGTTCATAAGTGTACTAAAAGTCGTGATTAGAGATTCTTTATTGTCGATAATCTATAAAGTTTCTTGAAAGTGAAAGTAGAGAGTTGGGGATATAATGTGTGGACATCGTGCCAAGAATAAAAGTTATACTTGTGGCCAATAGCGCCAATGAAATGAAATGATGTGTGAAATATTATGAAATGAGCCTTGATTCAACTAATCCAAATTGACTCCAAAAATAGAATTATCCAAAATCTTATGCACTCAAGTCATGTGGAAATGTGGTTGTTCTAACTAATGCTATTCTTGGTAGGTATTTCGAATAGGTTTTGAGTTCTTACATATTCATAAGTTAAAATTTTGTATTGCCCTTTTTGGCGGAAGGTATTTCAAAGGTATTCTATATGATGATGTTTATGATGATAATCCTTGAAAGTAAAGAAATAAAAGCGCGGAATATGATATACGGCCACAGTAACATAAATGAAGAAAAATATGTATGGCCAAGGAAGCCAATAAAATAATGATATTGTAAGTAGTTGAAAGTAATTGTGAAGTGATATTTGGTGTGAAAGGTTATGAGATGAACGCATTAGTACTTATGTTTTCAATGAGTTATAAGCTCCTACGCCATCATGAGGAGAGGATATGGTGTTCCTAAATATTTTAAATGTTCTTGATGTCCTATGATCACCCATGGCAAGTACAACTAAGTGATGGTATGAACATGAAATGTGGCCGTTTGCCAAAATGAGAATTATGAGGTGTTGTATGACCCTATGGTTTCAATCATAGTATGTATGCTACTAAAATAATTAATGTAAATGACTTCGACGTTAAGTCCCCAAGAGCCATGAACTTAGCTAATGGCCTCAAGATGTAAAGTGAGTGAATAACGAGATGAAAGGGAGATGTCCTCTGATAAATGATGATGAACCTTAAGAAACGAAATTGGGCCCATGTTCCATTGAAATCGACTTATTGATTTACCATGCATGTGCTAATGTAATGAGTTGTGTTTCTCCATGATGATCATGAACATGAAGTATTCAAATGATATAATAAATTACGACCTTAAATGTAATGACAAACTATGCCGCTTTTAGTTTACATATGGTATTGTGATTGAGATTACACCTCTACCCGTATACATTGGGGTAAGGCGGCAATTCCGCTTTGTTTAGAGATTGTGGTATTGCGATACACCTCCACCCGCATATATTGGGGTGAGGCGGCAGGACTGCTTTGTGTAGGAATTATGGTATTGCGATACACCTCTACCCGCATATATTGGGTGAGGCAGCATGACCGCTTTATGTAGGGATAGTGGTATTGTGATACACCTCCACCCGCATATATTGGGGTGAGGCGGCAAGACCTTTTTGTGTAGGGATTGTGGTATTGTGATACACCTCCACCCACATATATTGGGATGAGGCAGCAGGGCCGCTTTATGTAGAGATTGTGATATTGCGATACGCCTCCACCTGCATATATTAGGGTGAGGCGGCAGGACCGCTTTGTGTAGGGATTGTGGTATTATGATACACCTCTACCTACATATATTGGGGTGAGGAGGCAGGACCGATTTGTGTAGGGATTATGGTATTGTGATACACCTTCACCCGCATATATTGGGGTGAGGCGGCAGGGCCGCTTTGTGTAGAGATTGTGGTACCGTGATACACCTCTACCCGCATATATTGGGGTGAGGCACCAGGGCTGCTTTGTGTGAAGGTGGTTATAGAGGATCCCTGACTTAATATCTATAAATGATTAATGGAAGCTCTTAGTAAATTGGCTCAATATTGATGGCTATCTAAGCTCTTTTATTGTTACCATGATTGATCATATTCATGTTGTATTTCCAAGCCCTTGAATATGTGTATTGTATAGGTGATACCGTGAACGGTCTATGAGACGCATAGGTGTATAATATGATACGCGAACAATAAGGATGGTCTATGAAATGTATATGTGAAAAAGAAGATAGGAAGGTGCCACTTTCATTGGCCTTGTTTATACATGTTACAATTACACTATATTATGTATTCCATGTATAGTTCATATGGCTCAGTTGGTCCTAAAAGAAGTTTAGAATGATGGAAGTATAATAAGATTTGAAATGTGATCCTATGAGATGTTTCATAGTTTCTTGATATACTTTATTTGCTTCTTATTTGAGTTACCGTGTTTTCATATGTTGTTTTGACTGCCTTACATACGAGTACTATTCCATATGTACTCAGGTCCCTTTTGCCGGAGGCTACAATGACATTTAGGAAATGTTTATCTTCTTCTATCCTCGATCATGCGTTAAGGTTCCAAGTTAGTCTCGGAGTTCCCTTGTTAATACCAAGGAATGTTGCACATCGTGCTACAAAATGAGAAAGGCCTAAGGATCAAAGGAATGACACACATGACGGGCATAATGTGTGAGGTGCCCAATTGTCCTCGTAATGGAGGAAGGAAAAGTTAAGGATACGACCAAGATAAGCAAATTCATACAGTTGGCCTCGAGAGTCATAGTTGTTGATTTCATATATATGGTTGAATGTGGTGTTATCTATATGTTGTTTAGGATTGATTTCTGGGATTCTCTGACAAGTGGATAGGCCCATTTACAGGGGAAACTCTACCGAAATATTTAAGAATTTGTAAAGATAGCCAAAATTTAAGGGCCATAAATAAGTTGAGATTTGGGAAAGGAAGTATAAGACCCATTTAGTCATAAGTGCCTATGCATATTGGTTGGAGGTAAAAGGATGGTAACTCTATTATTCGAAGTGACTTTTAAAACATTCGAGGACGAATGTTCTTAAGTGGGGGAGAATGTAACACCCCAAAAAATTTCGAAGTACTTAAGCGCTATTAAGAAAGTTGATTGCGCTAATTATATTATTTTGTATGCAGACGAGGACTATTAATATGATGGATATAAATTGGATATAATAATAAGTGTACGAGGCATATTATAAGTGGTGTGGTGTCTAAGGAGAGCCCTAAGTCTAAGTCAAATTTGAAATTTCCTGATAGACTAAAGTTCCAAATGAGTACGCACAAGACCAAATGTTGGATGAACATATCTACATATATATAAAGAGTTATGTGATTAACAACCTATCAAATGAATGATCTTCGAGTCTAGTTTCTAACGCTTCAAACCATTCGTCATTTGAACACTTCTACAAGAAGTTATGACCAAATTACCAAAGGTTGGAAGAATGTGATTCTGCGGTCAGATGTGCGACCGCAGAATCATTATGCGGACCGCAAAAGTGGTCTGTGGACTGCAAAATCGTCGTAGACCTGACCACTGCAGCCCAGTTCTGGGCATCAGTTTTGCGGTCCATTGTGCGATCCGCATACCAAAGTTCGGAGGGTCCATTTTCCTTTTTTTTATAACCCAATCCTATTTTGATAAATACTATTTGGGGCTTATTTTGGTGCTATTATCTGATGATTTTAGAGAGAAGTGAGAGTGTTCTAGAGAGAGGAAGAAGCTCAAGTGCTTTTTTCATCAAGATTTTGTCCAAGCTTTGAAATTCAACAAAGAAATCTGACAAGTTCTTCATCTAAGAGGTAATGTTCCATACCCTAGTTTTCAATTTCAAATTTAGGTAGAGGATGGTTGATTAGGAGCATGATTCTTGGATATGAGAGTATTATTTATATATGCATGTACCAATAAGGTTTGTGGGAAGATTGTTGAGCTCAAATGGGTAATGATTGGGTTGAGGAGTGAAGGAAATCTTGTAGAAGAACCTTGTAGTTAAATTTGCACCCCTAGTGTTTGATAAAATGCTCAAATGAGCTGAGACCATGAATATCTTCCTAATTACGGTTCAATTTTGTTATGTCTCAAAATAAATTAGGATTGCTAGACTTTCCGGAAAGTTGTAGTAATTTAAGAAAAGCTCAAAGCGAGGTATGTTGGCTAAACTTCTTTCCTAGAATTGAATCCCATGATGTTCTTGTAAGTCCCAAGTTATTCTTTATAAATACACTATTCCGAATAAACTTTGTATTGAAAAGTATATGTTCAAAATGTGTTCCGGATACTCTTATCATATGATGTTATCCTTCGGGAATGTGTTCAAAGTATGAGTTAGGTATAAAAATGTTATGAATCCAAGTAGTGTTTCAAGTGAAGGCTATTATGCCAAATTTTGTAAGAAGTCTCAATGTGTTTAAGACTCTTAATTGCTCATAGGTGTATTAAAAGTCGTGATTATAGATTCTTTATTGTCGATAATCTATAAAGTTGTTTGAAAGTGAAAGTAGTGAGTTGGGGATATAATGTGTGGACATCGTGCCAAGAATAAAAGTTATACTTCTGGCCAATAGCGCCAATGAAATGAAATGATGTGTGAAATATTATGAAATGAGCCTTGATTCAACTAATCCAAATTGACTCCGAAAATAGAATTATCCAAAATCTTATGTACTCAAGTCATGTGGAAATGTGGTTGTTCTAACTAATGCTATTCTTAGTAGGTATTTCCAATCGGTTTTGAGTTCTCACATATTCATAAGTTGAAATTGTATATTGCCCTTTTGGGGGGAAGGTATTTCAAGAGTATTCTATATGATGATGTTTATGATGGTAATCCTTGAAAGTAAAGAAATGAAAGTGCGGAATAGGATATACAACCACTGTGCCATAAATGAAGAATAATATGTATGGCCAAGGGAGCCAACGAAATAATGATGTTGTAAGTAGTTGAAAGTAATTGTGAAGTGATATATAGTGTGAAAGGTTATGAGATGAACGTATCTGTACTTATGTTTCCAATGTGTTATAAGCTCCTACGCCCTTATGAGGAGAGGCTATGGTGTTCCTACATATTTTAAATGTTCTTGATGTCATATGATCACCCATGGCAAGTACAAGTAAGTGATGGTATTATCATGAAATGTGGTAGTTTGCCAAAATGAGAATTATGAGGTGTTGTATGACCCTATGGTTTCAATCATAGTATGTATGCTACTAAATAATTAATGTAAATGACTTCTAAGTTAAGTCCCCAAGAGCCATGAACTTAGCTAATGGCCTCAAGATGTCAAGTGAGTGAATAACAAGATGAAAGAGAGATGTCCTATGCTAAATGATGATGAACCTTAAGAAAAGAAATTGGGCCCATGTTCAATTAAAATCGATTTATTGATTTACCATGCATGTGCTAATGTACTGAGTTGTGTTTCTCCATGATGAGCATGGACAAGAAGTATTCAAATGATATGATAAATTACGACCTTAAATGTAATGACAAACTATGCCTCTTTGATCATATATATGGTATTGTGATTGAGATTACACCACCACCCGCATACATTGGGGTGAGGCGGTAAGGATGCTTTCTGTAGAGATTGTCGTAATGTGATACACCTTCAACCCCATATATTGGGGTGAGGCGGCAGGACTGCTTTGTGTAGGGATTGTAGTATTGCGATACACCTCCTCCCGCATATATTGGGGTGAGGCGGCAGGACCGATTTGTGTATGGATTGTGGTATTGTGGAATACACCTCCACCCGCATATATTGGGGTGAGGCGGCATGACCGCTTTGTGTAGGGATTGTGGTATTGTGATACACCTCCATCTGCATATATTGGCATGAGGCGGCATGGCCACTTGTGTAGAGATTGTGGTATTGCGATACGCCTCCACCCGCATATAATTGGGTGAGGCGGCAGGACTGCTTTGTGTAGGGATTTTGATATTGTGATACACCTCCACCTGCATATATTGGGGTGAGGCAGCAGGACCGCTTTATGTAGGGTTTGTGGTATTGTGATACACCTCCACCCGCATATATTGGGGTGAGGCGACATGGCCGCTTTGTGTATAGATTGTGGTATCGTGATACACCTCCACCCGCATATGTTGGGGTGAGGTGATAGGGCCGCTTTGTGTGAATGTGGTTATAGAGGATCCCTGACTTAATATCTATAAATGATTAATGGAAGCTCTTAGTAAATTGGCTCGACGTTGATGGCTATCTAAGCCCTTTTATTGTTACCATGATTCATCATATTCATGTTGTATTTCCAATCCTTTGAATAGGTGTATTGTATAGGTGATATGGTAAACATTTTATGAGATGCATAGGTGTATAATATGATATGTGAACACTAAGGATGGTCTATGAAATATATATGTGAAAAATAAGAGAGGAAGGTGCCACTTTCATTGGCACCACGCATAGTTCATATGGCTCAGTTGGTCCTAAAAGAAGTTTAGAATGATGCAAGTATAATAAGACTTGAAATTTGATCCTATGGGATGTTTCGTAGTTTCTTGATGTACTTTATTTTCCTCTAATTTGAGTTACCGTATTTTCAAATGTTGTTTTGACTGCCTTACATACGAGTACTATTCCACATGTACTCACGTCCGTTTTTCCGTGGGCGCTGCATCTTTAATGGATACAGGTATACTTCTACCGGATGATATGGATCTTTGATAGGGATATTCTTCACTACTCAGCTTATGGTGATCCCGCTATAGTTCAAGTGGGTGTTTGGGTCTAGTTCATTTTATGTATATAGGTATCTATTGTCATAGAAGCTCCATGTACATTGTGGTTCATGTAATTAAAGATTTGAGTTTTGTCATGTATTTATGTTCATCGTATTTACAGCTATTTATAAAGTTATGTAACCATCATGAGAAAGAAAATATGGGCCATTGAGCCAAATGTATTCAATATGAAAGTCAAGATCTAATTACGTTATGGTAAACAATGCATGAGTAATGATGGGAAGAAAATGTAAATTAGACTTGCTCGACTGGGTTTACTCGGTTGAGCGCGCGTCGCGCTCCTCGGGTTTGGGGCGTGACATGATCTTCCCTGGTTTATTTGCATTTGGGCTGGTTCTGCCCTGTTCTGTGTTGTGTTTTATTGCAAAACTTGAAAGCCTATCTAAATTCTTGTGCCATTACTTGTAGATTGTGAATTTAAGAGATTTCATTGTCATATTTTTCGTGTATTTTCCGTACTGTTAATTCTGTATGTGGGCTGTAATGTTCGAGCCCGTCACTACTTTCAGTCCAAAGGTTAGATTTGTTTCTTATTGAGTTGGTTGTACTCACGCTATACCTTGCACCTCGTGTGTAGATCCAGGTGTTTCTGATTACCGCGGTTGATGATTCACAGATTTCAGACATTCAGAGATCATCGAGGTAGCTGCTTTAGAAAAAAATATGTATTGAGTTATGATGTTCTATCCCATTTTATGAGATTATTATTTATTTAAACTGTTTTGCTATATTTCAAAGTTGAAAGTGTTGGAAATGTCTAAGTAGTCGGCTTACTTAGTACCATGATAGGCGCCATCATAACAGGTTGGGTTTTGGGTCGTGACAAGTTGGTATCAGAGCCTAGGTTACATTGGTCTCACGTTTCATGAGCACGTTTAGTAGAATCTTCGGATCGATACAGAGACGTCTGTACTTATCTTCGAGAGGTTGCCAAACCCTTAGGAAAACTTCACATTCTTGTACTGTTGTCATGCAAATTTGTTGATTCTGGAAACTAAACTTTTGTTATTCTATTCTTTCACAGATGGTGAGGACACATGTTACCGGGCCAGACAGACAGCCACCAGTACCACCAGCTAGGGCCACGAGAGGCCGGGGTCACGGTCGGGGTCGCGGTAGAGGCAGAGGTGCAACTCGTACAATAGCTAGAGCAGCACCTGCAGATCCACCAGTTGCTCCAGCTCATGAGCAAGTTCCAGATGTGGGTGAGCCAGTGGGGCCATCTCAGGCACCGGTTGTGCCTATTGTGATTCTAGGCTTTCATGAGGCTTTGGCTCAGATTTTGACTGTGTGCACTGGCCTTGCTTAGGCAGTTTTTGTTCAGACCGCGCCAGCCACTTCTCAGGCCGGGCAGGTACTCAGACTCCTGCCACCTGTACTCTAGAGCAGGTGATGCAGGGACTTCAGACCCTAGGGGTACTACCAGCCCAGCCGATTGAAGTTGCTTAGGCCCAGGTGGGTCCCGTTATGACTGATAATAAGCAGAAGAGACTAGAGAGATTTGGGAGGCTCCAGCCACCATCATTAAGTGTGGCTGAGTTAGAGTATGCCCTGGACTTCTTAGATAGGCGCAAGTGGATTCTTAGCACGACGGGTATTTTAGAGACTAGAAAAGTCTCATTCACTACTTTTCAGTTTACTGGGGCTACCTTCAGATGGTGGGAGGCCTATGAGAGGTGCAAGACAATCGGTGCAGCACCACTTACATGGCACAGGTTCTCCGTTCTCTTCTTGGAGAAGTTTGTGCCACAGACCCGCAAGGAGGAAGTGCGCAGGAAGTTCGAGTAGCTATGTCAGAATGGCATGTCTGTGACCCAGTATGAGATGAGGTTTTTAAAGTTGGCTCATCACGTGGTTTGGTTGGTTCCCACTGAGAAGGAGAGGATTAGGAGGTTCATTGATGGCTGCTACTATCAGTACCGTATTGTTATGACTTAGGTGAGTTTATCAAGTGCTACGTTTGATGAGGTGGTTAATATTATTCGGCGGCTAGAGATAGTTCGCAGTCAGGAGAATGAGGAGAGGGGGGCCAAGAAGCCTCGTAGTTTGGGTGGTTTTAGTGGTGTTCCTTCTGGGGGATAGTCCTACCATAGCATGGGTTGTCCTTATTGGCCCACTCAGATGGCTCGTCCAACTCATCGTGGTGCATCATCCAGCCATGGTTCGTACAATTATAGACTGGGTCATTCATCTCTCAGAGCTCTCCCAGATTAGAGTTCATCTCGTGCCCCTTCAGTTCAGGGTTCATCTGCACCAGGTTAATCTGGTAGTTATTCTGGTTCATGGGGTCCGACTCAGTATTTGCCACCATATTTCGAGAGGGGGTGTTTTGAGTGTGGAGAGATGGGTCATGTGAAAAAGTTTTGTCCCCACCTTACGGGAGGTCCATCTCAACAGAGGAGTCAGGCCACGACTTTAGCTCCAGTTACTTTACCACCCGCCCAGCCAGGTCGGGGTGGGGCTCAGGCAGCTAGAGGTCGCCCTACAGGGGGAGACCGATCAGATGGCGGTCAGTCCCGATTCTATGCTATTCCTGCCAGGCCAGATACCGTTGATTCAGAAACAGTGATCACATGTATTGTCTCAGTATGCCATAGTGATGCTTTTCTATTATTTGACCCTTATTCCATTTACTCGTATGTATCATCATATTTTTATAATTATCTGGATATGTCTCGTGAGTCCTTAGCTTCATCTGTTCATGTATCTATGCCAGTGGGCGATACTATTATTGTGGACTGTGTATATTGGTCATGTGTAGTGACTATTGGGGGAATGCATATTAAAGTTGATCTCTTATTGCTTAGTATGGCTGATTTCGACTGGATTTTGGGTATGGATTGGTTGTGTCCATGTCATGCTATTCTGGATTGTCATGCTAAGACCGTGACGTTAGCGATGCTGGGGTTGCTAAGGATCAAGTGGAGAGGTTCTCTAGATTATGTTCCCAACAGGGTGATTTCTTATTTGAAGTCCCAACGGATGGTTGGGAAGGGGTATTTGTCCTACTTGGCCTTTGTGAGGGATGTTGGTACTGATACTCCTACTATTGACTCTGTTTCGGTGGTGCGAGACTTTCCAGATGTGTTTCTTGCAGACCTGCCGGGCATGTCGCCCGACATGGACATTGACTTTGGTATTGACTTGGTGCCGGGCACTCAATCCATTTCTATTCCTCCGTATTGTATGGCACCAGCTAAACTGAAGGAATTAAAAGAGAAGCTTCAAGAACTTCTTAATACAAGAGTGGTTTTGCGGTTGTAGAATAGGCCGTGGAAATGCCTACTTCTGCCCAACAGTTTCTTCATACCACACACCATCTGCCCGAAATTTGACTAACTCCCTAAATTCCCAAAACTTTCACCTGAGTTTTCTTTGTAACTGGGCCTATCCACCTATCAGTGAGCCCCAGAAACAATCTTACAAACATATGCACAACCCAACGACGTAACAAAACTCATAACAATACCAACTGTGGCCTTGTGTAAACAATATATAATCAAAAGGAACACCTTTACATTAACTGAACAAGTGATACAAAATTCATAGGCGACAACTTCTTAAAAGGAAAGGATTACACAGCTATTCAAACAAGTAAGGATACTTCTTCTTCATTTCTTCCTCGGCCTCCCACGTGGCCTCTTCAACCTGCTGGTTTCGCCATAACACCTTCACGGGGTCAATTTATTCATTCCTCAACTTTCGGGCTTGTCTATCAAGAATGGCAACTGGAATTTCTTCGTATGACAATTCTTCATTAACCTCAATGGTTTCAACTGGCACAATGGCTGACGGATCCCCAACTACCTTCTTTAACATAGACACATGGAATACCGGGTAGACTAATTACATCTCAGGTGGTAGCTCAAGCTTGTACGCTACTTGACCGATCCTCTGAATGATTCTGTACGCTCTGACATACCTCAGACTCAATTTCCTTTTCTTACCAAATCGCATTACACCTTTCATGGGGGAAATTTTCAAGAATACCCATGGCTAAGGTCGCGTTCGCGTAGAGTATAAGAGGTAGCAGCTGAGGTCACGCGTTTGCTCTTCGTGATTGCATGTATATGGAAGTGATCACGTAGGTTGAGGAAAGAAGTTAGTCGCATTCACGTGAGGATTGACGCGTTCGCGTAGGGTTGTATATCTAGGCAGTTGAGTTGTGCTTTGCAACCGCGAAGCAATTTCCCCAATCGCGATTAAGGATATCTGGGCAGACTTAAATATTTCAAAAACGAGGGTTTGAGCCTATTTCATAAATTTGATTTTAGGAGCTCGGTTGGAGGCGATTCTTGGAGAGGTTTTCAAGGTAGTGATTGGGGTAAGTGATTCTTACTTAGTTTTGGTTAAATTCCTGGTTTATATCATTGATTTAATCTTTTAATTAGTGATTTGGGTTGAAATATTAGGGAAAAATGGAGGAATGTCCTTAGGCCGAATTTCGGGGATTTGATCGAGATTTTTGTATTGTCTTTGAGTAATTTTGGTATGGGTAGACTCGTGGTTGAATGGGTGTTTGGATTTTGTGACTTTTATCGAATTCTGAGATGTGGGCCCGGGAGTTGACTTTTGAATTGACTTTTTGACTTTTTATTAAGAACTTAGCATTTTTATATGGAATTGATTCCTACAACTTGAGTTGATCATATCGAATTGTTTGTGGCTAGATTTGAGGCATTCAGAGGCCGTTTCACGAGGCAAGATCTTGTTGGGGTAGAGTTTTGCACAGTTTGAGGTTATTAACACTTCTAAACATTGTTTGAGGGGTATGAAACCCTGAATTTTGTGTCATGTGATTGGTGTTGAGGTGACGCACATGCTAGGTGACGGGCGTGTGGGCATGCAACGTAGGAATTGTGACTTGGTAATTTCCATGGAACTGTATAGTTGATTAGTCTTGCCGTTACCATATTTTTACCATGTGTTAGAGAAAATAAGATGCCAGTCATGTTCAAATTCCTGCTTAGGCTACGTGTCGGTACTGTTGGGACCCACAGAGGTCGTGTTACATATTGAACTATTTGCTTAACTTGCCATTTTATACTCAGTCACAGCTATTATTTGCATATCACAACTTAGTCTATGATGTCCTTTATTGATACATCATATCATCATTGTTTGGGCTGATTATCATGATTCTTATGAGCCCGAGAGACTGGAGAGATTAATGACTGAGTGAGGTTGAGTGTCTATTGTGAGTGATATTCATGGGATCGGACTGCACGTCGTAGCAGGCCTTGATGATTCATGCCAGGATTTGGCTTATTATAGCGCTAGGACTGGATTTTCCTCTCCGGAGTCTGCACATCCACAGTGGGCGCAGTTACTAGCAATTATTTGCATTTGGGCTAAATCTGCCCTGGTTTATTCGCATTTGGGCTGGATCTTCCCTGTTCTGTGTTGAGTTTTATTAGAAAACCTGAAAGCATGTCCAAATTCTTGTACCATTACCTGTAGATTATGAATTTCAGAGATATCACAATTATATTTTTCATAGATTTTCTGTACTGTTATTTCTCTATGCGAGCCGTAATATTTGAGTCTGTCAGTTCTTTCATTCCAAAGGTTAGATTTCTTACTTATTGAGTTATATGTACTCATGCTACACCATGCATCTCATGTGCAGATCCAGGTGTTTTCGGTCACAGTGGTTGCTGATTCACAGAGTTCAGACATTCGGAGATCATCGAGCTAGCTGCTTTGGCGTACGCAGGCCTTGACTCTTCTTCCCTATCTTTCAGTTTATTTATTCAGTTCTACTTTCCAGATAGTGTACCAGACTATGTCATTATGTAGATGCTCATGTACTCAGTGACACCCCGATTTTGGGAAAATATATGTATTGAGTAATAATATTCTATCCCATTTTATGAGATTTTTATTTATTTAAATTATTTTAGTATATTTCAAAGTTGAAAGTGTTGGAAATGTCTAAGTAGTCGGCTTGTCTAGTACCATGATAGGCGCCATCACGACAGGTTAGGTTTTGGGTTGTGACAAGAGGCCAGGCCAGAAATTATGCTCTTCCTGCTAGGACGGAGGCGGTTGCTTCCGACTCAGTTATCACAGGTATTGTTCTGGTTTGTCATAGAGATGCATCAGTCTTATTTGATCTAGGCTCCACTTATTCCTATATATCATCTTTTTTTGCTCTGTATTTAGGTATATCCCGTGATTCTCTGAGTTCTCCTGTCTATGTGTCCACGCTTGTGGGAGATTCCATTATTGTCGACTGTGTTTATCGGTCGTGTTTAGTTATTCATGGTGGTTTTGAGACCATAGCGGATCTATTATTCCTCAGTATGGTAGATTTTGATGCTATTTTGGACATGGACCGGTTGTCGTCCTATCATGTTATCCTTGATTGTCACACCAAGACGGTGACGTTGGCTATGCCAGGTTTGCAGCGGTTAGAGTGGAGAGGTACTTTAGATTATGTTCCTAGTAGGGTGGTGTCTTTCCTTTAGGCACAGTGGATGGTTGGAAAGGGATGTGATGCGTATATAGCATACGTGAGGGATGTTAGTGTTGATACTTCTACTATTGAGTCAGTTTCGGTAGTGAGGGATTATCCAGATGTATTTTCGGCAGATTTTTCGGGAATACCGCCCGATAGGGATATAGATATTGGTATTGATTTGTTACCGGGCACTCAGCCCATTTCTATTCCACCATATCCGATGTCCCCAACAGAGTTGAACGAGTTAAATGAGTAGTTGCAAGAGTTTCTTGATGACCTATTTGATCAGCAACAGGGTGCCAGAGTGTTCTCCAAGATTGACTTGCATTCAAGATATCATCAATTGAAGATTCGGGAGACAGATATCCCGAAGACTGCCTTCAGGACTCGGTATGGTCATTACGAGTTTCTTGTGATGTCATTTGGGCTAACCAACACTTCAACAATATTCATGTATTTGATAAACAGTGTATTCCAGACCTATCTTGACTCATTCATCATTGTGTTTATTGATGACATTCTGGTGTACTCCCGGAGCCGGGAGGATCATGAGCAGCACCTGAGGACCGTGCTCCAGACTATGAGAGAGAAGAAGCTATATGCAAAATTTTCAAAGTGTGAATTCTGGTTTGATTCGGTGGCATTTTTTGGTCATGTAGTGTCGAGTGGGGGGATTAAGGTAGATCCAAAGAAGATTTAAGTAGTGCAAAGTTGGCCCGGACTTTCTTCAGCTACTGAGATCTAGAGTTTTATTGGTTTCGCAGGGTATTACCCTCGATTCGTAGAGGATTTCTCATTTGTTGTTGCACATATGACCAGATTGATGTAGAAGGGTGCACCGTTCAGGTGGATCGAGGAGTCCGAGGAGAGCTTTCAAAAGCTCAATACATCTTTGACTAGAGCCCCAGTTTTGGTGATGCCTACGGGTTCAGGGTCTTATACAGTATACTATGATGTGTCGCGTATTGGTGTCAGTGCGGTGTTTATGCAAGACGGTTGGGTGATTGCTTACATGTCTAGACATATGAAGGTGCATGAGAAGAACTATCCTATCCACGAACTCGAGTTAGTAGCTATTGTTCATGCCTTGAAGAGGTGGCGGCAATACTTGTACGGTGTCCCTTTGTGATGTCTATGCCTACCATCGGAGTCTACAGCATCTGTTCAACCAGAAGGATATTAACTTGCGGTTGCGGAGATGGCTAGAGTTACTTAAGGACTATGATATCACCCTTCTATACTACCCCGGGAAAGCCAATATGGTGGTCGATGCCTTGAGTCGAAAGGTGGAGAACTTGGGCAGTTTAGCATATCTACCGGCAACGGAGAGGCCATTAGCATTGAATGTTTAGGCCTTGGCCAACCAGTTTCTTAGATTGGATGTTTTGAAGCTGAGTCAAGTTTTGGCTTGTGTGGTTTCTTGATCTTCTCTCTATGGTCGTATCAGAGAGCGTTAGTATGATGACCCCCATCTGCTTGTCCTTAAGGACACGGTTCAGCACGATGATTCCAAGGAGGTCACTATTGGGGATGACGATGTGTTTCAGATGCAGGGCAGGTTATGTGTGCACAATGTAGATGGTTTGCATGAGCAGATTCTTCAGGAGGCCCACAGTTCGCGGTACTCTATTCATCTAGGTGCCGCCAAGATGTATCAAGACTCGAGGCAGCACTACTGGTGGAGGAGAATGAATAAGGACATAATGGAGTATGTAGCTTACTGCCTAAACTGTCAACAGGTGAAGTATGAGCATCAGCGGCCAGGTGGATTGCTTCAGATGCTAGAGATTCCAGAGTGGAAATGGGAGCGGGTTACTTTAGATTATGTTGCTGGGCTCCCACGGACTCAGAGGAAATTCGATGCAGTATGATGATTGTGGATAGGTTAACCAAGTTGGCTCACTTCATTCCAGTGGTGACTACGTTTTCTTCAAAGCAGCTGGCTTAGGTCTATATTTGCGAGATCGTCCGACTTCATGGATACCAGTATCCATCATCTCTGACTAGAGTATGTTGTTTACATTGAGGTTCCGGTAGGTTGGTTTGAGTCGGGTGAGGCTAGGCTATTGGGTACAGACTTGGTTCAGGATGCTTTGGAAAAGGTTAAATTGATCTAAGATCGACTTCGCACAGCCCAATCTAGACAGAAGAGTTATACGGATTGGAAGGTTCGCGATGTGGCATTCATGGTTGGGGAGCGGGTTTTGCTCCGGGTTTCACCCATGAAGGGTGATATGAGGTTCGGAAAGAAGGCCAAGTTAATCCCTAGGTATATTGGGCCTTTTGAGATTCTTGAGAGGATTGGAGAGGTGGCATACAAGCTTGCGCTGCCACCTAGTCTAGCTGTAGTTCATCCAGTATTCCATGTTTCAATAATCCGGAATTATCACTGTGATCCGTCTCATGTGTGAGATTTCAGCTCAGTCCAGTTGGAAAAGGATTTGTCTTATGTTGAGGACCTGGTAGCCATTTTGGATAGGCAAGTTCGAAAGTTGAGGTCAAAGAACATTGCTTCAGTGAAGGTTTGGTGGAGGGGTCATCTAGTCGAGGATATGATTTGGGATACCGAGCATGACATGCGTAGCCGTTATCCTCATATTTTTACCACTTTAGGTATGTCTCTATACTCCGGAATTTGACGGTAATTTGACTATTATATAGACGACTCCAGAATGGAGTTTTGACGGTTCCAATAGCTCTGTATGGTTATTTTAGACTTAGGAGCGTGTCTGGATGTTCATTTGGAGGTCTGCATATCGTTTTGGCGTGAATTGGCAAAAGTTAGAAAAATTAAGGTTTGAAAGATTTGGAAAGTTTGACCGGGAGTTGACTTTATTGATATCTGGGTTGAATCCCGATTCCAGAAGTTTAAATAGGTCTGTAATGTCATTTATGACTTGTGTGCAAAATTTGAAGTCAGCCGGAGTTGTTTTGGTATAAATCAGCATTGGTTTCAGAATTCGGAAGTTCATAGTTCATAGGCTTGAATTTGGGTAGCGATTCATAGAATCGATGTTGTTTGATGTGATTTTTGGCCTCGAGTAGGTCCGTTATATTTTTTTTGAACTTGTTGGCATTTTCGGACGAGATCTCGGGGGCGCCGGGTGTCATTCGGATTAAATCCGGAACAAGTTTGGACTTGTGAGATTGCTGAAGCACTGCTGCTTTTGGTACAATCGCACCTACGCATTTTGGGCCACAGGTGCGCTGTCGCAGGAGTGGCCCTCGAACCGCAGAAGCGTGTTTGGTCATGGTCAGCTAGGACCACAGGTGCGGTCTATGCTCCACAGAAGCGGTCTCGCCGATGAAAGGGATGCATCGCAGAAGGGGAGGAGGCCAGGGAGGCGTTGGATCACAGAAGCGGACAATGTCCACAGAAGTGAATAGAGGTCCATAGGAGAGAGACTTCTGGGCTTAAGTGGAATCCTCACCTGCGATTGTTTTTCCATAGGTACGTCATCACAGAAGCGACAAAAAGGCCATTGAAGTGGAAGTCGCTGGGTAGAAATAAGAAAATTCGAGGGTTTGATTCATTATCCGTTTTTGGACTTAGTGAGCTCGGTGTGAGGCGCAATTTTGGGAAATTTTCAGAGAGATCATTGGGGTAAGAATTCCTAACTTTGGTTAAATTAAACAAATCTATTGTTGTTTTCATCATTAAATAAGTGTTTTGCAGTTGGAAATTTGGGAAACATTTATGAAACTTCTTAGGGTAAAATTTGAAGATTTGAAAGGCGATTTGAGGTCGGATTTGAGTAATTCTTTATGGTTGAACTCGTTATCGAATGGGTATTCGGATTTTGTAATTTTGGTCAGGTTCTGAGGTGCGGGTCTGGGTTGACGTTTTGGGTTGACATTTTAATTCTTTGCAAAGATCGTAATTTCATTGTTTGAATAAGTTTCCTATAGTTTATATTTATAGTATGAAGTTGTTTTAGCTAGATTCGAGTCGTTCGGAGTTGGATAATCGAGGGAAAATCCTTCTAGTGGATTGAGTTAGAGTGTTTTGAGGTAAGTGACTTACCTAACCTTGTGTGAAGGAATTACCCCTTAGGATTTGTGTTGGTTGTGATAAATGTGCTATGTGGAAGCCGTGTATGTAAGGTAACAAGTGTGTACATGGGCTAAATTGTGGAAATTTCCAGTTTTAGCTATGTAGATTCCTTTCATGCCTTAATTAAGTTATCTTAACATATTATATTCATCATTATTAGTCTATTTTCATATGTCTACTTGTCTTACTCTCTTACATGCTAATTGCCCTACATGTTTAGTTGAAGTTCTTATTTCCTTTATTCCGTATTCATTACTTAATTGTTGAACTCTTTACTTGAAGTTGTTAAATCATGGAATATCTTGTTGTTGGAATTGGTATTGAGATATAAAGGTCGTGATTCACATTGAGGCAAGGTGTTAAGTTGTGAAATACAATTCTGTTGAGTTGTTCATTCCGATTGTTATTGTTGAGACTCTTGTGTACATTGTGGTTGGGTCATGGGCTCTTTACTGTGAAAATTCCGTTATTGTTTGGTTTCTCTGGCAAGTTGTGCTATTAGGCACTTGAGGTGGGATTTGTGATACGTTGTGATATTGATACGCATGCGGTGGTATAAGGTTTTG
The DNA here is from genome assembly GCF_000715075.1 of Nicotiana tabacum. Taxonomy (NCBI): domain Eukaryota; kingdom Viridiplantae; phylum Streptophyta; class Magnoliopsida; order Solanales; family Solanaceae; genus Nicotiana; species Nicotiana tabacum. The sequence continues at coordinate 67,333,283 of NC_134088.1, forward strand.
GGGTTGAAACGCATGTGGTGAGATAAGGTGGGCTTGATATGCATGGCTTGTATGGGAACTACTAGAAGTCATGTGGTGTGATAAGGTGGACTAAAATATGGGATGCTATTTCGGAAAATGATTTTCAAAACTAAATATAAAGGCTCCCGCGGTGATATAAGGAAAGATTGTGATTTACTCTTGTGATTTGAGACCACGAGGCGGTACCTCGGTAGTGACTCTTGTAGGCATTTCTCCATTTTTGCACTTGTCTTTGGTTGTTGTTTCCTTAGCATTTTATTAATTGTCTTTCTCTGGGTTGCACTATTTGCTTAGGTTCTGTGTAGCTAACCTTGATATGCTATTTGTTGTTTCAATTTCATTAGTGTCATTATTACAATACCTTACATTTGTTCAGTCTTTTATTTATTCCAGTAGGGACTTGACCTGACCTCGTCACTACTCTACCGAGGTTAGGCTTGGAACTTACTGAGTACTTTTGTGGTATAGTCATGCTATGCTTCTGCACATCTTTTTGTGCATATCAAAGTGCATCCTACCAGTCCAGACATTAGTGATTTGAGTCCGAGCGTGGAGACTTCAAGGTATACCTGCCAGCGTCCGCAGGCCTTGGAGTCCTCCTCTACCTGATTTCCTTATTTTATTACCCTTTTATTGACATTGATGTATGTGATTATTCAGTACTATTACTTAGAACTTGTGACTTATATTTTGCTGGGTTTTGGGAGTTGTACATGTTGAGTTGCAGATTTTATTTTATATAGTTGTTGAAGTTTTGAGACTATAAATTATTGCTTCAGTAATTTCTGCATGAATGTTAGGCTTACTTAGTCTTAGAGGCTAGGTGACATCACGACATCCTACGTAAGGAAATTGGAGTCGTGATAAGTTGGTATCAGAGCTCTAGGTTCATAGGTGTTATGAGTCACAAGCAAGTTTAGTAGAGTCTCGCGGATCGATACGGAGACGTCTGTACTTATCTTCGGGAGGCTATGGAACTGTTAGGAAATGTTTCACCTCTTTGATTCCTTATCATGCAAATTTGTTGACTTCGAAATTCTAAATCTCTATCTTTCTATTCTCTCACAGATGGTGAGGACACACACAGTTGGATCTGATGATCAGACACCCGCGCTCCCTGCTAGAACCGCGAGAGGCTGTGGCCAGGGCAGAGGTTGGGGACAGGCATGTAGTGCAGCCAGAGCACCAAACCGAGCTGCTATAGAGGAGCCACTAGTAGCTTCAGCTAGAGAGCAGGCACCTGAGGCACCTGTTACTACCGATGCTTTCAGGAGACCGTTGCCCAATTTTTGAGCATGTTCGGCACTTTGGCTCATGCGGGGTTGATTCCACTTGCTCCTGCCATATCTCAGGCCAGGGGAGGAGCAAGTGGGCAGCGGGTCCAGGTTGACCAGGTCCTAGAGGTCATACCAGTGCAGCCAGTTGTCCCAGTGCAGCCCGAGGTTAGGGCAGCAACTTCTAAGGGGGAGCAGCTCAGGCTTGAGAGGTACAAGAAGTACCAGCCTCCTACTTTTAGTGGTTTGGCTATAGAGGATGCTCTGGGATTTATTGAAGAGTGCCACCGTATCCTCCATACTATGGGTATTGTGGACTCGTGTGGGGTTGCTTCTACGTTCTAGCTTAAGGGAGCGGCTTATCAGTGGTGGCGAGCGTATGCGTTGGGTAGTCCTATCGAGGCAGCTTCACTCACTTGGGATCAGTTCTCAGAGATGTTTATGAGGGAGTTTGTTCCCAGAGTCTTAGGGATGCATGGCGTGCAGAGTTTGAGAAATTATGCAAGGGTTCTAGTACCGTATCATAGTATGCAGTCCGGTTCGGTGATTTGTCTAGACATGCACCGGCCTTGCTTGCTTCTGTCAGAGAGCGAGTTCGTCGATTTATCGAGGGGCTGTACCCCAGTATCAGATTCAGCATGGCCCGAGAGTTGGATATGGACATCCCATACTAGTAGGTAGTGGAGATCGCTAAGATATTGGAGGGTACGTGGGCCCAGGATAGAGAGGAGAGGGAGGCCAAGAGGCCTCGATATTCTGGCACATACAGTGGTATTCAGTCATGGTAGGGGTTATGTGAGCCACCTTGTTCATTCAGCACTTCCACCTTCTAGTGGTATTCTAGCCACTCCTAGTCCTCAGGTTCCCTATTATACACCGCTATTGTCTAGTGCACCTCCTGCACGGGGTGCTTTCAGCGGTTAGTCCAGCCGACCAGGCTCGAGCCAGTCCCAACAGCGACATCCTCCGAGAGCTTGTTTAGAGTGTGGGGACACTTGTCATATGGTGTGGGATTGCCCCAGACTCTGGAGGGGTGCACCTACACAAACTACTCAGGCTCCGCGTATTCCACCGGGTCCTCAGGCTTCTAAGGCCATGGTTACTGCACCAGTTTCCACTCTATCTACACATCCCGCTAGAGCTGGAGGTCGGGCATGTAGAGGCCGCCCTAGAGGGGGAGGCCAGGCTAGATATTATTCTCTTCTTACTAGAACAGCGGTGGTTGCATCCGATGTATTGTCTTATTTGACCCAGGCTCCACTAATTCCTATGTATCATCTTATTTTGCTCCGTATTTGGGTATATCTCATGATTCTTTGAGTCCTCCTATCTATGTGTCCATACTTGTGGGAGATTCCATTATTGTCGATCGTATTTATCGGTCGTGTTTAGTTGTTCTTGGTTGTTTTGAGACCAAAGCCAATCTATTGTTACTCAGTATGGTAGATTTTCATGTTATATTTGGCATGGACTAGTTGTTGCCCTAATATGCTATCCTTGATTGTCATGCCAAGACGGTGACGTTGGCTATGCTAGGTTTGTCGCGGTTAGAGTGGATATGTACTTTAGATTATATTCCTAGTAGGGTTGTGTCTTTCCTTAAGACACAATGGATGGTTGGAAAGGGATGTAATGCGTATCTAGCATATGTAAGGGATGTCAGTGTTAATACTCCTACTGTTGAGTCAGTTCCAATAGTGAGGGATTATCCTCATGTAGTTTTGGCAGAACTTCCGAGCGTGCAGCCCGACAGTGATATCGATTTTGGTATTGATTTGTTACTGTCGCGCCCTTTTTCTTACGAAAGCGGGTTTCGACGTGTGACAATTCTTTTAAGTGGAAGATAGAGTGTTAAAGAGAAGAGTCGCTACCTAATGGTTTTTAAGCTGCGTTAGGGCACCTATTATGCAGATAACTCCGTTTGACTAGTCAATGCCACCAAAGATCGGGTAACGGCTCAAATTACCTCAAAGAGAAGGTGTTAGGCACTCTTCAAGGTCCACCAATGTGGGTCCCGGCCAAACTTAAGACTATGTAGATTATAATTAGGCGAGATGATCAAATAAACAAAGAGAATAAAAGGTCAAAGAGTTTCACTATAACACAATGAGAATTGGTACAAATCTTAAGGACTACAAGGATACAACTATAACGGTCTATATTAGATGACTAAGTGTATAAAGGAAAAGGGGGGTCCTAAGTTTTTTAACCTAAAGGATCACCCCGTGCCATATAAATAATACTTCGCAATTTAGATAGGAGTTGCTCATATTATTCAGCGGGCACAGACTATCATCTCCTCCTACCCGATTACTATGTTGATGTTGTTTAACTAGAGCGTTCTAATTCAATTCTAGGTTGCGTCCTATGCGTGCACTACCCGTCCCATGCCTATGGTCCAGGAATCCTTGGAACTACTATTTGGGTGGTTCTAAACTTTACTTAGGTTTCTCAAAAAATGATAAAACCAGGCGACATTCAAAACAAATAGGACTTCATGTAAAGACAATTAAATTCCCAAGTTAGCCTCCACAATAAAAAATGAATGCACGCGAGCAGATTAGGCGGCATACAGTTTCAGAGTAAGACGCATTAGAGTCGTTAAGTCCAATAAGCATGGTTTCTATAATTCAAATTTTCAAGTATACAGGCAGTGCTGTTATTTTAGAACAACGAATTTGTAGATTATAGGTATTATACATCCTATTTGCATGATCACTAAATTGTTTGCACAATGAGGCAATAAAACCGTGTAAAAGCTTAAAATTATCCGCGTTTGATTTTATTGGCATACTTTCTAGGCGAGTAACAGTATCCTATAGGCAGGATTTCTAAGAGTTGGCAATTGAAACTGATTCTATAACACTTCATCCCTATAGGCAAGTTTTCTAAGCGAACAATATGATGGAAACAACAATAACAGTAGCTAATTAATCAATTAATGTCCTATAGGCATGATATCTAGATGTGTATCATAAGTTAATATAATCCTACAGGCATGTTATCTAGTAAATACATTGCAGTTGCAAAAATTGAAGGAGTGGACACCTGAGATGTTGTCTAATAACGCATGACAGTAAACACGGGAACAAGCAAAGTACTTAAACCTATGCGTCTGATAGTAAAACAGGTTAAGTGAGTGTGTGATTTCCTATAGGCATGATTTCTACTAGTGCACAATACATTAAAACAGATAGCAGATCTGGCATGTTGTTTAGAGTAACAAAGAGATCACATAGACCCTATAGGCATGTTTTCTACCCTTTTATGCAAACATCAGAACATACCCGTTTCCCCAATTTCACTAACACCTCAATTATTTGTTTACAAATTATTACATGCCCAATTAATGAACATAAGTATAAATATTACACACAGAAAACTGCAGGCCCAAAAGTACAAAATAAACCAGTATTGCCTGGGCTCTCAACAAGCTCACTTTTCTACGAATAGCAGGCCCAGATGCGAACTCAGCTCAAGCACTGGAGGGTATTAATTGCACAGCCCAAATCCAGGTTTTGGATCCATGTTAGAACCCAGATGGAGTCTAACTTACCAAAAAATTGCGAGTTAACAAATACACCTAGCAATCACTTAAAGAATTCTGGACCTACTAACAACAAATAAGTGATAGAATTTTAAGAAATGCATTTTGTATTTTTGAAGCAGACATAGCACGATTGATTAAACAAAGAACATGCAAGTTAAGAGGATCAATAAGGCTTAGATTCCTCATGGTAAGTTGATATAACAATACTGACATTCCAGACTCGATCAATTAGCAGGAGATAACATATTGAGTTTCGAACATATTGAGAGAGTTAGGGAAATCATGTTTTCTGAGGTTATAAGATAAACATATCAGAGTGCATAATGCCAAACAAGTCCAGGATAGGGCACTAACCTAAAGAATTTCAAATGTCTATCCGGTACAATGAAAGTTCTAGCATGACATTTCTAATAAGGTCACAAATAGCATATCAACATACTAGTAGTATACCTTGGTCGATATCATGAAACTTAACATGGTGGGGATAGATCATAGTACAAAGGCTTTACAGAAACTTATGGCATGTGACAGACAGATTAGCTACACTTTAACATATCATTTGACCATACATAAGAGAGGAAATGTGACATTTACCCTAAAGTCTTAGATGATGCTAAAGACCAGGATTACAAATAGCAAGGAAATATGTTTAGGCTTAGATTTTAAGACAGTATGAGATCCATATAGTCGTGACCAGTTTGCAAAGAACAGTCGATTAAACACAAGAATCAGTAATTCATTTAAATCAAAGGAATGGTTTCATAAGAGTTTTAGTATAGTACCCAAAGCAAGGCATGGAAAGGATTCTATAACTAATAACAGATAGTTAGTTTCATTAAAAGAACATCTACAATAGGCATGTATTGAAACTTAAAACTCAAATATGTTCAGATACAAAAACAAAACACAGAGGTATGGAACTGAGTCCAGAGGAAAACAAGAAAATCCAACATAGAAGTGCAGGATATAGTAAAGAACACATATAAGCCTAACACAAACTAAGAACAAACTGGAATCTATCACATGTACTAAAATTCATTCAACTATCAAAGAATACAAAATGACAGGGGAGTATCATAGTAGTGCAGTATCAAGGATTCGCAACTAATAAAGGAACTAAATCATTCTCACAGAATTTTAACTGTCCTTAATATCTAGAACACATAGAGATATACAGAAGGAAAAATATTGAACATTGCAAGAGTTAAAGGCATTAACCAGTCACAAAATTAGATAGGCAAAAGAATAAGGATTTTAGAATACTGGTAGCAAGAACCCCAAATCTCCGATACTTCAGAGTTCACAAGAGCCTCGTAAGGGCCTCAAGCAGTGCTTGCACTAGAGGGCGTTGATAATATTATGTCCTTGGCTTTCAGCCGGCCAAAGAGCCAAGGGTTTCAAAGAAGATGAACGAATGAGGAAGGTATATTGAGTGCAATAACAGTTAAAACTTTGGTCTTTCAGAAGGGATTAGGAAGGGGTTTATATAGTAGCAAAATAAGACACAAACAAGAAAAAATCATCAGTCAAACATAAGAAAAGAAAGAATATCACATGCAATCAAAAATCAGTAATGAAAAGCGAAAATCTCAAACCCTTGTTGGGTCCAACGGCCTTGTATCGAACCAATAATGCAAGAATCATTCATTGTAGTGTGTATATAGACAAAAAGTTGTCCAGATCTTTACCAAATCAAGATAAATCGCCCCGTTTTGAGAAGTAGTTCTTGCCAAAAATAGGGCAAGAACTAAATAACCCTATGGACACGTGTATAATAGCAGAATATCACAAAGTAGGTAAGTAAATCATGGATTGATTCTATGTTTGAGTTAGAATCAGAAAAGATTGGGGACATGGCGGCTATGGTTTATTAGAAGTGGGTGGAGAGATGAGAGAATAAAGGTGGCTGTAGGTGGGAAATAAGGATTAGGGTTTGGGGTTGGGTTAATTAAAAGGGGGGAATGAACGTGAGTTGTTGATCTTGAGAGATCAACGACCAGGATTAAAAATTGAATGGGGCGGGTCATGGAGATGGGTACCGACCAGGTTTAGTAAAGGGTTGTTTGGCTTGGGCTGGGGGTTGTTGGGGTAAAGATTTAGGCCAAACTTTTGGTCCGAATTTGTCTTAAAAATAGGCTATAATTTAAATACATGAAATTTATCAAAAACATAAATTATAAAAATAATTAATAAATGATAAAATAATGTTATTTATGAAGTAAAATACTTAAAAATAATAGCTTAATATATAAAATTATAAGAAAGGATATTTTTGTATAAATAATATAATGAATCCAATTATGTGTAGAATATAGGTTATTGGTGCAAAATTATGTAAATAGCTTTAAAATATGAATGCAATTATGTAAAAAAAAATTTAAAGCGTATATGTGGGTATAAATAACAGATTCGGATGATTAAGTCATCATGCATAATCTAAAGGGATAATTAATAAACCTTTAGGCATTTTAAATGCACGAAAATTGATTTTAAAGCTCTAAAACAATTGCTGAAAATTATGGAAAATACATGTATAATTCTTATAAGTTAAATGATAATGCAAAATGACATCTTAAAAATATATATACTATTTGGAAAATTGTGAGGGCAAAATTGGGTATCAACAACTGCCCCTCTTTACCCGGGAATAATGAAAGAGTTGTGGGGTAAAGAAAATGATGACCAATTTTGGCCGAGTTGAATGGGGAATGATGTGATTTTAAAAATGGAGGCCGAACCCTGGTTTCTGAGTTGCCTATATATCCCTGGTATTGTGGGAATTAGGCCGTGTATAGTTCTGGATCCAACGGCGAACGAAACCGATGGAGTTGTTGTAAGAGTGGTTGTACGTTTTGAAAAGATTTCTTTGGGTAGGATATTATCGCAAATAACAGATGATTTTAGGTGGAGTCATGAATGCGAATTTGAAACGTTATGAATGTATCACAAGGCAGATTTCTTAACGGTCATAGAGTAAAAGGTAGGCAATTACTGGTAGTCGGTTACGTTTGAAGTGATCGAAGGATGTGAACGTTGTGAACGGAAATCGGAGCTTAGATTGCCCCTGGTTTTAGAACGGTTACCTCCCGAATTACCTACAAAACTTAAAACACGGTGCATGAGAATATATATGGGTTATTGCGACAATTTAAACATGATGCAAATTCCCTTTGGACCATGAAGGTTGTCTTTGGACGGTGAGGATGATGTCCTTAGACCATGACATCCTGGACCATGAAGTGCATGATAAGGGATTCGCATGCCATGAAATGGTGTCCTTGGGCTATGTGGATGGTGCCTATGGACTATGGCATATTTGAATAATGATATGCAGTATCGAGAGATCCTCAGTCTCTGGAATGGTGTCTCCCGGCTATGAGGATGGTGCCTTCGGACTATGACGCCTTCGGAAAAATGGCGATGTTTCAGTCTATGAGATGCAGAGATATGTCGTTATCAATTGTTTGATAAAAGAAACAGGTGATGCTTGGTTATATGTGAGGACGGGATAAGAAAAGGCTTAGTCTTGTATGAGATGGGGGCAGTTTTTAGCCCGATGCGAAGAAGGGAGACAATGCTTAGTCTCAAGCAAGAAAAGGCAGTGCTTAGCCTTATGTACAGGATAGAGACAGTGCTTAGTCTCACGCAAGGAAAGCCAGTACTTAGACTTATGCAGTGTAGTGGAGACAATATTTAGTCCTATGTAAAGAAAGGCAATGCTTAGCCTTATGCAAGAAGCAGAGACAACGTTTAGTCTCGTGCATGGAAAGGCAGTGCTTAGCCTTATGCAAGGAAAGGCAGTGCTTAGCCTTATGCAAGGAAGAGAGGCAGTACTTAGCCTTATGCAAAGAAGGGAGACAATGCTTAGTCTCATGCAAGGAAAGGCAGTGCTTAGCCTTATGCAATTACAGAGGCAATGCTTAGCCTCACGCAAGAAGTGGAGATAGTGCTTAGTCTCATGCGAAGGAAGGGATACAAGGCTTAGTCTCATGCAAAGGAAAGGCAGTGCTTAGCTTTATGCAATTACAGAGGCAATGCTTAGCCTCATGCAAGAAAAGAAGATAATGCTTAGTCTCATGTAGGGAAAGGCAGTGCTTGGGCTTATACAATTACAGAGGCAATGCTTAGCCTCATGCAAGAAAGGGAGACCATGCTTAGTCTCATGCAGGGAAAGGCAGTGCTTAGCCTTATGCAATTACAGAGGCAATGCTTAGCCTCATGCAAGAAGTGGAGATATTGTTTAGTCTCATGCAAAGGAAGGGAGACAAGTCTTAGTATCATGCAAAGGAAAGGCAGTGCTTAGGCTTATGCAAGAAAAGCGATGAGTGACAGTGAGAGAGTGAAGTATTTCTTAGCTGGATGTTTTTGAGAGTAAAGTATTTCTTAGCTTTGCCTTCACTCTTGTCTTGAGATCCTGTTTGAGTTACCCTGGGTAACGTTTGGCTGTCATAGAAACAAAGTTTTCAAAAAATATGTGTGCGTTTGACAAATTATTTGAAAAACTATAGTTGTTTGAAATGCATTGCAGTATGTGATATCAAATAATTTAGATGAACTGGTGACTGTGACGCATTTAGAGACATTGCAACCTCCTTGCTTTAGAATTTTGAGGGTCCTCCGCAAAATTCTACCTAAGTTTAAATGCATACTTCTCACAATGCTTTTTGGTTGTTCCACATATGACAAAGTTGGCTGAACTTGCAATCTTGCCCCAGTTTCTGATCATGGGAAAATGAAGATTTTATTAAGATGTGACCGAATCCACAAGGCTACCTACATATCCCCTCTTAAATGGGAATCAGGTCAAGCGTAGTTCAGTTACTTCAAATGCATAAATGTAAACAATCTTAAACATAGTATCTCTTGACTGCATCTGAGTTGATATGTTTTTGGCCAAATCTCCCCGTCCATTTCTGCAAGTATGTGTGCTCCTCCTGTTAGTACTTGATGAACCATGTAGGGACCTTGCCAATTGGGTGAGACCTTCCCCTTGGATTCATCCTGATGTGGGAAGATCCACTTTAGCACGAATTGCCCCGGTGTGAATTGACTTGGTCTGACCTTTTTGTTGAAAGCTCTTGTCATTCTATTCTGGTAGAGTTGACCGTGACATACCACATTCATTCTCTTTCCATCAATGAGAGTTAGTTTCTCGTATCGGCTCTGTACCCATTCTGCATCCCTGAGCTCATCTTCTTGTATGATTCTTAAAGAAGGGGTCTCTACTTTGGCAGGAATAACTGCTTCAGTACCATAAACCAATAAGTAGGGAGTTGCCCCAATTGATGTGTGAACCGTGGTACGATACCCAAGCAGAGCAAATGGCAGCTTCTCGTGCCATTGTTTGTAATTATCTACCATTTTCCTCAGTATCTTCTTGATATTCTTGTTGGCGGTCTACGGCTCCATTCATTTGTGGCCTGTATGCTGTGGAATTCTTATGCTTGATATTGAAGGTTTCACACATGGCCTTCATCAGATCACTGTTGAGATTGGCGGCGTTATCGGTGATGATTGACTCTGGTACTTTGAACCGACAAACAACGCGGTCCCAAACAAAATCTTCTATGATCTTCTTAGTTATAGCTTTGTAAGATGCGGCTTCAACCCATTTTGTGAAGTAGTCTATGGCCACTAGAATGAATCTATGCCCATTCGAAGCAGCGGGCTCGATCGGGCCGATGACATCCATACCCCAGGCCAAGAAAGGCTAAGGTGAACTTGTTGTATTGAGTTCATTAGGTGGTACCCGTATCATGTCAGCATGTATCCGGCATTAGTGGCACATATGAACATACTAGATACAGTCTGTTTCCATAATCATCCAGAAATACCCCGATCTTAGTATCTTTTTGGCTAAGGTGAACCCATTCATGTGCATCCCGCAGGTTCCGGCATGTATTTCCTCGAGCAACCTGGACGCTTCCTTGGCGTCGACACACCGTAATAATCCCAAGTCTGGAGTCCTTCTTTACAAAATTCCTCCGCTTTGAAAGAAATGGTTGGCTAACCTTCGAAGTGTGCGCTTATGAGTATGGGTTGCGTTCTCTTGATACTATCCCTTTGCCAAATATTCCTTGATGTCGTGGAACCACAGATTTCCATCACTCTCCTCTTCAACATGAGTACAATAAGCTAGCTATTTATTAATTCATATTGGGATGGGATCGATGAAGTTCTTGTCAGGGTGTTTTATCATGGAAGATAAAGTGGCCAATGCATCTGCGAACTCATTCTGAATTCTCGGAACATGTTTGATGTCTATATTTGTTAATCTCTTGATCAGCTCTTGTACACAATGCAAATATGACAATATTTTGGTGTTCTTTGTGGCCCATTCTCCTAGAACCTGGTGCATCAAAAGGTATGAATCTCCGATTACCAGTAGCTCCTGAACGTTCATGTCAATGGCCAATCGGAGTCCCAAAATGCTGGTGCATGGAAACCTAAGTTTGGAGGATATCGGATAGTGTTGTCTGGTCTCTAATATCAAGAAAGCTCCAATACTTACTTCTTTGAAGTTTGCTGCTCCGTCGAAGAACATTCTCCAACCATCATATGCTTCGGTGATATCTTTTCCCACGAACGACACCTCCTCATCGGGAAAATACGTTTTTAATGGTTCGTATTCTCCGTCTATGGGATTTTCTGCCAGATGATCCGCTAATGCCTACCCTTTGATCGCCTTTGAGTTACATAGACGATGTCAAACTCACTCAGCAATATTTGCCACTTTGCTAGCTTACCCGTAGTCATGGGTTTCTGAAAGATGTATTTTAGCAGGTCTATCCTTGATATGAGATATGTAGTGTATGGACAGAAATAATGCCTCAACTTCTGAGCTGTCCATGTCAAAGCACAACAGGTACGTTCCAGCAAAGAGTACCAGGGTTCCTAAGGTGTGAATTTCTTGCTCAGATAATATATCGCCTGCTCCTTTCTTCTAGTCTCATCATGTTGTCCTGGAACGCAGCCAAAAGCTCCATCCAATACGGACAAATAAAGCAACAGAGGTCTTCCTGGTTCTGGTGGGACCAAAACAGGTGGTTTAGATAAGTACTCCTTGATTTTGTCGAAGGCTTTCTGCCATTCTTCAGTCCAGCTTGTTGCAGTATCTTTCCTCAGCATCCTGAAGATAGGCTCACATATCACAGTTGATTGTGCTATGAAATGGGTGATGTAATTGAGGTGCCCTAAAAAGCTCATCACATCTTTCTTATTCTTCAGAAGTGTAAAGTCCTGGATAGCTTTGACTTTTGATGGGTCTAGTTCAATCCATCGGCGACTGACGATGAATCCTAATAATTTTCCAGCAGGGACTCCGAAGGCACATTTTGCAAGATTCAATTTTAGATTGTACCTTCGAAGCCGATCAAAGAATTTCTTCAAGTTTGCTATGTGATCTGTACTCTTTTTGGATTTGATGATAACGTCATCCACGTACACCTCTAATTCCTTATGTATCATGTTGTGGAAAATGGTTGTCATGGCTCTCATGTAGGTGGCTCCAGTATTCTTCAAACCAAATGGCATCGTTTTGTAGCAGTATATTCCCAGTGGTGTGATAACGGTTATCTTTTCGGCATCCTTTTCATCCATCCAAATCTGATGATATCCCACGAAGCAATCCATAAAAGATTGGAGTTCATGCTTGGCACAATTGTCGATCAGTATGTGTATATTGGGCAACGGGAAATCATCTTTGGGACTTGCCCTGTTTAGATCTCGATAATCAACACATACTCTAACTTTCTCATCTTTCATCAGAACTGACACAATGTTGGCCAACCAGCGCGGGTATTCAACCACTCTAAGAACCTTGGCTTTGATCTACTTAGTGACTTCCTCTTATATCTTCAAACTCATACCGACTTGAACTTTCTGAGCTTCTATTTTACCGGTGGAGATGTAGGATTAGTGGATAGCTTGTGAGCCACTATGGATGTGCTCAAACCAGTCATATCGCAGTAGGTGAATGCTTATGCGTGTTTCCTTGACCATTTCGGAATCCCCTAAGTTAACTGCCTTAGCTTAATCCAAATTAGACTTTGGTTTGTTTTCAAAGTTTTCCACTTCTCTGATAATTTTCTCAGGTATTGTATCATCTTCTAGATCCTCCGAATCACTATCCTTATGTTGCGTTGTTTCATTACATGTCACAGTTGCAGGTTCATCGGGATAGGTAATAATGATGCTGTAAAGAGAGGAAGAAAATGTAGAGAATAATAATAAATACGAAAAGTAGTAATGCATTAATAAAATTTGGAAACACCAATAAGTGCGGCTCGATGACTCGAGCAATTATTTCAAAATAAAATACTGAAAATGTCTAAAATGCTCAAAAACTATTTTGAAAAAAATAATTGATGCTAATTTCCAGGCTACCCAGGAACTCGACGGGCCCGGGATGGTGCAGCAGTCCAGTTTTTGAGAACAACACCTTTCCCCACGGTCTGAATGGTAATGTCTTCCTCCTTCTCCTCCCCAACTATCTCACCGTAATCCATATCTTCTTCATCCAGAAATAGTTTCCTCGTGCTAGCTAAGACTTCATCTTTCTCAGATCCCCACATCATGTCAGCTTGATGAAATGTCTGGTGCAGAGGTGGTACTGGTTTTTCCAATGGATAATAAGGACCACGCCATGGTGACGACCAATCCCGGTACTCTTGCCAAGTATATTCATATCCAAGCCCAAAGGTTGTGCCATAACGCTGCGGTTGTATGGGTTTGGTGATCCCTTCGAGGTTTTTGTCGAGACCCTTGCCAGGTTCATATCCTGTCCATAGTAATATGCTTTCTATATTGTTACTCCACCATCGATCCTTTTCAATTTCGTTGAATCGCTCAATGCGATGGTACATTTCTCCACCTAGCTTTTTCCTATTCTCGATGACTGGAACGGTCTAATTGGTGTAGATGGGGTTACTTCTATCACCATGGATAATCACCTCCTGATGGTTCCACTCAAACTTCACAGCCTAATGCAGAGTAGAAGCCACTTTCCCAGCGGGATGTATCCAGGGTCGTCCCAATAATAGATTATAGGTAGCAGATATATCCAGCACTTGAAACTCAACATCAAACCAGGTTGGGCCACTCTGTAGGCTGAGGTTGATTTCTCCGATTGTGGCTCTTTGGGATACATCAAATGCGTTTACATTCATATTTCCATCCATATCTTGTGCAGGCCTTTACCCAACCTCTTTAGAGTAGTCAGTGGACATATATTGAGACTTGAACCCCCATCTATCAGGACCCTAGCGATGAACTTATCCTCAAATTTCACTGTGATGTGTAGTGCCCTGTTGTGACTTAGTCCTTTTGGTGGTAATTCATCCTCATGAAAGGTGATTTTGTGGCTCTCCAGTACCTTCCCCCATGTTGGCCATCTCCCTACTAGTGATATTGGTGGGTACATAAGATTCACTCAGCACTTTCATCAAGGCATTCCTGTGTGTCTCAGAGTTTTGCAGCAGTGACAAGATGGATATTTGAGCGGGAGTTTTGTTCAGATGATCGACAATAGAGTATTCCCTTACTTGTACCTTTCTCCAAAGGTCATCAGGGCCAGTCTCAACAACAGGTAGCTTAGATGCAACTTCTTTCCTTGTTCCTCCCAAGTGCTCAGGTGTATAGACTCTGCCAGTTCAAGTCATGCCTTGCACTGCACCTGTTTCCTCCATTTTTGCTTTTCCTTTTCTCCTTGCTTTCGCAACATAATCCCATGGGATAGCATCAAACTTGTAAGATGGCGTGGGGGCTACCATCACAGTGAAGGGTGTAGTTACCTTGACTTCAAATGGTACATGAGTTTGTACCACAATGGGTGTGAGGGTGACCGGAGACGTTTTAGGATCGTCCCCCTCCCGAATGAGTCCAATTGACCCCTTCAGATCCCATTCCTTGTCGGTATTTGTCAGATTCACTCCCTCACCTCTATGATCTGAGAGAGGATTGATATGAACATTTGGTGCAACTTCTTTTTCCTGCATGACCTTAGTGTCGATCAGTGTCTGAATCTTGTCTTTCAGTGTGCGACACTCATCAATGGTATGACCCTTCATGCTTGAATGATAAGCACATGTTTTGTTGGGGTTAATACACTGAGAAGAATTCTCCATAGCAATGGGAGGAATGGGGGTGACATAACCAGCAGCTTTTAGTTTCTCGTATAGTTGGTCTATGGGTTGAGAAATTGGATTGTATTCTCTAGCTAGTCTGCGGTCGAAGTTTGGTCGTGGTTTTGGGTAGTTTTGGAGGGCGGGTGGTGGTGAGTGGTAATATATGGGTTGAGTGTTATAGGCGTGGTAGGTGGTAGCAAGTTGTTGGTATTTGGGGGTGAAGGCTAGTGTGTGGGTGGAGGCGTTTGGTATGTAGGTGGAGGTGTTTGTTATGTGAGAGGAAATTTAGGACCCTGGGCCACCATTATGGCTCCCACTTCTTTCTTCTTCAAAATACCTCCCGATTGCAATGCTTTATTCGTGGCCTGCAGTGCCTCAAAATTTGTCACCATCCCACTCTTAACCCTTTCTTCTATTCTTTGTCCCAGCTTGATAATGTCGGAGAATTTGTGGTTTTCAATAACCATAAGCCTTTCATAGTACTGTGGGTCTTGAGCTCTGATGATGAACTTACTCATTTGTTCTTCTTCAAGTGCTGGCCTTACTTTCGTGGCTTCAGATCTCCATCGAGTAGCATATTTGCAAAAGGTTTGTGTTGGTTTCTTCTTGAGGTTTTGAATGTAGAAAGCGTCTGGTGCGTTTTCTATGTTGAACCTGAATCTGTCCATGAAATATGATGCCATGCTTACCCAATTAACCCACTTCTTCGGGTTCTGGCTGATATACCGAGACAACGCATCTCCTCTGAGGCTTCGTATGAACAGTTTCATACAGATTCATTCATCTTCGCCCACTCCCACAAATTTGTCACAATATGTCCTCAGATGCACTTTCGAATCACTAGTTCCATCGAACATTTTGAACTTGGAAGGTTTCTAACCCTCCGGCCATTCCACATCTGGCTGAATGCACAAGTCCTCATAATTTAAACCTTCAATTACTTTACCACCTTGGACACTCTAAACTCTAACCGTGAGCTTCTTGAGTTCTTCTGCCATGTTCTTCATGAGCAGGTCTTTCTCGGTTCATTCAGGTATGTATAGGGTTTGTTGCGGGGTGTGGGGTAAGGTTTTCAAGTATATGGGATTACTTTGATAAACTCCGGGAATCTAGGCATAAGGGTGGTCATTGGTTGAGTTTTGGGGATCAGGAATGGGTTGTGGTGCATTCTGGGGAGTGTGATAAGTGGTAGTTTGTAGGTACGGTGTTGGATGATGGTGGTGTTGTTGAGGAGTAGGTACTGGTGGAGGGTTAAGGTTTTGAGAAGGTGTGGGATACTGGTGTGGTGGAGGAGGATTTGGCGGTGGATTTTGGTTTTGTGTGTTTTGTGGTGGTGCTTTTGGGTAGTTGGATTTTGCTGGTTAATATTAGGGACATTGAGGGTGAGAAAAAGGTTTTCCAAGTTTTGGACCTGCTCAAGTTTTCCTTGTAGCTCCAGAATTTTCTGTTCCAGACGTAAGACTAGTTCATTCTCTGCCAGAGTACTTTGGCCATCCGAAGTTTCCACATTTTCTGCCAGGGTGGCGTTGTCTTTCCTGATACCACTCAAGTCATCCATTTTCCCTTTCCCTTTGCTTTTGCCTTTAGGATCGCTTGGTGAAGGAGGGGGTGGAGGACCTCTGGATCTAGTGTGATATGCTGACGATGCCAGTATGCATGAACCAACCTTGGGGAGTGGGAATAATCAAAAGAAAGAAAAAGCAAAAGGTACCCAAGTTAAAGGGGTATTGAAAGAGTGCTTGCAATATTAAACATGTTTTGCAAAATCATGTAATAATTCACGTCCTAATTTGGGGACCTCGTTGTACCCGATGTAGGCCTAAGCGACACATAGACTTGGAGAAAAATAATGCCAATAATTGTGTCATTTCATTAATGTGAAAATGAGCCAAACCTTCACTAAATCGATAATAATAAAGTTACTAATGGAATTTAGCCTTATTACAATTAAAATCTAAAACTAAGCTAGAAAATAATAAAGAACATTATTTTCTAGTCTACTTGGTCTCTGAAGGACCTTCTCCGTGCTTGGCTCTTTTGACTCCATCGATCAAGTTCCCCAAGTCGCGCATATCCAATAATAAATAAGCCCTTTCTAGATTCCCTCCTTCACTGTCATCCGTGTTTTGACAATCCACAAGCGTCTTTCTCATCTTTCCCTCAAACTCCATCAATCCTTGTTCTAGATATTTCAATCTCTTGGTGGACTTAGTGGCAATTTCCTTCCATTCATTAATTTCCTCCATGTCCATTTTATGTTGTTCCAGATATTTAGCTTCAGATACAAAACCCTTTTGTGTAGCCTCCTATACTTGACCTGTGCCTCAACAATATTATATTTGATCATGTTCTTCAGATTGACTCCCGGCTTGACGTCTCCTGCTATATCTCTACCAACCATGATGGGTAGAAGAACACATGACCGGCATGATACCTGTCTGGCTCAATAGTTTCCTTTTCCACAATGATATTCTGGTTCCACATATGTTGTGCCTCGAATTTGAATGGAATGATGTCTCCTTTGAAATCTGCCTTGTACTGGACCATGTTGGAAACCCGAGGTATGACCTGTTTTCTTCCCTCTTGTCTTATTACTCTTATGAGAGCATAAGGAGAGATGCCTCTCAGCCCGATCAATACCGAATGGGTAGTCTCTCTCGACCTGATGTTGAACTCACTCCTAGGAAACTATTCAAACATCTAATGTACATGCCTATCTGTCAGATTATTGAAGGAACACACCCAACATAC
This sequence comes from Nicotiana tabacum, assembly GCF_000715075.1. Lineage (NCBI taxonomy): Eukaryota > Viridiplantae > Streptophyta > Magnoliopsida > Solanales > Solanaceae > Nicotiana > Nicotiana tabacum. The sequence goes on from NC_134088.1 coordinate 67,351,003, forward strand.
AACATTTCTAGGCCGTCGCAGAAGCTCTTGACGAAATATCATTTTTTTGGGTTATGGTAAGTTATGTAATCATTCAATGGCCGTCGCAGAAGCTCTTGACGATATTCTCCCCTCTAAAAGTGTTCCAACAGCCAGTCTAGTAGTAACAGATTACAACTTTGAAGTGTCTGAATCCTTACTTGCACCAATCTAGAGCGTGGTACATTCTGGCTAGGATCATGGGGATGATGGTATAAGTTTGTCCCTCGATGCCTTCCATCAAAGTCCTGGCGACCATGGCTAAACGGGTATGAATCCTTCCACCTTTCGTTGGAAATATCAACAACCCCAAGAAGCAGATGATGAACACATAAACCCGGCGGTGCGTCCAACCCAAGGAAGTAATGGCGAGTTCATCATGATGAAGGCGATATGACTTTCTATGCCCGTAACGCTCATAAAGGAATTCAAATGGGATGTATGATTTCTTTAAACAAAGTAACTCATCATTTTTCTTAAAACCTAGCATCTTTAGAAAATCGCGAGGGTTGCGATTCTCTGGCACTAGTAATCCTGGACTATCCCATGGCAACTTAGCAAAGCCTCCTATTTCTTCTAGGAGAGGAGTCATTTCTATGTCACCAAAGTGGAAGACAACCCTTTTCTCGTCCCAGAACATGGTAGTGGCCTCAATCAAGGCCCTATTTGGTCGGATGTTAAGCAAAGATGGTAAGTCACCAAGTACCTTTCTCTCATGATTCTTGTCGCAAGGCGCAAGGTCTTTCCATCAGTCAAGTAGCAGAGGTGGGATGTTTTGGACCATGCCGAACCTGGGGACTTCGTGCTTCATTTTCTGCAAACAAATAAAGTTAGCCCTTTCCCCCTCCAGATTTGACCACTTACACAATAATGATCAATATATTGGCACATTTTCTCCAAGTAATGCACATAACATGGTAGTGTCCATTGGGATTGTAGAAATCCCGTTGGACTTTGGACAAGGCTTATCTTAGCGGGCTACTATGTTTGTAACGTTCTAACCCGTACTAGTTTTAACATGATGCATGTACATTTGATATTTGAGTGAGGTTTCTAGAATGGCCTAGACTGGTACTACCAAGTAGACAACTTGAGAGGGAAAGACACGGGACCGTCGATTGCACCGCTGATCGACTAATTTACCACAAATAAGCCTTTCCGATTTAAAAAGGGTAATTTTGGAAGAGCGCAGACACTCATCAAGCGCCGCTATGTTGATAATTGGCACGAGTGGAGTATGATGTGGAGCATGCTTTATGCAGAAATAATAACACGTTGTCAAATATTTGCATGATAAATATGTAAAAGCAGTAAATACAATAGTAAGGTAAACATAGGAAATATAGAAAGGAAAGACAAAAAGAAGGAGTCAGTTTAGTCTGTGGAATACATGCAAGAATGTAATAAAGCAGATATGGGAATAGGGATGGGAGAGGCATGATATGGCAGTCTTAGACAAGATGAAATGAAGAGTGGTCATAGCAAATAAAGGTTAACGGGAAAGGGATGTGCATGTCATAATAGATTTAAACAAATAAATGTGAACGGGGAAGGGATGTGCATGTCATAACAAATATAAACAAATAAAGGTGGATAGGGAAGGGATGTGCATGTCATAATAAATTTAAACAAATAAAGGTGAATAGGGGAAAGGATATGTATGTAATAGCAAATTTAAACAAATAAAGGTAAAGAAGGGATGTGCATGTAATAAAGAAAGTAATCCACATAAATTAAGTTCATTATGGTAAGAGCCTAAGTGTATCCCCAGCAGAGTCACCATGCTATCGTGTCCCTTTTTCTCGCGAAAGCAGGTTTCGATGTGTGACAACTCTTTTAAATGGAGGATAGAGTGTTAAAGAGAAGAGTCTCCACCTAACAGTTTTTAAGGTGTGTTAGGGCACCTATTATGCAGATAACTCCGTTTGACTAGTCAACGCCACCAAAGATCGGGTAAGGGCTCAGATTACCTCAAAGAGAAGGTGTTAGGCACTCTTCGAGGTCCACCACTATGGGTCCCGGCCGAACTTAAGACTATGTGGATTATAATTAGGCGAGGTGATCAAATAAACAAAGAGAATAAAAGGTGAAAGAGTTTCATTATAACATAATAAGAATTGGTACAAATCTTAAGGACTACAAGGATACAACTATAACGGTCTATATTAGATGACTAAGTGTATAAAGGAAAATGGGGGTCCTAAGTTTTTTAGCCTAAAGGATCACCCCGTGCAATATAAATAATACTTCGCAACTCCTTTTAGATAGGAGTTGCTCATATTATTCAGCGGGCGCAGATTATCATCTCCTGCTACCCGATTACTATGTTAAAGCTGTTTAACTAGAGCGTTCTAATTCAATTCTAGGTCGCGTCCTATGCGTGCACTACCCGTCCCATGCCTATGGTCCAGGAGGCCTTGGACCTACTATTTGGGTGGTTCTAGACTTTACTTAGGTTGCTCAAAAAATGATGAAACTAGGCGGCATTCAAAACACATAGGACTTCATGTAAAGATAGTTAAAGGCACAAGTTAGCCTCCACACATAAACAACGAATGCACGCGAGCAGATTAGGCAGCATACAATTTCAGAGATAAGACGCATTAGAGCTGTTAAGTCCAATAAGCATGGTTTCTATAATTCTGATTTTCAAGCGTACAGGCAGTGCTGTTGTTTTAGGAATAATGAATTTGCAGATTATAGGTATTATAAATCCTATAGGCATGATCTCTAAATTATTTGCGCAATGAGGCAATAAAACCATTTGAAAGCTTAAAATTATCCGCGTTAGATTTTATTGGCATACTTTTTAGGAGAGTAACAGTATCCTATAGGCAGGATTTCTAAGAGTTGGCAATTGAAACTGATTTTATAACACTTCATCCCTATAAGCATGTTTTCTAGGCGAGCAATATGATGGAAACACCAATAACAGTAGCTAATTAATCAATTAAGCTCCTATAGACATGATATCTAGATGAGGATCATAAGTTAATATAATCCTACATGTATGTTATCTAGTAAATACACTGCAGTTGCACAAATTGAAGGAGTGGACACCTGATTCCTATAGGCATGTTTTCTAATAACGCATGATAGTAAACAAGGGAACAAGCAAAGTACTTAAACCCATGCGTCTGATAGTAAAACAGGTTAAGTGAGTGTGTGATTTCCTGTAGGCATGATTTCTACTATTCCACAATACATGAAAACAGATAGCATATCTGGCATGTTGTTTAGAGTAACAAAGAGATCACATAGACCCTATAGGCATATTTTCTACCCTTTTATGCAAACATCAGAACATACCCGTTTCCCCCATTTCACTAACACCCCAATTGTTTGTTTACAAATTATTACATGCCCAATTAATGAACATGAGTATAAATATTACACACGGAAAACTGCAGGCCAAAAGCAGGCACAAAAGTAAAAAAATAAACCAGTATTTCCTGGGCTCTCAACAAGCTCACTTTTCTACGAATAGCAGGCCCAGATGCGAACTCAGCTCAAGCACTGGAGGGTATCAATTGCACAGTCCAAATCCAGGTTTTGGATCCATGTTAGAACCCAGATGGAGTCTAACTTACCAAAAAATTGCGAGTTAACAAATACACCTAGCAATCACTTAAAGAATTTTGGACCTACTAACAACGAATAAGTGACAGAATTTGAAGAAATGCATTTTGTTTTTTAGAAGCAGACATAGCAGGATTAATTAAACAAAGAACATGCAAGTTAAGATGATCAATAATGTTTAGATTCCTCATGGAAAGTTGATATAAAAATATTGACATTCCAGACTCGATCAATTAGCAGGACATAACATATTGAGTAGAAGAACATATTGTGAGAGTTAGGGGAATCAGGTTTTCTGAGGTTATAAGATAAACACATCAGAGTGCATAATGCAAAACAAGTCCAGGATAGGGCACTACCCTAAAGAATTTCAAATGTCTATCTGGTACGATGAAAGTTCTAGCATGACAATTCTAATAAGGTCACACATAGCACATCAACATGCTAGTAGGATAGCTTGGTCAATATCATGAAACTTAACATGGTGGGGATAGATCATAGTACAAAGGCTTTACAGAAACTTATGGTATGTGAAAGGCAGATTAGCTACACATTAACATGTCAGTTGACCATACATAAGAGAGGAAATGTGACATTTACCCTAATGTCTTAGATAATGCTAAAGATCAGGATTACAAATAGAAAGGAAACGTGTTTAGGCTAGATCTTAAGACAATATGAGATCCATATAGTCGTGACCAGTTTGCAAAGAACAGTCGATTAAACACAAGACTCAGTAATTTATTGAAAGCAAAGGAATGGTTTCATAAGAGCTTTAATATAGCATCCAAAGCAAGGTATGCAAAGGATTCTATAACTAACAAGAGGTAGTCAATTTCATTAAAAGAACATCTACAATAGGCATGCATTGAAACTCAAAACTCAAATATGTTCAGATACAAAAAAGACACAGAGGTCTGGAACTGATTCCAGATGAAAACAAGGAAATCCAACATAGAAATATAGGATATAGTGAAGAACACATATATGCCTAACACAAACTAAGAACAAACTGGAATTTATCATATGTACTAAAATGCATTCAACTATCAAAGAATACAGAATGACGGGGGAGTATCATAACAGTACAGTATCAAGGATTCACAACTAACAAAGGAACTAAATCATGCTCACAAAATTTTCAATGTCCTTAATATCTAGAACACATAGAGATATACAGAAGGAAAAATATTGAACATTGCAAGAGTTAAAGGCACTAACCAGTCGCAAAATTAGACGGGCAAAAGAATAAGCATTTTTGAATACTGGTAGCAAGAACCCCATATCTCTGATGCTTCAGAGTTCACAAGAGCCTCGTAAGGGCCCCGAGCAGTGCTTGCACCGGAAGAGGTTGATAATATTATGGACTTGGCTTTTAGCCGGCCAAATAGCCAAGGGTTTCAAAGAAGATGAACGAATGAGGAAGGTATATTGAGTGCAATAGCAGTGAAAACTTCGGTCTTTCAAAAGGGATTAGGGAGGGGGTTATATAGTAGCAAAATTAAACACACAAACAAGGAAAAATCATCAGTCAAACACAAGAAAGGAAAGAATATCACATGCAATAAAAAATTAGTAAGGAAAAAGGAAAATCTCAAACCCTAGTTGGGTCCAACGGCCTTGAATCAAACCAATAATCCAAGAATCGTTCACTGTAGCGTATATATAGACAAAAGGCTTTTCAGATCTTCACCAAATCAAGATAAATCGGTCCCGTTTTGAGAAGTACTTCTTGCCAAAAATAGGGCAAGAACTAAGTAACACCATGGACACACGTATAATAGCAGAATATCACGAAGTAGGTAAGTAAATTATTGATTGATTCCATGTTTGAGTTGGAATCGGAGAAGATTGGGGACATGGCGGCTAGGGTTTATCAGAGGTGGGTGGAGAGATGAGAGAATAGAGGTAGTTGTAGGTGGGAAATAAGGATTAGGGTTTGGGGGTTGGGTTAATTAAAAAGGGGGAAATAATGAGGGTCGTTGATCTTGAGAGATCAATGGCCAGGATTAAAAATTGAACGGAGCGGGTCTTGGAGATGGGTACCAACCGGGTTTAGTAAAAGGGTTGTTTGTCTTGGGCTGGGGGCTGTTGGGCTAAGGATTGTGGCCAAAATTTTGGTCCGAAATTGTCTTAAAAATGGGCTATAATTTAAATACATGAAATTTATCAAAATATAAATTATAAAAATAATTAATAAATGATAAAAAAATATTATTTATGCAGTAAAATAATTAAAAATAATAGATTAATATATAAAAATATGAGAAAGGATATTTTAGTATAAATAATATAATGAATCCAATTACGTGTAGAATATAGGTTATTGATGTAAAATTATGTAAATAGCTTTAAAATATAAACGCAATTATGTAAAAAATATTTTAAAGCATGTGTGTGGGTATAAATAACAGATTCAGATTATTAAGTCATCATGCATAATCTGAAGGGATAATTAATAAACATTTAAGCAACTTAAATGCACGAAAATTGATTTTAAAGCTCTAAAAATTGCTGAAGATTATGGAAAATACATGTATAATTCTTATAAATTAAATGATAATGCAAAATGACATCTTAAAAATATATATACTATTTGGAAAATTGTGAGGGCAAAATTGGGTATCAACAGCTGCCCTTCTTTACCCGAAAATGATGAAACCATATCGGATGGCCCCAGCAGAGTTGAAAGACTTAAAGGAGCAGTTGCAGGAATTTCTTGATAAGGGTTTCATTCGGCACAGTGTATCACCTTGGGGTTGCTCCGGTCTTGTTTGGAAAGAGGAAGGATGGTTCTATGCGCATGTATATTGATTATCGACAGTTGAACAAGGTTACAATGAAGAACATGTATCCATTCCCACGCATTGATGACCTATTTGATCGGCTACAGGGTGCCAGAGTGTTCTTCAAGATTGACTTGTGTTCAGGCTATCATCAGTTGATGATTCGAGAGCCAAATATCCCGAAGACTGCCTTCAGGACTCGGTATGGTCATTACGAGTTCCTTGTGATGTCATTTTGGCTGACCAATGCCCCAGCAACATTAATGCACTTGATTAATAGTGTATTCACTCCCTATATTGACTCATTCATTATTGTGTTTATTGACGACATTCTGGTGTACTCCCGGAGTCGGGAGGATCATGAGAAGTACCTGAGGACCGTGCTCCAGACCTTGAGAGAGAAGAAGATGTATGAAAAATTTTCAAAGTGTGAATTATGGCTTGATTCGGTGGCATTTTTGGGACATGTAGTGTCGAGTAAGTGGATTAAGGTAGATCCAAAGAAGATTGAAGCAGTGCAGAGTAGGCCCAGACCGTTTTCAGTTATTGAGATCCAGAGTTTTCTGTGTTTGGCAGGGTATTACCGTCGATTCGTAGAGGGTTTTTCATCTATTGCTGCACGTATGAAGAGATTGACCTAAAAGGGTGCTCCGTTTAGGTGGATCAAGGAGTGTGAGGAGAGCTTTCAAAATCTCAATACAACTTTGACTACAGCCCCAGTGTTGGTGTTGCCTATGGGTTCGGGGTCTTATAATGTGTACTGTGATGCGTCGCGTATTGGTCTCAACATGGTGTTGATGCAAGAAGGTAGGGTGATTTCCCACGCGTCTAGATAGCTGAAGGTGCATGAGAAGAACTATCATGTCCACGACCTTGAGTTAGCAGCTATCGTTCATACCTTGAAGATTTGGCGGCACTATTTGTATGGTGTACCTTGTGAGGTCTATACCGACCACTGGAGTCTGCAACATCTGTTCAACCAGAAGGATCTTAACTTGCGGCAGTGGAGATGGCTAGAGTTTCATAAGGACAATGATATCACCATTCTATACCATCCCGAGAAGGCCAATTTGGTGGCTGATGCCTTGAGTCGAAAGGCGGAGAGCTTGGGCAGTTTAGCATATCTACCAGCGGTGGAGAGGCCATTAGTATTGGATGCTCAGGCCTTGGCCAACCAGTTTGTTAGATTGGATGTTTCGTGTAAGGCCTTGTAAATATTTTCCTAAAAATCCAGATTCCGTGATGCCGAAGTAGGCATAAAGGTTAATAGTAGTAGAGTTTTTGGATTGAACAGTGCCTGGGGAGTTGAAGGAAAATGTTGGGCAGAAGTAGGCATTTTTGCGGCCCGTTCTGCGGCCGTAGAACCACTCTGCGGACCGCAGAATGGTCGCAGAGTGAGGCAGTTTTCTGGAGCATTTTTTATATCAATTTCGCAGCCAATTATGCGACCGCATAACCGTTTCACGAGCCACACTTTGGTCGCATAGGCATCCTTAGACTTTTGTAGAGGGAGGTTCTGCGGCACATTATGCGACCGCAGAACAGGTCTGCGGGCAGCATAACGACCGCAGAGTGAAGCAGGCCAGCCTAGTTCCTAGGGCCACCTTTCGCGGTCTCACGGACCGCATAATCATTATGCAGTCGCATATGCGACCGTAGAACCTGTTCCAGAGCTTTATTTTTGGGGTTTTTAAACCTGACCCTATTCCATTAAAATACATCCCATAGACCATTTTGAGCCTATTTCTGATATCTTAAGAATGAGAGAGAGAGTCCTAGAGGGAGAAAGTGATCTTCATCAAAAATATTTCTCTTTAATTATTGCTTAAACCTTTGAAGATTATCAAGAGAGGCACCCTAGGTCTTCATCCTAAGAGGTAAGATTCTATCACCGAGCTCTTAATTTTGTAATTTAACTAGAATGGTCAATTAGTAAGGTAGTTCATGGGGACAGGAGTGCTTACCTTACATGCATGTATTGTTAAGGTACGTGGGAAGGTTGTGAGCTAAAATTGGTAGAGAATGGGTTGGGGAATGATGGAATCTTTCACAAAAGGGCCTTAAGAACTTTAATGCACACCTAGTGCTTGATAAAATGCTCAAATAAGCTAGAACCATGATCATCCTCCTAATTTTGATTCAATTTATTATATTTTAAAAATAGATTGAAGTTGCTAAGATTTTCGGAATATTTTAGAGTGTAAGGAAGCTCAATTGAGGTATGTTGGCTAAACTTTCTCTCTTAGAATCGAATTCCATAATGTTCCCATGAGTTTCAAGGTGTGGGTTGCGCATTAAAATGTTATGACTTTGAATTGTATTTCAAATAAAACCTAGTATGCCAAATTGTGTGAGAAAATCTCAATATTCTTAAGACTTTTAATTGCTCATATGTGTACCTAAAGTCTTGATTGGAAATGTCTTAATGTTTATAATCTATAAAGATGGTTGGAAATGAAATAATTGAATTTTGGGTCTAGTGTGTGGCCAACATGCCAAGAATTGAAGTTATGATTGTGGCTAGTGGTGCAAATGATTTGAGAGGATGCGATAAAGAATATGAAATGAGCCTCGACTCAATTGTTTAAAAATGATTTTGAAAATAGATTTGCCTAAAAGCTTTTGTACTCAATTCATGCCTATAAGTGGCTGCTTTAACTAATGATTTGCTTTACAAATATATCCATTGTGATTTGAGTTCTTACATACTCAGGTGTTGAAATTATATATTGTCATTTTTGGAAAAGAGTATTGCAAGAATAAATGGTGTATTGATTGCTTATGATATGATATGCGCTTGCATTGCTGGTCGGTATGCCCCATTATTTGGGAAGAAACCTTTTGTGTTTAAAATTTTCATTACTAATAAATTTGAGGTATATGGTTGCTGAAATATTCTATATGTTGATATTTGATGGTGATCTTTGAAATATTGTTGTTGTGAGTGACTGGAAATACAAATAAGAATTTATACAATGTGAAAAATGTTGAGGTGAGTACAATTGTATTTATCTTACCTTTGTGGGCAAATCAACTCAAAAATATTTTTGGGAGCATCACTAGCAAAACCGATGAAGGGTGGGTCATAAGGCCCACACCTGAAACTACATGTGCCGGTGTAGGAGTGGATTGTGATTATTCCCCTTATTTGCGATGAAATTGAAATATTGGACAAATTGTGATATTATTCCCCTTAATTGGGATGAAACTCGTAACAATTGTGGATTGGAAAAGTCAACCCACACGGCATATGTGGGAAGGCGGCCTAGCTGATCGGGTGGAGATCGGACGCCATGTTGCGCACATGGTGGTACTACTCTTGGTAACAACTTTCTTTCGTATCACTTGTCAAACCACATTATTCGCGGGGAGATGGCCTAACCAATCGAGCGTGATCGGACTCCGTGCTAACAAAGACGGTGGTATATCGGTGCTAATGATCTCCCAACCAAAAATTATATATAAAGTTTGTATTTTGAAAATTATTATGTTTTAGCTAGACATTTGGATATTGTTGATTGTGACTTGCCGTTTCTATGTGTTGTCTTTTCTTATATGGTCATTCAATTTTGAAAGAGGACTTTTAGCTTTACATACTAGTACTATTCGACAGTACTAACGTCCCTTTTGCCGGGGGCACTACATCTTTAATTGATGCAGATGGATTCATAGCAGGCGACATTGATCTGTGATAGCGGTACACTTTCTACAGCTGACTTGGTGAGCCCCCTTAATTTCGGGGGTCATGTATCTTTTGTTTCTCACGCACTACGTTTTGAGGTATAACTGGGGCCTTGTTACCGGCATTTCCCTATTACTCTTCTATTGTACTTAGAGGCTCCGTAGACAGGTTGTGGGTTGTGGTTGATGTTGGAAATTGAACTAGAAATGTTGGTGTTTAGAAATCACATTTTTCATTAATTCTATAAACTCGTAATATTTTGGAAATTATGAATGAAGCTGCTAATGGGAATGATAAGGAAGTTATTAATAAAATCTTTTCAGTGTTTGATTAATGGAGTACATCTCCTCTTTATCCATGGATGAGTTTGTGTAGAAGGAAATCTAACAGGCTTGCTCGACCGGGTTTTCTCGGTTGAGCGCCGATCGCGCTCCCCAAGTTTGGGGCGTGACATTTTGGGGCCGATTCGAGTTTTAGCTTGTGTGGTTTTCGGTCTTCTCTTTATGATCGTATCACAGAGCGTCAGTATGATGGCCCCCATCTGCTTGTCCTTAATGACACAGTTCAGCACGGTAATGCCAAAGATGGCACTATTGGGGATGATGGTGTGTTGTTAATGTTGGGCATGCTATGTGTGCCCAATGTAGATGGTTTGCATGAGCTGATTCTTCAGGAGGCCCACAGTTTGTAGTACTCCATTCATCCGGGTGCCGCCAAGATCTATCAAGACTTAAGGCAGCACTATTGGTGGAGGAGAATGAAGAAGGGCCTAGTGGAGTATGTAGGTAGGTTCCTAAACTGTTAGCAGGTGAAGTAAGAGCATCGACGGCCAGGTGGATTGCTTTAGATGCTAGAGATTCCAGAGTGGAAATGGGAGCGGGTTACTATGGATTTTGTTGTTGGTCTCCCACGGGCTCAGAGGAAATTCGATGCAGTATGGGCTCATTTCATTCCAGTGGTGACTACTTACTCTTCAGAGCAGCTAGCTCAGGTCTATATTCGCGAGATCGTCCGTCTTCATGGCAAACGGTATCCATCATCTCTAACCAGGGTATGCTATTTACTTCGCGGTTCTGGAGGGCCGTACAGTGTGAGCTAGGCACTCAGGTTAAGTTGAGTACAGCATTTCACCCTTAGACGGACGGACAGTTCGAGCGCACTATTCAGATATTAGAGAATATACTTCGTGCATTTGTGATGGAGTTTAGTGGTTCTTGGGATTAGTTCTTACCGCTTGTGAATTTTCCCTACAACAACATCTACCAGTCGAGCATTCAGATGGCTCTGTGTGATGCTTTGTATGGGAGACGGTGTCGGTTTCCTGTAGGTTGGTTTGAGCTAGGTCAGGCTAGGCTATTGGGTACATATTTGGTTCAGGATGCTTTGGAAAAGGTTAAATTGATCCAAGAATGACTTTCAACAACCCAATCTAGACAAAAGAGTTATGTATATTAGAAGGTTTGTGACGTGGCATTCATGGTTAGGGAATGGGTCTTGCTTCAGGTTTTGCCCATGAAGGGTGTTATGAGGTTCAAGAAGAAGGGCAAGTTGAGCCCTAGGTATATCGGGCCTTTTGAGATTCTTAAGAGGATTGGAGAGGTGGAAAACAAGCTTGCGCTGCCACCTAGTCTAGTTATAGTTCATCAAGTATTCCATGTTTCAATGCTCTGGAAGTATCACGGTGATGTGTCTCATGTGTTGGATTTCAGCTCAGTCTAGTTAGAAAAGGATTTGTCTTATATTAAGGAGCTGGTAGCCATTTTGGACAGGCAGGTTCAAAAGTTGAGGTCAAAGAACAATACTTCAATGAAGGTTCGGTGGAGGGGTCAGCCAATCGAGGAGGCGACTTGGGAGACCGAGCATAATATGCGCAGCTGTTTTAAGAGGGGGAGGATGTAACGACCCGATCGGTCGTTTTGAGTGTTTTCCTATTTATTGCCTCCTCTATGCTATATTGTGATTATGTGACATGTTGGGGTGTTTGGTTTTGGGTTCAGGTGTATTCGGGAGTGAAATGGGACACTTAGTCCCTAAGTTGGAGCCTTAAGTTGAAAGAATTAACCGTAGTTTGACTGATGTTTAGACAACTCCGGAATGACGTTTTGATGGTTCCAACATCTCTAAATGGTGATTTTCGACTTAAGAGCATGTCCAAATGTTGATTTGGAGGTCCGTGGGTTATTTCGGCGTGAATTGGCAAAACTTAGAAAAATTAAGGTTCGGAAGATTTGGAAAGTTTGACCGAGAGTTGAAATTATTGATATTGGGGTCGGATCCTAATATTGGAAGTTTGAATAGGTCTGTAATATCATATATAACTTGTGTGCAAAATTTGAAGTCAATCGGAGTTGTTTTGGTATGAATCAGCATTGGTTTCGGAATTCAAAAATTCATAGTTCATAGGCTTGAATTTGGGTGGCGATTCGTAGAATCGATGTTGTTTGATGTGATTTTTGGCCTCGAGTAGGTCCATTATAGGTTTTGGAACTTGTTGGTATATTCGAACGAGGTCCCGGGGGCCCTGGGTGTGATTCAGATCAAATTTTGAACAAGTTTGGACTTGTGAGATAGCTCAAGCACTGCTGCTTCTGGTTCAATTGCACCTCCAAATTTTGGGCTGTAGGCCGAGAAGCATGTTTGGTCATGTTCAACTAGGACCGCAGGTGTGGTCCATGCTCCATAAAAGCGGACTCGCCGATGTCAGGGATGCATCGCCGAAGCAGAGGACGCCAGGGAGGCCTTGGATCGCAGAAGCGGACAACGTCCGCAGAAGCGGACAACGTCAGCAGAAGCGCTTGAGAAGAAGTGAATAGAGGTCCGTAGGTGAGAGACTTTCGGGCTTAAGTTGAATCCGCACCTATGATGGGTTTTTCGCAGGCGCGGTATCGCAGAAGCGACAAAAAGGCCGCAGAAGCGGAAGTCGCTGGGTAGAAATAACAAAATTTGAGGGTTTGATTCATAATCCATTTTTGGAATTAGAGAGCTCGGTGTGAGGCGAATATTTGGGAGATTTTCAGAGAGATCATTGGGGTAAGAATGCCTAACTCGATTTTGGTTAAATTACACGAATCTATTATTATTTTCATCATTAAATTAGTGTTTTGGAGTTGGAAATTTGGGAAAAGATTTTGAAACTTCTTTGGCTAAAATTCGAGGAATTGAAAGGCGATTTGACGTCGAATTTGAGTAATTCTTCTATGGTTGAACCCGTTATCGAATGTGTGTTCAGATTTTGTAATTTTTTCGAGTTCCTAGGTGCGTGTCTGGGTTGACTCTTTGCAAAGATCATAATTCATTGTTTGAATTATTTTCCTATAGTTTATATTTATAGTATGAAGTTTTGGCTAGATTCGAGCCGTTCAGAGTTGGATAATTGAGGAAAAGGTCGTCTAGTGGATTGAGTTAGCATGTTTCGAGGTAAGTGACTCTCCTAATCTTGTGTGGGGGAATTAACCCTTAGGATTTGTGTTAGTTGTGATAAATGTGATATGTGGAAGTCGTGTACGCAAGGTGACGAGTGTGTACATGGGCTAAATTGTGGAAATTACCGGTTTTAGCTATTTAGATTCCTTTCATGCCTTAATTGTGTTATCTTAAACAAGTTATATTCATCATCATTTGTCTATTTTCACATGTCTACTTGTCGTGCTCTCTTACATGCTAATTGCCCTACATGTTTAGTTGAAGTTCTTGTTTCCTTTATTCCGTATTCATTACTTAATTGTTAAACTCTTTCCTTGAAGTTGTTAAATCATGGAATATCTTGTTGTTGGAATTGGTATTGAGATATAAAGGTCATGCTTCACATTGAGGCAATGTGTTAAGTTGTGAAATACCATTCCGTTGAGTTGTTCATTCTGGTTGTTATTGTTGAGACTCTTTTGTACATTGTGGTTGGGCCATGGGCTCTTTACTGTGAAAATTGTGTTATTAATTGGTTTCTCTAGCAAGTTGTGATATTGGGCACTTGAGGTGCGATTTGTGATACATTGTGATATTGATACGCATGCGGTGGTATAAGGTTTTGGGGTTGAAACATATGCGGTGAGATAAGGTGGGCTTGATACGCGTGGCTAGTGGAGGAACTACTAGAAGTCATGTGGTGTGATAAGGTAGGCTAAGACACGGGATGCTATTTCGGAAATATGAATTTCAAAACTAAATGTAAAGGCTCCCGAGGTGATATAAGGAAAGATTGTGATTTACTCTTGTGATTTGAGAGCACGAGACGGTACCTCGGTAGTGACTCTAGTTGGCATTTATCCATTTTTGCACTTGTCTTTGGTTGTTGTTTCCTTAGCATATTATTAATTGTCTTTCTCCGGGTTGCACTATTTGCTTAGGTTCCGTGTAGCTAACCTTGATATGCTATTTGTCGTTTCAATTTCGTTACTGTCATTATTACACTACCTTACATTTGTTCAGTCTTTTATTTATTCTAGTAGGGCCTTGGCCTGACCTCATCACTACTCTACCGAGGTTAGGCTTTGCACTTACTGGGTACCGCTGTGGTATACTCATGCTACTCTTTTGCACATCCATTTGTGCAGATCTAGGTACATCCTACCACTCCAGGCATCAATGATTTTAGTTCGAGCATGGAGACTTCAAGGTATACCTGTCAGTTGTCCGCAGGCCTCGGAGTCCCCTTCTACCTTGATTTCCTTATTTCATTACCTTATTATAGACGTTGATGTATAGGATTATTCCGTACTATTATTAGAGCTAGTGACTTATATTTCGCCGGATTTTGGGAGTTGTACATGTTGAGTTGTAGATATTATTTTATATAGTTGTTGAAGTTTTGAGACTACAAATTATTGCTTTAGTCATTTCTGCATGTTGAGGCTTACCTAGTCTTAGAGACTTGGTGCCATCACGACATCCTACAAAGGGAAATTCGGGTCATGACACCTTGAGGAGACGGAAGTGGTCAACCTGGGAAGCGAAGAAGACGTGAAGGAGACCTGAATCAGCATCCATCTAAAAGCAGAGCCGAAAGAAGAATTGGTCGAGCTCCTCCGACATTACATCGATATGTTCGCATGGTCGTATGATGACTTTTCTGGGTTAAGCACTTACATTGTTTCACATCGATTGCCTATCGATCCTGATAGATCGCCGGTCAAACAAAAACATAGAAAATTCAAAATAGACTTGAGTTTGAGGATAAAAGAAGAAGTAACCAAGAAAATACAGTCGAACATAGTGAGGGTCACCAATTATCCCACATGGTTGGCAAATATCGTCCCGGTACCAAAGAAAGATGGGAAGATCGGGATATGTGTGGATTATCGAGATCTTAACAAGGCCAGCCCGAAGGATGATTTCCCTTTACAAAATATTCAAATCCTCATCAACAACTGCACAAATCATGCGCTGCAGTCATTCATGGATTGTTTCATTGGATACCATCAAATCCTGATGCACGAAGAAGATGTAGAAAAACGGCGTTCACTACGCCTTAGGGAATGTACTGCTATAGAGTGATGCCGTTCGGCCTCAAAAATGCTGGCGCTACTTACATGAGGGCCATGACAGCCTTCTTTCACAACATGATTCACAAAGAAATCAAGATAAATGTGGATAACATTTCATCAAGTCTCGAAAGAGTTCAGAACATTTGGATGACTTGAAGAAGTTTTTCGAACGCTTGTGGAGGTATAGTTTGATCTATGCTGGAAAATTGCTAGGTTTCATCCTAAGTAGTAAAGAGATAGTACTGGATCCTTCAAAGATCAAAGCCATTCACAAGTTGCCACTGCCCAAAAGCAAGAAGGATGTGATTAGTTTCCTTGGTAGGCTGAATTATATTAGCCGTTTCATAGCCCAGTCTATAGTAATTTGTGAACCCATCTTCACGCTGCTGAAGAAGAATGCTGCTACAAAATGGACAGAAGAGTGTTAGAAAGCCTTCCACAGAATTAAGGAGTACTTTTCAAATCCACTAGTGTTGGTTCCTCCTAAGCCCGGGAAGCCACTATTGTTATACCTGTCAGTATTGGATAATGTGTTTGGATACGTGTTGGGACAACACGATGAAACCGGAAGAAAAAAGCAGGCCATCTATTTCTTAAGAAAGAAGTTCACACCATGCGAGGCCAAATACACTCTGATAGAGCGCACTTGCTGTGCCTTGATTTGGATTACCTAGAAATTGAGGCATTACATGTCAGCGTACACCACGCATTTAATATCCCGGCTCGACCCGCTCGAGTTCAAGTACATTCCTAGGATCTAGAAACCAATTTGTTGATGCCCTTGCGACCTAGACATCCATGATTAAACATCCGGACAAGAAATACATCGACTCAATCATGATAAAGATCAGGGATCAACATACGTACTATATTTATGTGGACGAAGAGCCAGATGGTAAGCCATGGTACTACAATATCAAAAGATTCGTTGAAACAAGAGAGTATATAGAGAAGGCTACAAGTAGTCAAAAGCAAGCACTCAGAAGGCTTATAAATCACTTTTCCTCAACGAGGAAGTCTTATATAGGAGGACCCTATACTTGGGTCTGTTAAGATGTGTAGATGCCACCGAAGCAACCAAACTACTAGAAGAAATACATGCAGGGACGTGCAGACTCCACATGAATGGCTTCACCTTAGCCAAGAAGATTTTAAGAGCTGGATACTTTTGGATGACCATGGAAAGTGATAGTATTACCTTAGCCAAGATGAACCTGGATGAACGTGCGGACCCCATATGAACCAGTGCCAGATCCACAGGGATTTCATCCAGGTTCCGCCTAATGAGTTAAATGTAATGGGTTTGCCTTGGCCATTTGCCGCTTGGGTCATGGACGTGATTGGACCTATAGAGCTTGTTGCATCAAATGGGTACCGCTTCATCTTGGTAGCAATTGATTACTTCACCAATTGGGTCGAAGCTTCTACATACAAGGACATCACAAATAAAGTAGTGGCAGATTTCATCCGTAACAACATAGTCTACCAGTTTGGGATACCCGAGTCAATCATCACTGACAACGCAGCCAATCTAAACAGTGATCTCATTAGAGAATTTGCGTGAAGTACAGAATTGTCCGCCATATCTCTATAGCCTACAGGCCACAAATGAATGGAGCAGTTGAAGTAGCCAACAAAAACATCAAAAGGATTCTGCAAAAGATAGTGGACAATCATAGGCAATGGCACGAAAAGTTATCCTTCGCCTTACTAGGTTATCGGACCACCATGAGGACATCCACTGGGGAAATGCCATACACGTTGGTATATGGATCCGAAGCTGTGATACCTGCAGAGGTCAAGCTACCATCTTTAAGAGTTATTAAAGAAGCCAAGTTAGACGACGCAGTGGATACGGGTCAGGCAGGAGCAACTCATGCTCGTTGACGAGAAGAGAATGGATGAAGTATGCCATGGTCAGCTATATCAAAATAGTATGGCCAATGCATTCAACAAAAAGGTGAAGCCTCGCCAGTTTATACCGGGGCAGTTGGTTTTAAAGAAAATATTCCCTCATCAAGAAGAAGCCAAAGGAAAGTTTGCACCGAATAGGCAAGGTCCTTACGTGGTCCACCGAGTGTTGTCGGGAGGAGCTCTAATCTTAGCAGAGATGGATGGAACAGTCAGCATGAATCCTATCAATTGAGACGCAATCAAGAGATATTATCTTTGAAGACAATAGAGTTAGGTTTTAGGTGTAATAAAACTACGCTCGACCTGACTTCCTACGGAGGGAAACATAGTCAACCCACGTAGGGTTCGATTTTTCTCCCTCCCCTTTTCTTTTGTAATAGAAAATCCAAATATCATTTTGTATGTACTAGGAACTACGCCATGACTTGATTTCCTTTGGAAGGAATACGTAGGCAATCCTCATCAAATTCAGTCATCTTTTGTAATTGAACTACGTTTTGGCCTGATTCCATTTGGATATGTATGCAGTCTGAGTCAGAAAGGCCACTTCATTTTCAATTCCATCATTTTGAATCTGTTGTAATAGAACTACATTTTGACCTGATGCTATTTGGATACGTAGGCTGCCTGAGTTAGGCTCATTTATCTTTATCATATTTTCTTTATCATCACCCATGAACTACATTCACATATGATTTTGTTTCGGATATGTAGGCAACCTGAGAGGGTTCGGTCATAAACCTAGGAACAACTTTGTAATGCAATAGTTTGGATTCAAACGCAATCATAGCAGCATGAAGCCACGATGTCAGAATCATCATGTAGGATCGACATCAATAGGACATAGTCTTCAAGAATAAACGCTCACATTTGAGGAACTTCCGAAACACGTCATAATCTGGAACGACGGCATTTGCCATTAAACAAAAAATTTTCAAAATATTTTATAAAGATATCATAATCCGCTCTACCTACCAAACTTTATGGCTTAACCTCATAGGGACAGGGGAAAAGCCAACACTATGGTCGACACAAACCAACACCCCCCTCCCCGGTAAGAATGTTTCTTTGAATACAGGGTCAACAGAACATACAAAAATGCTGGAACACACAGGGGCAATGACGGATCTGCCACTCCCTCATAACTATCATCCCTCTTTCCTTATTCAAATTTCCTTATATAACTAAAAACTAACTCTCAAATCCTTGCAGGGATCTCAGAACCAGGCTGCTAACGCAGACGAAGCATATTGTATATAGCAAACTGTCTGCTCAACTAAACGGAGCATGTTGTATATAGCGAGCCGCTGACGCCAACCAGAGCCATGTATATAGCAAAATGTCTTCTCAACTCAACGGAGCATGTTTATATAGAAAACCACTAGCTCAATCAATCGGATCACCTTGTACAAAATCGAGCCATCGGCTTCGCCAATCGAAGCCTTGTCTATAGCAAATTGCCAGCTCAATCAATCGGAGCGCGATGTACAAATCGAGCGTCGGCTTCCCCAATAGAAGGCCTGTATATAAAATATTGTTCGATTCACCAACATGAGCGATCTGCACCGCCACTCTATCACATGGGAGATCAGAATAGATAGCTTCAAACCTCGTCACTAACATTCTGCCAATCAACGGCCGCAAAGTAGTTTCGCAGTCAAGAGTACCTCTTGGGCATGCTCCTCATTTCATTATTTTATCTCAAATGTTTTGACATTTTGCTCATGCAGCTTACATGCATTATTACATTTTTAGTTAGAAACTCCCATCGTGTGGAGATACTTTACATTTCAGTGCAATCACTCTCATCACGTGGAGATACTTTACATTTCAATGCAACTTCTCCCAGCAAGTGGAGATGCATTCTACATTATGAGTCAACTACTCCCATCGCGCGAAGACACTCCCAACATGAGGAGACTTAATAATCTGATAGCTATGGAATGGTTCAGAGCCCGACTAACTATCGAGTCAAATTCAAGTATCCCATTATCCCAATCCCAAATAACAGCTAGCTGGTAGCCAGGCATCATCATTCTTGCATCATTTACATCACATCTTAACATATTCTGCATTGCAATATATAGGTATGTATGTATTTTGTTTTTACAGGAACAAACGTCGCAACGTGGAACTCCTTCTAAGAAGTAAACCAAGCTATAACGCTATGAGGGACAACAAACTCATAAGCTGGCCAAGGATCGAAGCTCAAGCTCAAATACGATCAGTGGGACTCTAATTATTCAAATTTTAGTCGCAACTCAAAGCTATCATGAGTAGCAAATCTTTCGTCTCGCAGTATCATCATAATATGATATTGGGGTAATTCATGCGAGCATCGCTTCCCCAAAATCTTCACTCCGAAATTACATGCGGCCTGAACCTCATTAAGCCCAAGGTATGTAAGCATTTCAAAGCCAGAATTCGGCCCCAACTTCCCAGAAGGTTTCCTGGAATCCTTCATAACTCCTAATCCTACAACTCATAATCTTCCTTAATCCAAATGGCATTCCTGCAATGTATGCCTAAAAGTCGATACAAAATTGGCCTTGGTTCAATTTCTTTGCTCAAAAACTCTTTTATCGTCTCCGGTCAAAGAGAGGTAGCTGTTAACGGCCAATTTTAACCCTCACTTTTAAAATTAATTTATTTATACTTAATAATTTGCAATGAATGTTTTGAAAATAGTTTCAATCAATAATACCTATTTTACAAAATTAATTAAGTATTAGTAGTTCTGAAATTAATAATTTAGCATTATAATTATAATTATAAAATATATCATATTTACTATTTTAAGATTATTAAAATAACTTTTATATACATCATATATGATTTATAATTAATTTAACGAATTACTCCTTACTTTCTAGTTTATTATACTACTATGTTAATAATTTGAAATTAGTGTTATAATTTTAGGAAACACAATATTTTTACAAATAATTGCAATAATTAGTAGTATATTTGATAATTATAATTTTGTTATATTTTATTGAAAATAATTAAGTTTATTTAAATTAATTTCAAAGGGGTTAAAGGGCTAAAAGTCTATAATTGCAATTCTTTAATTAAACATAGAATGCTTACTATTTAAATTAATCTTAGCTCAATTGCCAAGCCCAAACCTAATATGACGCAGGTCCAATTCCCTTCCTTCCACCTCGGCAATCCCCATCACCTCTTCTGGACCAATGAGATCACGCCACGTCACTCGTCTCCAACATTCAAACACAATTGATCTAGGCCGTCCGTTTCTTAGATCAACGGCCCACGATTTTTGACTCAATTTTCTCCTTAGTTTAAAGACATTTAGCAAGTTTAATCATAGCCGTTGGATCACAAGAATCCAACGACCATCGAAATTCCTCATTAAACCATTTAAATCCATAATTATTAGGACCGACCCAGATCCCATCTCCCCATCATAAACGTAGATACAGCTACCCAAATCCCAACCCTAGAAATCATTTCTCTTTTGACACAACCGCCCTCTTTCCCCTTTCGTTCTTTCTTCTCACACCCTCCTAAGAACATCAATCACCAGACCTTGCACAAATGCATGCGAGGTCATGAGATTTTTCATGTAAATCATCTCTTCTACCTCCCTATCCGTGAATCCCGTTGCTAATTTCCTCTTTCAGTCACTAAATTTGAAATGCCAGAATCTGAACCCTAGGCTCAAAACACCACTGACCCGACTTCATCCATGTTCTTTCAAATCAAACTTACAAAATCACTCGCTTTGTCCCTGGGCTATGAATTATGTTGTTTTCTTTCCATTTCACTGATGGAATTTCAAAACCCCCAAATTCGAAACCCTAGACCAAACGATGCAAGGCCAAATCCTCAGAAATCCTTTATGTTCTGTTAAATTGGTGGCATGCATTGCTATTTCACAGTGATATCATACTTATTCTTGGTCCAGAGGTCAAGAGAAGTGAGCTATGGACATTGAGGCTCTTACCCTATTGAGTTTGCTTTCAACGGTCAACTTTCCCCTTCTCAGGTAAAATCGCTACTTATTTCCCCTTGTCTTCTAAGATTTTCCCTTGATTATGCTCACTTCACTACCTCTTTATCACTCTCAACTACTGAGTTTGATTTTTGTTAAGCCTAAGGCATTGAATCCCACTATAGATAGTAGTCTTAATTTCTCTTACCTAACATCACCAAGAACACCTAACAATCAAAAGAAATCAATACACAATACAGTAGTGTTTAGAACTCTTTCGACTAAGGCTAAGTTCTCACTCAATTTCTGATTTTTCTTTGGTTGTAAGTTACTCATTGATTTAAGTTATGAGTTCTTGGATCCTAAATGGCTAAACAAATTCTTTATATGGTTTGCTGCCCAAAAGGAGGTCAGTAAAACCTCAACCCTACTCTTCTTTTGTTTGTTTGTATTACTAAGCATGAGTTGTTCTGTTATCTCTTACTGAATAATGTTATTAATAATGTATGGTTGATTGATTCATCTGTTTGTTAATGACATATGATTGATGAATAGATTTTGGAATCTTAAGTTCTTTAAGTTATTGAAATTAGAACCATGTATTGATCTTAATGAACATCTGATGACTTACACCTACTGTTAAGCTTATGAAGACAGCCTAAGAATTCTCAAACGATCCTGATATTTAGTTTCAGACCTCCCTCATATTCTATTAGAACTATTATGATTTTTATAGAAACTTGCCTTGGGTATTATTTGCATTTTGTAGTAATTCACCACATAAATTAGACTTAAGTGAATACGAACTTGTTAGTAGTGAAGATAAGACTGTCACCTTTAGTTTGTGAATACCAGTTCATGAAATTTGAACTAATTCTTTCTTTCTGGTCTACCTCTGTGATTTTTATTAATTCTTGGAGGGTCATTGATTCAACGATAAATTTTATGGTTGTATGATCACACTATATAAGCATATCCCAAGCTAATTAGATTCATGTACCACTTTTGTGTGTATTCTAAGAGTTACCGTATACTTAACCTAGGCTATGAGGTTTGGTTAAGACATTTTTATGTTATGATGCTTCATCTGTTGTGTGCTGAAATTAGGTTTCACTATATCTGAAAACCCACACTTGATTTGCCTAACAAGATCCCTAATGTAATCATTGCCCTTCTCTGAAATTGATGAAGTGATATTGTTATTTTGATTGTGTTAGCACCTTATAATAATATGATCCCTGCTAAATGTCCCCTGTGGGTGCTTCTTCTTGGATACTCTACACTCATCTTGTTCTTTAATACTTCTGCTTGTCTCTCATAATCATGTACATGTATACATTGTCCTTAAAACTTCACTAAGCTCACATAAATGAACTAGATTTAGCTTGTGAACCTCAGGAGAATCTTCTGTTGCTACTGTTTGAGTGTAATAGCATTATTTATTCTCCAATGAGATTAGTATAAAGTTAAAAGCTCTTAGAAAGAAGTAATCATGCCATTTGCTTTAGAGTAAAACAAGCTGTTAATTTGTACCTCTGTTAATGATCTTTAGAAGTTTTAATTGGAGTTATTAACCTGTATCTCTGATTAATACTCTTTTGAAGTTTCAATTGATGTTGTTAACTTGTATGTATGCTAGAAGTTAAGACTTAGTTAAAACAAATCCTTGACTAATTTGATTCAAAGCTATTAAGAATATGTAGTCATGAACATGGACTGTTATGATTTTGAACTATGTACCTCCTCTACTCTTAAGACATATGGTCCAGGTGTTTGGGTTTCTAAATTAATCTGCCAGTGCTCTGTTTCTTTTGTATACCTTAAGTTAATTTTTGGGCATGCCTAACATGTTATGGTGTTCACAGTGAATCATATACTTAGCTTTGAAATGTGGATACAATAGTGTGATTGAATGTCTTATGATCCTATGGCATTTTGTATTAGCTATTATAAGAAATGTGTATACTCTTTTGGTATGGTATCACTGTGGTATAGGGATCTGCATTGGGTGCCTCGTTAGCACCTAAACCTGTAGGGAAGAATAAGTATGAGTAATTAGGGGTATTTGAGAATAGAGTTTAGTTTCTTGGTTGAGCTACTCTCCCTGACACAAGTACTGCCACGGGCTTCGAGACCCTTGGGAACTTTGAAGTATCAGGGATCCAAAGAGTGCCTTGGACATGAATGGAATTCTACCCTTAGCCTCTAATCTATTGATATTTATTACTCTTTCATCTGTTACTCCACACTAATTTTCATATTCTAGATTGCTCTCAATTGTTATAATTTATTTTAGACCTATACTAGTTTTATTCATGCATAATTATGTACATTGAGAAGCATATCTAAAGGCCTTCTTTTCTTTTTTTGAACATGTGCTACACTTGGGCCTGCCGAGTTCTCAAAGAACTCAGGCCCAAGTCCTGTACCTGCGCATTTGGGATCTGAAGTTGTTGTTGTCCGTTCTCGATACTTGTTGGGCCTGCTTCTTTTCAGGCCCAAACCAGAGTCCATTCTCTTTCTTTACTGCTTTATTAAAGTTTACTGTCTTTTTTTATTACATGTATATAACAATTACCATATTTGATTGAATGCTCTTTTTTATATCTTTGAATCATGTGAACAATCTAGGAAAGCCTTGAAAAACATAGGATTAAAAGAATTGTTAGACTTAGTAGTAGATAGTTATAATTCATTAATTGTTTATACTATGTTATTACTAACCATTTTTACGATGTCATTTGAAACCTAAACAGCTTCAGCAAAGGACGACAATATTCTTTTTCAAAACCATAAATAGAATTTGAAAATTGGTCTTTTAATCGAGCTATTCTACAAAAGAAAATCGAACAAACGGTGTTGCAAAACCAAGACTTTTCAGACGTTTTTCCCAAAAATGAATATGAGGTTTGAGAACTAATTTCTAAGGTAAGACGAAAGACTATTTCTTTAAACAAGCTTTACTTTACAAGATTATAAATAGTCACCTCCTTTTAAAGACAAAGTGTTTTACAACTTAGCCACATCTCACAAGGTTTTATAACCACAAACATTATATACATACTTCAGAACTCTTTCAATCATATACATGCAAATATTTTCTTAAAAGCTTTTTTTAAAAACCTATATCCCTTTTAAAACTACGTGTACATTATTAAGCAATAAGTTTTAAACTAGATATATAGTATGTCATACTTTTAGCACTAGTTAAAACAGAGTATAAATGACTAATCCTTTAAATCTAGTCTAAATCATATGGATCTACCTCATGCAAATTTTTAGGGGTGCCTAACACCTTCCCCTTAGAAGAACAAGAACCCTTACCCAAAATCACACCGGTTAGCAGACTAATAGAGAAATGACCTTAGTAATTGAATCGGTACCCTACTACACCTTTAAATATTAGGTGGTGACTCTCTTTTATCATCAATAGGGAAACCACTAGTTGAATCTTGTTTTGACTCATGCAAAATAAGGTGCAACACGTACCGGTTCCAACTTGTGGAGACTACAAGGTAGCTACTATGTCATTCACAGACATTGAAGTTATCTTTTATTTATTTTGTTATCACTGTTCTATCATTCAGACAGTCTTGTCTTGAGGATTTACTATGTAATTTGAGATTTTGTAGTGCTCATGTACTCGTTGACACTAGAACATGGGATGGTTGTAGTTGCATTATTATAGCTATCTTCAGATATTTTATGATATTACTATTGTTGGGATTGTTAGCTTGTCTAGCAAGCAGTGTTAGGCGCCGTCACGGCTCCGATGAGGGTTTGGGTCGCGACAAGTTAGTATTAGAGCACTAGGTTGGCTAGGTCTTATGATTCAAAAGCAAGTTTAGTAGAGTCTTATGGATCGGTACGGAGACGTCTCTACTTATCTTCGAGAGGCAACCGAACTATTAGCAAAATTTACTTTCTTGCATTCTTGTCGTGCAGATTTTTTAACTCCAAAGTCAGAAAATTTACTCTTCTATTCTCTCACAAATGGTAAGGACATGTTCAACTGATCAGGAGCTAGAGCCCCAGAATGCAGTCACTACTAGGGGTAGAGGCCGAAGTCGAGGTAGACCCAGAGGTTGAGGTTGTGCTCAGCCGAGAGCACATGCAGCGACACCTGATGTTGAGCCTTAGATTGAGCAAGAGGAGGCAATTCCTATTCTGGCCGAGCCAGTATGACCAGCTCATGTCCCAAAGGGATTCATCGGTACCATAGTGCTTCAGGACGCCCTAGTCCACTTTGTTCATCTTATGGAGAATGCGGCCCTAGCCGATGTATTTCCTATAGCACCATCTGTTTCTCAAGCTGGGGGAGGAGCCATGATTCCTGCAACTCACACTCTAGAGCATATGGATCATAGTAACAAACCCCATCAATTCTACTAGTTGGGGAAATTCTACATGTTATTTCTATACAGCTCGAAGAGAGATACGCGATGTCAACTGAGGGGCTGAAGAGGTTGGACAAGTTCCCCAAGTTGTTTCCCACTCATTTTGTTGGTCCAACTTCCGAGTACCCCCAAGATTTCTTCGACCGTTGCCATGAGCTATTGCATAACATGGGTATAGTGGAGTCCAATGGAGTAGAATTCGCAGTGTTTAAGATACATAACTCTGCCAAGAGGTGGTGGTAGGAGTATTGTTCGGGGCAGACCTGTAGGTTCACGTCCTCTCACTTGGGCCTAGTTCTCATAGTTGTTCTTAGAAAAGTTTATTCCCTTCACTTAGATAGAGGACATTAGTAGTCAGTTTGAGCACCTCCAGCAGGGTAGCATGACCGTCACTCAGTATGAGACAATATTTGTGGATTGATAATGCCATGCAGCTATTCTGATCCCTACTTAGAGCGAGTGGGTGTGGAGGTTATAGATAGCCTTACATATGGTATCAAGCTACAGATGGCTCGAGAGATCGAGGATGATATTTCTTTTACTCGGGTTGTGGAGATCACCGGGAGGATCGAGCGAATTAGAGGTCAGGGTAGGGAGATGACCTCTAACAAGAGGCCTTGTCATTTTGGAGGATTCAGTGGTGCCATGTCTGGAGGTCGAGGTCAGTTTTTGAGGGGCTAGTCGAGCATACCAGTTTATCATTCGCCACCACCCAGCCGAGGAGCTTCAGTACAGTCCTTGTTCAGTGCACTCCCAGCTCAGAACTCTTACCGGACTCCATCAGTTCAGCGTTCGTCAGTACTGGTCCCTTCCAATGGTTATTCTAGTTCACGAGGTCCAATCCAGGCCCCGCCCATTTCGAGGTTGCTACAAGTGTGGGGAGTTGGGGCATATGATGAGGTATTGACCCGTTTTCTCAAAGGGTCTATGCAATAGGGAGGTTAGACTATGACTCCTGCACCAGTTGCTACACCACCCGCTCAGCCAACTCGGGGTGGAAATCGTACGGTGCGAGGTTACCCTAGAGGGGAAGGTAATCCAGGCGGTGGTTAGGCCCATTACTACGCATTTCCCGCCACGCTAGAGGTAGTTGCTTCCGACGCCATGATCAAAAGTATTGTTATCGTGTGCCACATGGATGCTTCAGTGTTATTCGACCCAGATTCCACTTATTCATATGTGTCATCATATTTTGCTAGTTATTTGGATATGTCTCATAATTATTTAGATATCCGTGTTCATGTATCTACAACGGTGGGTGATTCTATTATGGTGGACCGTGTACATCGGTCTTGTGTGGTTACCATTAGGGGTCACAAGACTAAAGTTGTTCTCTTATTGCTCTACATGGTTGATTTTGAGGTGATTTTGGGTATGGATTGGCTATCTCTATTTCATATTGTTCTTGATTGACACGCTAAGACCATGAAGTTGGCGATGCCGGGGTTTCTTAGGGTGGAGTGGAGAGGTTCGTCGGGTCATGATTCTAGTAGAATGGTGTCTTTTCTGAAGGCTCAGCGGTTGGTTAAGAAGGGATGCTTAGCGCACTTAGCCTCTATGAGGGATATCAATGTTGATACTCATAGTGTTCGGTCAGTTTCAGTAGTGAGGGAGTCCAAGATATGTTTCATGTAGACCTGTCGTGCATGCCACCCAACGGGGATATTGATTTTGGTGTGGATTTGGTGTCGGGCACTCACCCCATTTCTATTCCACCATATCATATGGTACTAGTAGAGTTGAAGAAACATTTATAGGAATTGATTGATAAGGGTTTCATTGGGCCTAGTGTGTCACCTTGGTGTGCACTAGTACTATTTGTGAAGAAGAAAGATGGTTTTATGAGGATTTGCATGACTGCATGCAGTTGAACAAGGTTACTATCAAGAAAAAGTACCCACTACCGCGTATTGATGACTTATTTGATCATCTTCAAGGTGCTAGGGGGTTGACCAATGCCCCAACAATTTTCATGCACTTGATGAAAAACATATTTTAGCCCTATCTAGATTCCTTCGTCATAGTTTTCATTGATGATACATTGGTATATTCTCGCAGCCAGGAAAATCATGAGAAGCATTTGTGGATCGTGCTCCAGACATTGAGGGAGAAGAAGTAATATGCTAAATTCTCCAAGTGCGAGTTTTGGTTAGACTCGGTGCCATTCTTAGGTCATATGGTATCCAGTTAGGGGATTACGGTAGATCCGAAGAATATTGAGGTAGTTTAGAGTTGGCCGAGACTATCTACTACGACTGAGATACGGAATTTCTATGGGTTGGCTGGGTATTATCGCAATTTTGTGGAGGGGTTTTATCTATTATAACCCCGTTGAATAGATTAACGTAGAAGAGTTCCCCATTCCAATGGTCTGACAAGTGTGAGGAGAGCTTTTAAAAGATCAAGACTATCTTGACTACAACTCCAGTTCTGGTTTTGCCTTCGGGATCTGGTTCTTATACAGTCTATTATGATGCTTCACGGATTGGCATTGGGTGCATGTTGATGCAGGAGGAGAGAGTGATTGCTTATGTGTCACGTCAGTTGAATCCGCATTAGAAGAACTATCCAGTGCACAATTTGGAGTTAGCGACCTTTGTTCACGCGCTTAAGATTTTGCGGCACTATCTTTATTGCGTGTCTTGTGAGGTTTTCACGGATCATAGTAGTGTCTAGCACTTATTCAAACAAAAGGATTTGAATTTGAGGCAATGGAGGTGGTTAGAGGTACTGAAGGACTATGATATTATCATTATATATCATCCAGGTAAGGCCACTGTGGTGGCCAATGCATTGGGTAGGAAGATGGAGAGCATGGGTAGTAGTGCCTTTATTCCAGCTAGGGAGAGACTGTTAGTTTGGATGTGCAGGCTTTGGCCAACAGGTTCGTAAAGCTAGATATTTCGGAGCCTGGAATGATTCTTGCTTGTGTTGTATCATGACCGTCCTTGTATGAGCGCATCAAGGAGAGTCCGTATGATATTCCCACCTGCTTATCCTAATGGACACGGTGTAGAATGGTGATGCTAAGGAGGTTACTATTTTTGATGATGGGGTATTGAGGCTTCAGGGCCGGATTTTTGCGCCTAAGATGGGTGGATTGTGGGAGCTGATTATAGAGGAGGACCATAGTTCACGGTATTCCATTCATCTGGGTGCCCCGAAGATGTACCAGGACTTGATGAAGCACTATTTATGGTGGAGGATGAAGAAGGATATTGTTGAGTATGTTGCTCGGTGTTTGAATTGTCAGAAAGATAAGTACGAGCATCAGAGACCGGGCGGATTGCTTCAGAGGTTGGATATCCCGGAGTTGAAGTGGGAGCGTATAACTATGGATTTTGTAGCTAGGCTTCCACGGTCCCCGAGGAGATTTGATGCAGTGTGGGTTATTGTGGACAGACTAACCAAGCCTGCGAACTTCATTTAATTTATTACTATCTCCTCTTCAGTGTAGGATTTATCTATGTGAGATTTTTCACCTTCATGGTGTGCCCATGTCTATTATTTCAGATAGAGGCACGCAGTTTACATCGCATTTTTTGAGGGCAGTGCAACGTGAGTTGGGTACAAGGGTCGAGCTGAGTATGGCATTTCATCCCTAAACGGATGGACAATCTGAGCGTACTATTCAAGTATTGGTGGACATGTTACAAGCATGTGTAATTGATTTAGGGGGATCATGGAATCAGTTTCTACCACTAGTAGAGTTCGCCTACAACAACAACTATCAGTCGAGTATCTAGATGGCTCTGTATAAGGCCTTATATGGGAGGCGATGTCGTTCCTTGGTTGGTTGGTTTGATCCTAGGGAGGCTAGGTTGTTGGGAACTAATTTGGTTAGTGTTGCTTTGGAGAAGATGAAGTTAATTCAGGAACGGCTTCGTACAACGGAGTCCAGACGAAAGAATTATGCGGACAGGAAGGCTCATGATGTGGCATATATGGTGGGTGAGAAGGTTCTACTCAGAGTTTCGCCCATGAAGCGTGTGATGATGTTCGAGAAAAAGTGCAAGTTGAGCCCTCGGTATATTGGTCCTTTTGAGGTGCTAGAGAAAGTTGGAGAGATGGCCTACAGACTTGCCTGGCCACCTAGTCTATCGGGAGTTCACCTAGTGTTTCATGTTTCCATGCTCTGAAAGTATTATGGTGATCCATCGCATGTATTAGACATCAGCACGACACAGTTGGGCAAGTATTTGACTTATGATGTGAAGTCGGTAGCCATTTTGGACTGGCTGGTTTAAAAGTTAAGGTCAAAGAACATATCACCGGTGAAGGTTCATTGGAGAGGTCAGTCGATCGAGGAGGCTACTTGGCAGACCGAGGAGAAGATGTAGAGCATATATCCTCACCTTTTTGAGACCCCAGGTATGATTCTAAACTCGTTCGAGGATGAACATTGTTTAAAAGGGGGAGAATATAACGACCATGCTGGTCAGTTTGTGTATTTTAGTGTCGTTTCCTCTACTTGATGCTTTACATATGTGTATTTGTGATTATTTGATTTGCGTGGTCGGTTGATTTGGTTTCAGATGAGTTTTCGATTGAATTGGGACACTTAGTGTCAAGATTGGATATTTAAGTTGTAAGAGTTGACTGGAGTTTGATTTTTGGGTAGACGACCCCGTAATGGTGTTTTGATGGTTCCAATGGGTTAAAATGGAAATTTTGGACTTAGTCGTATGTCTGGGGGCCTCGGGTGTATTTCGAATTTATTTCGGATCATTTTGGATTGTGTTGCATTGCTGAAGTATTGTTAAGTCTAATGCTTTCACACCTAAGGAAGTTTGGTCTAGGATTCAACGCCAAAGATGAGGCCTTGAAGGCGCATATACGAGATTTGGGTTGGAGGAGTTGTGTCCACAAATGCGGAATATGGGGCACATAAGTGAAGTCGCTTCTACGATGTTTGATGAGCAGAAGCTCTACCGTAGGTGCTGCTGGGTGTCCGCAGATGCGTGAGTTCGGGATTTATGTGGGGTTTGCAGATGCGGGCCTTTGACCGCAAATGCGGCAGATTGTCCGCGAATACGGAATCACTGGGCAAACTATATCAATTCGAGGGTTTGGTCATTTTTTATTATTTGGAGTTGTGGAGCTCGGTTGGAGGCGATGTTTGAAGGGATTTTCACTACAATTGAAGAGGTAAGTGAAGTTTACTTAATTTTGATGTTAGCTATTAATTACCCATGGATTA
Organism: Nicotiana tabacum; assembly: GCF_000715075.1. Taxonomy (NCBI): domain Eukaryota; kingdom Viridiplantae; phylum Streptophyta; class Magnoliopsida; order Solanales; family Solanaceae; genus Nicotiana; species Nicotiana tabacum. The sequence goes on from NC_134088.1 coordinate 67,382,014, forward strand.
TTACATCTAGTTTAGGTGCATTAAAGGTGAAATTTGGGAATTTTTTACTTTGGTTTTGGAGAGTGAAAATTGATAATTTTAGGGTCGATTTGAGATTGGATTTGGATGAAACACATATTTGGACTCGCATCAGAATTGTCACGACCCAAATCGAAGGGCCGCAACGGGCACCCGGTGCCTTACTCAACCGAGTACCAATGTAACATATCTTTATTATCATACTACCATGGGTAAATGAGCCGGAAAGGCCATCATGAGGTAACCAGAATAAAACATAACGGAATACTCAACATAGGATGACCCAACATGATATAAAAATTTATACATATGACATACATGCCTATAAGGTTGACATGATCATTTGTACACTCAAACCATAGGCTGACACAACCATACCACCATCCATATATATGACATCTGTCTACAAGCATCTAAGAATACATAAACATCATAAAGGTCGGGATAGGTCCCCACCTAACCAATCAATACATGTCCAAGGCATACTGACCAAATAGGCAATTTCAGAGCAAGTGGAGTGCACCAACACCTTTCGCTGAGCTGATAGCATATTAGGAGGACTGTCAACCTATCTATAGGGACATGCGGTCATGAAACAGAGCGTCCCCAGGCAAAAGGGATGTCAGTACGAATAAAGTATCGAGTATGTAAGGCAGGAAAGCATAAATAAGAATAATAATGTAAAGAGAGATAGAGAATATACAACCTCTAACATCTGAGTGCCTTAGAGGGAAACTGGCATGAAATGCTTGAGATATATATATATATATATATATATATATATATATATATATATACACATATACGTTTAAAAATATTCGCCTCTATGGGCATCATCATCATCATATCGTACCCGGCCTCAAAGAGGACTCGGTAAAAATGTACCCGGCCATCATAAGGCTCGGTAGAATCATACCCGGCCACGTGGAGCTCGATAAAACCCAATTGATCAGTGGTTGCACAATAGGTTCTATACCTAGCCGACTATAGCACGGCTCGGTAGAGTAAAATAGAAATATATATATATAATGCAAGTTGGACTCATGAGAATATCATTCTCAACCTTTTGGAGTGACGTAGGGTTGTTGCACATTTAACTAACGCTATGGATATCCATATCATCAATATGAACCTCAATAGGATTCAAGGATCATACATACTTTATTAAAATAACTTTATAAGTAAAGAACAACATGGACAACCTTAGTTGCTAGTAGTAGATCTGTTATGAAATAGCGTATCATTTACGTTCATTTCACATTAGATCATGCCAAAATAAAGAAGGAAGTGCCTTAGCATACCTTTGCAATCTTCTCTCCAATCGTCAACCAAGCTCAATATGATCTTCTTACATCTACAATGAGTAAACCGACTTCGTCGTTATCATATAAGAGTTTTAACTCTCATATTTCGAAACCAATATTATACAAGAAAATGGACAGCACCTCCCCAGTTTGTACTATATCCCATAAGTTACTAAAAGTCGCCAAACAGCCCAAACAACAAAAATATAATTCGCGCCGATAACTCAACAACTATTTTGAGCGGTAAGCTCGATTTACGATTAACAAAATACGGTTTGAATCCAATTCCTTTTCCAGGAATCTTCCTACAACATCTATAACATCATACTTATGCTTACCATATCATTTTACACCCTAAACATCATAAGAATAATCTTTAAAAAATAGTCCACATGCCTAGCACCTTAATCTTTATCGTCAACCTCTTGGTTTTCATGTTTCCTTCTGCAATCAACTTAATTAGCACATATATAATCTTAACAACAATAGCTATGACATAATAAAACTATTCATATGATGTTTTAGCCATAACAAACTATATATATAGCCTTAACATATCCCACAAAAGAAAGATAACGATTCCTTATGGCATGTTAATTACTATCTTGTAGATTTTCACTCACAAAACTTGATTAACTTTAAGCACAATAAATAACATGATTTACTTACCTTAGACAGTATATAGAACTTGAAATTACCAGCTGGTGTAGCTCACAAAAAACCTCAGTCACACTACAACACTATAGGAGCTGTATTCTCTTCTTGAATAAAATTTTGGTGTTCAAGTTGGTGTGTAAACACTTGTATTTCGCCTTGAAACTCTAATATATATGAAGGAGGGACTGATTTTTACCTTAATCAATAACAAGATGAAGAACTACCATCTAGTATGCACCACGGGATTTCTAACATTGGATTCATGTTTTTATCTTTGGTTTTCACTCTAGAATCTTGGAGACTGCAAAATGACCCCGAATGAGCCTTGCCCCGATCTTTAAAGGTTAGAGAATCACCCACCGCCTAAGTGGGTCCCATGAGAGCTGCTTGTGCAGTCTCACAAAAATGCGAATATCTTTCTACTCCCACATTGTATCGACGAACGGTTTAATAAGTTGGAAATTAGAGTTGTATACCTTCAATTTGATAGTTTGATTACCCCGTAATTCTTAGTATATTGAGATAAAAGCTCTGATAAATTTTACCTAATGTGCAGCACATTTATGAATGTAACTTGTGATGACCTTTCGTGGACTTCTATTTCACAACTCGCTTGACTTCAAAACTCATCATGCGACTATCATAAGACTATAAAAACTTGTAACATAACCTCCTTATCATGTTAAGCACCATGGTCCCACCCCAAAAGTATATGTCATAACATTCCCAACTTGCCAATTTTCGACGAAACTTATTTTCTTCAATTCGTTTAGCTTCGCCTTCCAACCCTCTTCAATATTTGTAACCTTCAAGGTAACATGGTTAACTTACTTTATATACTTTCAATGATGATCTCATTTATTAGCTTACACCAGTTGACTTACGACGTACTCTTATGTATGAAAACATGGAGTATAACATCATTCCCCCCCTTTGGAACATTCGTCCTCGAATGTTGACTGATGCGCTTATCAGTTTCATAACCTATAGCTTTTATGAATACTTTAATACTGTCGTTTCCATCTAGGAAACTGTTCTATGAATAAATCCAAAGGCCTGGGTATTCCCCCCTTTAGGCCTCTTTCTCACACCGCGACTTGTGGTCGGAATTTTTCTAATCTCGTAATTGTTGCTAGCATCTATCATGCAGCCTGTACGACTCTGTCCTTATACATGCGCCTATGAGACTCTTCTCTCTTTTTTCCTTCAGCTTTTAGCCAAACTCTAGGCCTCACTTTATGAACATATACAGAACTATGAAATCTATTCATCTTAAGAATGACATCCTATCTCATCTCATACTTTGTAACTTTTATCCATCTATTGTTGATTCACGTTAATATTGATCTATAATCTACAACTGATAACTTGAAACCTCTTACATAATACATTGTCACTCGGGCTGACATCTCATTGGGGAACGTCTGAAGTGATTTTCCTGATCCACCTAGGGACGATACTATACTTCAATAACCGTATTTCATAGCATCCCAATGCGATTCATCTTATGAGGTGTTATTCTAATCCCGTGCAATTCATGAAATCCCTTTTCTTTAAATCATTACTCAAACAAAGGCCTACACGTCACCCTCTTATCTATCACAATTATACATTTATTCTACTACTAGGGCATCATTCCATCTCTTCTAAATGTTCCTAGTCTTAGACACCTCTTAGTTCAATCAGGCTATACTGAGCTTTCTATAACTTACGGAAATAATCAACTCTCTTGTTTTATGGGCTTAATCCTGAGGCCTTACCTATTCTTGTCACCTTCTCACTCGCCTTTTCTTATCCTTACTCCTATCTACCTAATACCATATCGCTCTACCAGACTTTAGCTTGCGACCTACACATATCGATTTATACTACTCGCAACCTTCATTTAACTTGCTAGCACCATAGATTTCCTTTCGTGCCTTCTCAGTTGTCTTTAAATGTAAGCAATTTTTTGAATTCATATCTAACTATATTACTAGGGACGGAAGCCATACTATGGTAAATATTTATCCCTTCTAGGATTCCAGTGCCTGTCTCCTAAATTTTCTGAACATTTAGACTCATATCTAACTGTATTATTCTAGAGTGCACCATATGGGTGTCTCACAGGGAGAACTATTATCACATTTGCAATATCCTTCGAAAATGAGAGTTAATGCTAACAATCCATCCACCATTATGGGTTACTCTAACCCCACCTGGATCCTAATATCCCATCCTTCTCTTAAACTATATATGTTGGCTCTCATAGGACATAACTAAGATAGGTGTGGACAATTGTACATTCTTCTGTTACTCTTGAAGGTAACTTAGAATACTTATATTTCTGTGCCTGAATTGATCCAGAAACTTCCAATTGAAGGGGAATGGAAGTCCACCCTGCGTAGCCTTTGTGCATAGCATACGCATGAGGCTACACGGCTTCAAGGGTCATTTTAAAGAGCTAAAAACATGGGTTTAGAGAGATAATGTGTTAGTTCTTCATCTTGGAATGGATTTCTAGAGAGAAGGAGGAGCTCTTCCGCCATGGATACACTTCAAGGTAAGTTGTTTTTGCACAAGTATGATTGTATAACATCATTTAGTGATAACACTAACATTATTATGGATCAAATCCATAGGAAATGGGTTGAATCTTCAAGAAAACTAAAAAGAGGAAAAGTGAGATTCTTCCACCAAGAGATAATCCCTTCACTTGAGCTTCATATATATATGTCATATTGGAGTGTGGATAGCATGTTTATGAGTTTTATTTGAAGTTATAAAGGGATATTGTATGGACCCTAAAGGTGGGTCTTGAGAATGCCATTTTTGGATAAAGAAGAATATGAATAGTGATGAATTTATATAAATACATATTTCTTGAGTTTCTAATGATTCCAATAGACTTGATAACTTAATTCTTAATTGATTAACGAATTTAATTGGGAATTACCATTTGGATAAGATACAACACTAGTTCTTGAACCTAGAGTTTTGTTGGAGAAGGCAATGAATAATGACTTGATGATGTTGGGTAATTAACATAGTATTATTAATAACTCCAAATGAGTATTAAATGATAAGAATTAAATTGAATAGGCTAATGGATGAGCCTATTGGATAATTTGGGATGGTTGAAGGCTTGTTGCAGAATTGTGAAGCCTAAATGGATATTTATGAATCTTTTCATATTTATTTTGATGTAGTTGGAATATGTAATGGTAGGTATTGAATTGTGGGTGATATTTGTGTCACGCCCCAAAACCGTGGAGCGCGCCCGGCACTCAAACGAGTGAACCCGACCGAGAAAACCTATTAGATTTCTTCTACCCAAACTCATTCATGAATAAAGATAACATATGTTTTCCTTAATTAAACAATAAAATGGTCGTGTCTGCAATTACCAATTTCTTACCATAAGTTTCACCCTTTTTAAAGTCTCAAATGGACAAGTAATACAACCACAACATAGCATAGTTTGTCTTTCCCAGTACCAATACACAACCCACAATATGTCTACGGAGCCTCTGTAGATAAATAAGAGTACAATCATAATGCCGGCAACAAGGCCCTGGCTATACCTCAACCATAATACGTAAAGAACAAAAGATACATGACCTCATGATGAATTGGGGCTCACCAAGTCAGTTGGGAAAAAGGTGTACTGCTATCACTGATCAATGTCTCATGATATGGAACCACCTGCATCCATTTAAAGATGCAGTGCCCCGGGCAAAAGGGACGTTAGTACCGTCGAATAGTACTAGGATGAAAACTAAACACCAATTTAAGAATTTAGAAATACAAGATAATTATGATGAACGGACAATAGAATAACATAGATAAATGTCTCAACCATAGCAAGCTTATTAAAAGCTATCAACAACATTTATAGGATTTAAGATGAGATCCTCTATAACCATCTTCACACAAAGCGGCCCCGCCGCCTCACCCGATGTATGCAGGTGGAGGTGTACGTACAATACCACAACTCTAATCAAGCGGCCCTGCCGCCTCACCTCAATGTATGCGGGTGGATGTATAACCACAGTACCAAGAACCTACACAAAGCGGCTATGCCGCCTTACCCCAATGTATGCGGGTGGAAATGCATCAACAATACCAAAACCATACACAAAGTGGTCGTACCGCCTCACCCCAATGTAAGCGGGTGGAGGTGCCACAACAATACCAAAACTATACACAAAGCGGTCGTACCGCCTCACCCCAATGTAAGCGGGTGGAGGTGCAGTCCCACAATATCACAACACAAAGCGGTCATGCCGCCTCACTCCAATATATATGTGGGTGGAGGTGTATCAAAATCACAATCTCTATACCATAATCCCCACACAAAGCGGTCATGACGCCTCACCCCAATGCATGCGGGTGGAGGTGTATCACAATCACAATCTCTACACAACTTGGCATAATAACGTTCACATAAATCAAGACTAGAAATTATAACATGTGGATACATAATCCATAGTTTGGGACACATCCTCAATTTATAATGCAATATGATAAGAGCATTTGAAACACAAATTGAACATATATCTTCATCACAAAACTTATCGGAATACTCCATTTATAATCAACATCTCGGAACTTACAAGGATATTGGGACTTCCAATTCTCAAAGAAGAGTTTAGCCAACATACCTCACTTGAGCTTCTTTACACTCTAAATGTTCCGGAATTCTTAGAAACTTCAATCCATTTTAGAAATATAACACATTGAACCAAAATTAGGAAGATGATCATGGTTCTAGCTCATTTGAGCATTTTATCAAACACAAGGTGTGCATAAGGTTTCAAGGTCCTTTTATGGAGGATTCCATCATCCCACAACCCAATCTTTACTATGCTTCGTTCAACAATCTTCCTACACTCTTTGATATCACATGCATGTAAAATAATCAACTCTCATGCCCAAAAATTATCTTGCTAATTACCCATTTTCAGATGATTTCGAAATTAGGGTTTAGGGTGTAGAATCTTACCTCTAGGATGAAGACCTAGTGATCTTGCCTTGTTAATCTTCCAAAACTTGGGCAAGAATTGAAGGACAAATATTGGAGAACACCTTCTCACTCTAGGGCACCCTCTCTCACTCTAAAATGTCAGATAATAGCTCAAAAATGACCCAAAGAGTGTATTTAACGAAATAGGGTCGGGTTTTAAAAACCCAAAAATGGAGCTCCGGAACAAGGTATGCGATCGCATAACCGATATACGGACCGCATATCGGTCGCATAGTTGGTTACAAAATAGCCAAAAGAACTGTTTGTGTATGCAGTCCATAAACGGTCCGCATAACAGTTATGCGGTCGCATAGTCAACTGCATAGTTGCTTCCAACTGACCAAAATAACCGCCTCACTCTACGGCCATTATGCGGTCCGCAGAGTGGTTCTGCGATCGCATAATGAACCGCAGAAATGCACTTTTCCGCCAAATATTTCCCTTTACTTTCCGGTGCCTCATCAATAATATATTTCCAGAAAGGAACACCCTTAACACCAAATGTACAAGTCATACATATTTCATAGGAATATCCCTTAGCATTTTCATAAGGCACAACTCATAATTACATGGTTATTCAAATAAATAAGGATACTTTTTCTTCATTTCTTATTCGGCCTCCCAAGTAGCCTCTTCAACCTGTTGGTTTTGCCATAACACTTTCACAAATGCAATTTCTTTGTTCCTCAACTTTCGGACTTGCCAATCAATAATAGAAACTGGAATCTCTTCATAAGTCAATTCTTCATTTACCTCAATAGTATCAACTGGAACAATGACTGTCGGGTCTCTAACTACTTTCTTTAACATAGACACATGAAACACCGGGTATACTAATGATATCTCAGGTGGTAGCTCAAGCTTATATGCTACCTCACCGATCCTCTGAATGATTTTCTACGGTCCGACATACCTCGGACTCAATTTCCCTTTCTTACCAAATCGCATTACACCCTTCAGAGGGGAAACATTCAAAAATACCCAATCATCTTCTTTGAATTTCAAATCTCTACGACGAACATCCGCATAGGATTTCTGACGACTCTGATCAGTCTTCAACCGCATAATGGACCGCAGAAATGCACTTTTCCGCCAAATATTTTCCTTTACTTTTCGGTGCATTGTTCAACCCAAACACGTAAGCCTAGTCCGGCCCCATGAAACATTATTTTCTTTTGAAAAATTTTACGGGGCCTTACATTATCTCCCACTTAGGATCATTCGTCCTCGAATGAGGGTCAAAATCTATTATTAGCATCTTATGCAACTCAGTTTTTTAATACCACACACCAGCAGCCCCAAATTTGACTAACTCCCTAAATTTTCAAAAATTTCGCCAGAGTTTCCTTTGTAATCAGGCCTATCCACCTGTCAGAGTGCCCCAGAAACACATCCTAACAACATATACATATTCCATTGACATAACATAATACAAAACAACACCAACTGTGGCCTCATCAACAATATATTTCTAGAAAGGAACAACCTTAACACCAAATGTATAAGTCATACATATTTCATAGGAGTATCCCTTAGCATTTTCATAAGGCACAACTCATAATTACATGATTATTCAAATAAATAAGGACACTTTTTCTTCATTTCTTCTTCGGCCTCCCAAGTAGCCTCTTCAACCTGTTGGTTTCGCCATAACACTTTCACAGATGCAATTTCTTTGTTTCTCAACTTTCGGACTTGCCGATCAATAATAGAAACTGGAATCTCTTCATAAGTCAATTCTTCATTTACCTCAATAGTCTCAACCGGAATAATGTCTGTCGGGTTTCCAACTACTTTATTTAACATAGACACATGAAACACCGGGTGTACTAATGAATTCTCAGGTGGTAGCTAAAGCTTGTATGCTACCTCACTAGTCCTCTGCATGATTTTGTACGGTCCGACATACCTCGGACTCAATTTCCCTTTCTTACCAAATCGCATTACACCCTTCAGAGGGGAAACATTCAAAAATACCCAATCATCTTCTTTGAATTTCAAATCTCTACGACGAACATCCGCATAGGATTTCTGACGACTCTGATCAGTCTTCAACCGCATAATGGACCGCAGAAATGCACTTTTCCGCCAAATATTTTCCTTTACTTTTCGGTGCATTGTTCAACCCAAACACGTAAGCCTAGTCCGGCCCCATGAAACATTATTTTCTCTTGAAAAATTTTACGGGGCCTTACATTATCTCCCACTTAGGATCATTCGTCCTCGAATGAGGGTCAAAATCTATTATTAGCATCTTATGCAACTCAGTTTTTTAATACCACACACCAGCAGCCACAAATTTGACTAGCTCCCTAAATTTCCAAAAATTTCGCCAGAGTTTCCTTTGTAATCAGGCCTATCCACCTGTCAGAGAGCCCCAGAAACACATCCTAACAACATATACATATTCCATTGACATAACATAATACAAAACAACACCAATTGTGGCCTCATCAACAATATATTTCTAGAAAGGAACAACCTTAACACCAAATGTATAAGTCATACATATTTCATAGGAGTATCCCTTAGCATTTTCATAAGGCACAACTCATAATTACTTGATTATTCAAATAAATAAGGACACTTTTTCTTCATTTCTTCTTCGGCCCCCCAAGTAGCCTCTTCAACCTGTTGGTTTCGCCATAACACTTTCACATATGCAATTTCTTTGTTTCTCAACTTTCGGACTTGCCGATCAATAATAGAAACTGGAATCTCTTCATAAGTCAATTCTTCATTTACCTCAATAGTCTCAACCGGAATAATGTCTGTCGGGTTTCAACTACTTTATTTAACATAGACACATGAAACACCGGGTGTACTAATGACATCTCAGGTGGTAGCTAAAGCTTGTATGCTACCTCACCAGTCCTCTGCATGATTTTGTACGGTCTGAATACATCGTACTCAATTTTCCTTTCTTACCAAATCGCATTACACCCTTCAGAGGGGAAACATTCAAAAATAGCCAATCATCTTCTTTGAATTTCAAATCTCTACGACGAACATCCGCATAGGATTTCTGACGACTCTGATCAGTCTTCAACCGCATACTGGACCGCAGAAATGCACTTTTCCGCCAAATATTTTCCTTTACTTTTCGGTGCATTGTTCAACCCAAACACATAAGCCTAGTCCGGCCCCATGAAACATTATTTTCTTTTGAAAAATTTTACGAGGCCTTACATTATTCCCCACTTAGGATCATTCGTCCTCGAATGAGGGTCAAAATCTATTATTAGCATCTTATGCAAGTCAGTTTTTTAATAACACACACCAGCAGCCACAAATTTGACTAGCTCCCTAAATTTCCAAAAATTTCGCCAGAGTTTCCTTTGTAATCAGGCCTATCCACCTGTCAGAGAGCCCCAGAAATACATCCTAACAACATATACATATTCCATTGACATAACTTAATACAAAACAACACCAACTGTGGCCTCATCAACAATATATTTCTAGAAAGGAACAACCTTAACACCAAATGTATAAGTCATACATATTTCATAGGAGTATCCCTTAGCATTTTCATAAGGCACAACTCATAATTACATGGTTATTCAAATAAATAAGGACACTTTTTCATTTCTTCTTCGGCCTCCCAAGTAGCCTCTTCAACCTGTTGGTTTCGCCATAACACTTTCACAGATGCAATTTCTTTGTTTCTCAACTTTCGGACTTGCCGATCAATAATAGAAACTGGAATCTCTTCATAAGTCAATTCTTCATTTACCTCAATAGTCTCAACCGGAATAATGTATATCGGGTCTCCAACTACTTTATTTAACATAGACACATGAAATACCGGGTGTACTAATGACATCTCAGGTGGTAGCTAAAGCTTGTATGCTACCTCACCAATCTTCTGCCTGATTTTGTACGGTCTGACATACATCGTACTCAATTTCCCTTTCTTACCAAATCGCATTACACCCTTCATGGGGGAAACATTAAAAAATACCCAATCATCTTCTTTGAATTCTATATCTCTACGACGAACATCTGAATAGGATTTCTGACGACTCTGATCAGTCTTCAACTGCATAATGGACCGCAGAACTGCACTTTTTCGCCAAAAATTTTTCTTTACTTTTCGGTGCATTGTTCAACCCAAACACGTAAGCCTAGTCCGGCACCATGAAACATAATTTTCTTTTGCAAAATTTTACGGGGCCTTACATTATCCCCCACTTAGGATCATTCGTCCTCGAATGAGGGTCAAAATCGGTTATTAGCATCTTATGCAACACAGTTTTTCATACCACACACCAGCAGCCCCAAATTTGACTAACTCCCTAAATTTCCAAAATTTCGCCAGAGTGTCTTTTGTAATCAGGCCTATCCACCTGTCAGAGAGCCCCAGAAACACATCCTAACAACATATACATATTCCATTGACATAACATAATACAAAACAACACCAACTGTGGCCTCAGCAACAATATATTTCCAGAAAGGAATACCCTTAACACCAAATGTACAAGTCATACATATTTCATAGGAATATCCCTTAGCATTTTCATAAGGCACAACTCATAATTACATGGTTATTCAAATAAATAAGGACACTTTTTCTTCATTTCTTCTTCGGCCTCCCAAGTAGCCTCTTCAACCTGTTGGTTTCGCCATAACACTTTCACATATGCAATTTCTTTGTTTCTCAACTTTCGGACTTGCCGATCAATAATAGAAACTGGAATCTCTTCATAAGTCAATTCTTCATTTACCTCAATAGTCTCAACCGGAATAATGTTTGTTGGGTCTCCAACTACTTTATTTAACATAGACACATGAAACACCGGGTGTACTAATGACATCTCAGGTGGTAGCTAAAGCTTGTATGCTACCTCACCAATCCTCTGCATGATTTTGTACGGTCTGACATACATCGTACTCAATTTCCCTTTCTTACCAAATCGCATTACACCCTTCATGGGGGAAACATTTAAAAATACCCAATCATCTTCTTTGAATTCCAAATCTCTACGACGAACATCCGAATAGGATTTCTGATGAATCTGATCAGTCTTCAACTGCATAATGGACCGCAGAACTGCACTTTTTCGCCAAAAATTTTTCTTTATTTTCCGGTGCATTGTTCAACCCAAACACGTAAGCCTAGTCCGGCACCATGAAACATTATTTTCTTTTGCAAAATTTTACGGGGCCTTACATTATCCCCCACTTAGGATCATTCGTCCTCGAATGAGGGTCAAAATCTATTATTAGCATCTTATGCAACTCAGTTTTTTAATACCACACACCAGTAGCCCCAAATTTGACTAACTCCCTAAATTTCTAAAATTTCGCCAGAGTGTCTTTTGTAATTAGCCCTATCCACCTGTCAGAGAGCCCCAGAAACACATCCAAATAACATATACATATTCCATTGACATAACATAATACAAAACAACACCAACTGTGGCCTCATCAACAATATATTTCCAGAAAGGAACACCCTTAACACCAAATGTACAAGTCATACATATTTCATAGGAATATCCCTTAGCATTTTCATTAGGCACAACTCATAATTACATGGTTATTCAAATAAATAAGGATACTTTTTCTTCATTTTTTCTTCGGCCTCCCAAGTAGCCGCTTCAACCTGTTGGTTTCGCTATAGCACTTTCACGGATGCAATTTCTTTGTTTCTCAACTTTCGGACTTGCCGATCAATAATAGAAATTGGAATCTCTTCATAAGTCAATTCTTCATTTACCTCAATAGTCTCAACCGGAACAATGACTATCGGGTCTCCAACTACTTTCTTTCACATAGACACATGAAACACCGGGTGTCCTAATGACATCTCAGGTGGTAGCTCAAGCTTGTATGCTACCTCACCGATCCTTTGAATGATTTTGTACAGTCTGACATACCTCGGACTCAATTTTCCTTTCTTACCAAATCGCACTACACCCTTCATGGGGGAAACATTCAAAAATACCCAATCATCTTCTTTGAATTCCAAATCTCTACGACGAACATTCGCATAGGATTTCTGACGACTCTGATCAGTATTCAACCGCATAATGGACCCCATAAATGCACTTTTTTGCCAAAAATTTTTCCTTTACTTTCTGGTGCATTGTTCAACCCAAACACGTAAGCCTAGTCCGGCATGATGAAACATTATTTTCTTTTGCAAAATTTTACGGGGCCTTACATTATCCCCCACTTAGGATCATTCGTCCTCGAATGAGGGTCAAAATCTGTTATTAGCATCTTATGCAACTCAGTTTTTCATACCACACACCAGCAGCCCCAAATTTGACAACTCCCTAAATTTCCAAAAATTTCGCCAGAGTTTCCTTTGTAATTAGGCCTATCCACCTGTTAGAGAACCCCAGAAACACATCCTAACAACATATACATATTCCAACGACATAACATAATACAAAACAACACCAACTGTGGCCTCATCAACAATATATTTCCAGAAAGGAACACCCTTAACACCAAATGCACAAGTCATACATATTTTATAGGAATATCCCTTAGCATTTTCATAAGGCACAACTCATAATTACATGGTTATTCAAATAAATAAGGATACTTTTTCTTCATTTCTTCTTCGGCCTACCAAGTAGCCTCTTCAACCTGTTGGTTTCGACATATCACTTTCACGGATGCAATTTCTTTGTTTCTCAACTTTTGGACTTGCCGATCAATAATAGAAACTGGAATCTCTTCATAAGTCAATTCTTCATTTACCTCAATAGTCTCAACCGGAAAAATGACTATCGGGTCTCCAACTACTTTCTTTAACATAGACACATGAAACACCAGGAGTACAAATGACATCTCAGGTGGTAGCTCAAGCTTGTATGCTACCTTACCGATCCTATGAATGATTTTGTACTGTCCGACATACCTCGGACTCAATTTCCCTTTCTTACTAAATCGGATTACACCCTTCATGGGAGAAACATTCAAAAATACACAATCATCATCTTTGAATTCCAAATCACTACGACAATCATCCGAATAGGATTTCTGACGACTCTGATCAGTCTTCAACCGCATAATGGACCGCAGAAATGCACTTTTTTGCCAAATATTTTTCTTTACTTTCCGGTGCATTGTTCAACCCAAACAAGTAAGCCTAGTCCGGCGCCATAAAATATTATTTTCTTTTGCACAAATTTACGGGGCCTTACATTATCCCCCACTTAGGATCATTCGTCCTCGAATGAGGGTCAAAATCTGTTATTAGCATCTTATGCAACTCAGTTTTTCATACCACACACCAGCATCCCTATATTTTACTAACTCCCTAAATTTCCAAATATTTCGCCAGAGTTTCCTTTGTAATTAGGCCTATCCACCTGTCAGAGAGCCCCAGAAACACATCCTAACAACATATAAATATTCCATTGATATAACATAATACAAAACAACACCAATTGTGGCCTCATCAACAATATATTTCTAGAAAGGAACACCCTTAACATCAAATGTCCAAGTCATACATATTTCATAGGAATATCCCTTAGAATTTTCATAAGGCACAACTCATAATTACATGGTTATGCAAATAAATAAGGATACTTTTTCTTCATTTTTTCTCCAGCCTCCCAAGTAGCCTCTTCAACCTGTTGGTTTCGCCATAGCACTTTCACGGATGCAATTTCTTTGTTTCTCAACTTTTGGACTTGCCGATCAATAATAGAAACTAGAATCTCTTCATAAGTCAATTCTTCATTTACCTCAATAGTCTCAACCGGAATAATGACTATCGGGTCTCCAACTACTTTCTTTAACATAAACACATGAAACACCGGGTGTACTAATGACATCTCAGGTGGTACCTCAAGCTTGTATGCTACCTCACCGATCCTCTGAATGGTTTTGCACGGTCCTACATACCTCGGACTCAATTTTCCTTTCTTACCAAATCGCACTACACCCTTAATGGGGGAAACATTCAAAAATACCCAATCATCTTCTTTGAATTCCAAATCTCTACGACGAATATCTGCATAGGATTTCTGACGACTCTGATCAGTCTTCAACCGCATAATGAACCGCAGAAATGCACTTTTTATCCAAAAATATTTCCTTTACTTTCTGGTTCATTGTTCAACCCAAACACGTAAGCCTAGTCCGGCATCATGAAACATTATTTTCTTTTGCAAAATTTTACGGGGGCTTACAATTTGGACATTTTAATGAATTGGAGCATTGTAGTATTTTCGGAGCTTGAAGGTTGAGATTGGGATTGCTAGGATTTTCGGAATATTGTAGTTATTTAAGGAAAGCTCAAATCGAGGTATGTTGGCTAAACTCCTCTCTTAGAATTGAATCCCACAGTATTTATGTTATGTTATCATTTGGCTATTCTGAATGAGTCGGGTTGCAAGATATATCTTCAATATGTATACCAAATGCTTTTATCATGTTATGTTATCATTTGAGAATATGTTCAAAGTATGAGTTGTGCATTAAAAATGTTTCGACTTCAAGCCAAGTCCAAACGAAGGCTATTATGCCAAATCTTGTGAAAAATCTCTATGTGCCTAAGGCTCTAAAGTACTCACATGTGTACTAAAAAAGTTGATTTGAAATGCCTTGTTGCGGATGATAATGATGATGTTTGAAAGTGAAAAAGGTGAGCATGAAATACTAAATACGGTTGACGTACCAAGAATGATTTTATAATTGTGGCCACTAGTGCCAATGAAATGAAAAGATGTGAAAGATGTATGAAATGAGATGATTGGTCCGTGCTAAAACTACGGTGGTATTGGTATTGTGAATATTGGTATCGTGAACAGTGGCATATTGGTATTAAAGATCTCCTAACTTAAGATATGGAAATTAATTTGAACACTGTCTTGATCCTAATTTGAGGTTTGATGTTTTTTGTGGCTTCCAGTGATATTATGATTGTTATTCCTTGTATTATTTATCATTCTATTGAGAGGGTATTTTATCATTCATATTAGTGCTATTCCATATGTACTAATATCCCTTTTGCCGGGGACTTTGCATCTTCAATGGATGCAGTTGGTTCCACAGCAGGAGACATTGATCAGTGATAGCGGTACACCCTCTTCCCAGCTGACTTGGTGAGCCCCACTTCATTTCAGGGTCAGGTATCTTTTGTTCCTTGTATATTGTGTTTGAGGTATAGCCGGCAACCTTGTTGCCGGCATTATCATAGTACTCTTCTGTATCTATTAGAGGCTCCGTAGACAAAGTATGGGTTGTATATTGGTGTTGGGGAAGTCAAACCATGTTATGTTGTGGTGAAATTACTTGTTCCACTTTAAACCATGAAAATGTGTATAATTGGAGACTTTAAAATGAAGTAACTTATGGTAATAAATTGGTATTGTATACATGGTCTCCTTATCATATAATTAATGAAAATATGTATTTGTTTTATTCATAAGTGAGTTTGGGTAGAAAGTATCTAACAGGCTTGCTTGACCGAGTTCACTCGGTTGAGCGCCAGCTGCGTTCCCCGAGTTCGAGGCGTGACAAACTTGGTATCTAAGCCTAAGGTTTTGAAGTATCCTAGGTTGTCTCGAAGCCGTTTCTAGTAGAGTCCTTCTTATCGGCGTGTTGTCGACCTCATCTATAATGGGGAGGCTACTTGGGCATTTAGGAATGATACCCTTCTTTCATGTTCTTGATCGTGCCATAGAGCTGATTGTAAGATTGTTCCTCTTTTAACTCGTGCGTTGCTCTAATTTTCAGTAATGGCACCTAAGAAGAAGGCAAGAATTGGCAAGAGAGCCAATGTCACCCCAGGAATGGCAATTGATCCTATAACTAATATACTCTTTCCACCTCCAGCTCCAGCTTCCGATTTTGGAGTTTCTGATGGGGATCTTAGGAGAGCCATAAAGATGTTGGCTTAAATAGTGGCTTTCCAGGCCCAGAGATCAAATGTTGCACCCACTTCTTTTAGTCAACCAGGGGATTCTGCTAGTTCTAGGGTGAACAGGTTTTTCCAGTTTGATCCTCTAGTGTTCACGGGTACTAACCCAGATGAGGACCCCCAGGACTTCATTGATGAGATGCACAAGACTCTCCGAATTATGCGTGCTACTGAGACAGAGGCAGTGGAGTTAGCCTCCTACAGACTGAAAGAGGTGGCATATTCTTGGTTTGAGCTATGGGAGGAGGGGAGCCCTCCGGCGAGGTGGGGTGAGTTTGCCGATTCCTTCATTGATCATTTCTTGCCTGCCAAGACTAAGGTAGCCCGTGCCGCTGAGTTCGAGAGCCTGAGGCAAGGTAGTGTGAGTGTGTGGGGGTACCATATGAGATTCATGCACTTGTCCATGTATGCTACTTACATGTTGCCCACTATGGAGGCTAGAGTACGCTGGTTTGTGCAGGGACTTAGTCCCTTGGTAATTAATGAGGCCGCTACAGCCGCCTTGAATTATGATATGAACTATGGGAAGATGGTGGCATTCGCTCAAGCCACAGATACTCGCAAATTGAGGAACGGAATGGAGCGAGAAGGTAGTAATAAGTCTCGGTCTACGGGCAACTTTGGTGGTTCTTCTGGTGGTGGTAGGTCAGTATTCAGGGGAGGGTCATCGGGGCCATCTCAGTCCTTTGCTCAGTCTTCGGTTAGTGCACCGCCATCAGGACCCAGTCAGCAGCAGTGGAACCATTTTAGGCCCAGTTAGGGCAACATGGGCTCCTACCAGCAGGGTGGGCATGGTGATAGATTCCAGCAATAGCGAAGACCCCCATGCCCTAGGTGTTGAAAGAAGCACTTAGGAATATACTACATGGACTTACCCATATGCTACAGGTGTGGATTGAGGGGTCACATTCAGAGGGATTGTCGTTCATCCCGCCAGGGTGCGGGCAGGGGCACGGCACAACCAGCCAGTTCTGCTGCTACTACATCTGCATCACCTCCTCCAGCTCGAGGCAATCAAACACCCGCAAGTCATGGTGCAGCACAGAGTCCGGGAGGATCCAGCCGTTTCTATGATATGAGGGGTCTCTAGAATTCAAAAGCTTCACCAGACGGTTTCACAGGTATATTGACTATCGAATCTCATGATGAGTGTGCCCTTATTGACCCCGATTCCACTTTGTCATATGTCACTCCCTATGTTGCTATGGAATTTGGGATAGAACCAGAATAACTTCATAAGCCGTTCTCTGTATCTACTCCGGTTGGTGAGTGTATTTTGGCCGTGCGGGTTTATAGGGATTGTGTTGTCACATTGCGTGGCCGGGACACCATGGCCAATCTCATTGAATTGAGGATGGTCGATTTTGATGTAATAATGGGGATGGACTAGCTTTATTCATATTTTGCCAAGCTTGATTGCCGAACTAGGACCGTTAGGTTCGAATTTCCAAATGATCCAGTAATTGAGTGGAAGGGGGATGATGTGGTGCCGAGGGGTAGGTTTATTTCTAACCTTAATGCCACGAAGATGATCAACAAAGAGTGTATTTACCATTCGGTCCGTGTTACGGACATCGATGTTGAGGCACCTACACTTGAGTCCATGCCTGTTGTGAATGAATTTCTGGGAGTCTTTCCGAATGAGCTCCCTGGTATACCACCAGACAGGGAGATTGATTTTGGGATTGATGTGATGCCAGACACGCTGCCTATATCTATTTTTCCCTACAAAATGGCACCGGCAGAATTGAAGGAACTAAAGAAACAATTGAGAGATTTGTTAGAAAAGGGTTTCATCCGGCTGAGTGTGTTGCCTTGGGGCGCACCGGTTCTCTTTGTAAGGAAGAAGGATGGGTCACTACGAATGTGTATCGACTATCGGCAGCTCAATAAGGTCGCAATCAAGAATAAGTACCCACTCCTAAGGATAAATGATTTATTTGACCAGTTGCAGGGTGCTAAGTACTTCTCCAAAATTAATTTACAATCCGAGTGTCACCAATTGAAGATCAGAGAGTAAGATGTTCCGGAACCAGTTTTTATAACCCGATATAGGCACTTTGAATTTTTGGTGATGTCTTTTGGGCTAACGAATGCCCCGGCGACATTCATGGATATTATGAACTAAGTTCTCAAGCCATTCCTAAATCTTTTGTGATAGTGTTTATTCACGATATCCTTGTATATTCATGCAATCGAGAGGACCATGCTTATCATCTCAGGGTAGTTCTGCAAACTCTATATCAGCACAAGTTATACGCAAAGTTTTCAAAGTGCGAATTTTGGCATAAATCTGTGACATTCTTGGGCCATGTCATCTCTAGTGAAGGAATTAAGGTTGATCCTCAGAAAATTACATATGTGAAGAATTGGTCGAGGCTTATAACTCCAACAGAGATTTGCATTTTCTTAGGCTTAGCTGAATATTATAGAAAGTTTGTGGAGGGTTTCTCTACTCTTGCCTCTCCATTGACTAAATTGATGAAGAAGGTGGTTAGGTTCCAATGGTCAGATTCTTGTGAAAGGAGCTTTCAGGATTTGAAATTGAGATTGACTACTGCACTAGTGGTGACCCTACCAGTGGGTACAAATGGGTTTGTAGTATATTGTGATGCTTTGAGAATCGGACTTGGGCGTGTATTAATGCAACATGGCAAGGTGATAGCTTATGCTTCTAGGCAACTCAAGAATCATGAAAAGAACTATCCAACACATGATTTAGAACTTGCGGCGGTGGTATTTGCATTGAAAATTTGGTGTCATTATTTATATGGGGTCCATGTGGATATATTCATGGACCATAAGAGCCTTCAATATATTTTCAAGCAGAAGGAATTCAATCTGAGGCAGAGAAGATGACTTGAGTTACTCAAGGACTATGACATTGATATTCTATATCATCCAGGGAAGGCTAATGTTGTGGCGAATGTTGTTAGATAGAAATCTATGGGTAGTTTAGCACACTTGGAGGCATATAAAAGTTCATTGGCCAAGGAAGTTCACTGATTGTCTAGTTTGGAAGTTCGTCTTGCGGACTCTAGTGAAGGAAAGGTGATTGTGCAAAATAGAGCCGAATCATCACTTGTTGTGGAAGTTAAGGAGAAGCAATACAATGATCCATTGTTGGCACAATTGATAGAGGGGATTCATAAACATAAGACCGTGGCCTTTTCTCTTGGCATGTGTGATGGTACACTAAGGTACCAAGGGCGTCTATGTGTTCCAAATGTAGATGGTCTCCGGGAGAGAATCATGACCGAGGCTCACACCTCTAGGTATTCCGTGCACCCAGGCTCTACAAAAATGTATCATGATCTTAAGGAAATCTATTGGTGGAATGATATGAAGAGGAATTTAGCAGAAATTGTGGTGAGATGTCCAAATTGTCAGCAAGTGAAGGCCGAACACCAAAGGCCCGGTGGGTTGGCACAGAACATAGAAATTCCAATGTGGAAGTGGGAAATGATTAATATGGACTTTGTTGTAGGACTACCTCGCACTCCTCATAAGTTTGACTCGATTTGGATGATTGTGGATCGACTCACGAAATCAGCACACTTCTTACATGTTAAGGCTACCGACACAGCGGAACAGTATGCTCAGCTGTATATCAAGTAAATCGTTAGACTGCATGGCACTCCAGTTTCCATTATTTCTGATCGGGGGGCATAGTTCACGGCTAATTTTTGGAAGAAATTTCAGCAAGGTCTGGGTACTCAGGTGAATCTTAGTATAGCCTTTCGCACGGAGACTGATGGGCAGGCAGAGCGGACTATTCAAATGCTTGAGGATATGTTGCGCGCTTGTGTTCTTAACTTCAAAGGTAGTTGGGATGATCATTTGCCACTCATAGAATTTGCCTACAACAATAGTTATCATGCTAGCTTTCAGATGGTACCGTTCGAGGCTTTATATAGTAGGAGATGTAAATCTCCCATTGGGTGGTTCGAAATTAGGGAAGCAGAGTTGATAAGGCTAGACCTCGTGCATCAGGCTATTGAAAAAGTTAAAATCATTAAGGAGTGGTTAAAGACTGCTCAAAGTCATCAGAAGTCCTATTCGGATGTTCGTCGTAGGGATTTGGAGTTCAAGGAAAATGATTGGGTATTCTTGAAGTTTTCGCCCATGAAGGGTGTAATGAGATTTGGTAAGAAAGGGAAATTGAGTCCGAGGTATATCGGACAGTACATAATCATTCAAAGGATTAGTGAGGTTGCATACAAGCTTGAGCTGCCACCTGAGATATCATTAGTGCACCTGGTATTTCATGTGTCTATGTTGAAAGAAATAGTTGGAGACCCAACATTCATTGTTCCGGTTGAGACTATTGAGGTTAATGAGGAATTGACTTATAAAGAGATTCTAGTTTCTATTATTGATCGGCAAGTCCGAAAGTTGAGAAATAAAGAAATTGCCTCCGTGAAAGTGTTATGGCGAAACCAGCAGGTTGAAGAGGCCACTTGGGAGGCCGAGGAAGAAATGAAGAAGAAGTACCCTAATTTGTTTGAATAGTCATGTATTTATAAAGTTTTGTTCTACGATAATGGTAAGAGTTACCTTCTATGAATGTTGACAAGAGTGGGTTACTCTAGTGGTAAGCACCCTCCACTTCCAACCAAGAGGCTGTGAGTTCGAGTCACCCAAAGAGCAAGATGGGGAGTTCTTGGCAGGAGGAAGCCAAGGGTCTATCAGAAACAGCCTCTCTACCTCAGGGTAGGGTTAAGGTCTGCGTACACACTACCCTCCCCAGACCCCACTAGTGGGATTATACTGGGTTGTTGTTGTTGTTGTTGTTGTTGTATAGCTGATGTTAAAGGTGTTCCTTTTTGGTAGTATACTGCTTGTGAGGCCACAGTTGGAATTGTTTTAATGTTATGTTGCATCGTTGGTTCATGTATATGTTGTTAGGACTGGTTTTGGTGATTCTCTGGCAGGTAGTTAGGCTCAATTGAAGAGGACACTCTGCCAAAATTTCTGAAAAATTTGCGAGTTAGCCAAATTTTGGGGCCTTAAGGAAGTTGAAATGTTGGAAGATTATCTAAGATCTATATGAATTCAAGAACGATTAAAGATGATGGTTAAGGTGAAAGGATCATAATATTGCGCCTAATAATGACTTGTAAAACATTCGAGGACAAATGTTCTTAAGTGGGGAAGAATGTAACACCCCGAAAAATTTCAAAGTGTATTAAGACCATTAAGAAGATTGGCAGGTACTAATTATATTAGTTCGGGTATGAACAAGACTAATAATATGAATGATATCAATTAATCATGATAATATATGTATGAGGTGCATTAAGAATGGTTTATGGTCTAAAAAGAGCCCAAGGCTAAGTCAAGATGGAAATTATACGATGGGGTAAAGTTGCAAGTGAGTTCGCATAAGACCTAACTTCAAACGAGCATAACTCTCAAGATATGAAGTTTTATATAGTTTATGAGCTATCAAATGAAAGGCCTATGTGTCTAGTTTCTAATTCTTCAAACCATTCATCATTTGGAGATTCCTATAAGACGTTACGACCTTTTTACTAAAGGGTGACAGAACATCTATGCGAGTCTTGCGTAGCCTACACACCATAGCAGCATAGCCTATGCACCATTGCATTGGCAAATCCAGAAACTTCCAATTGAAGGGGAATGGAAGTCCACCCTGCGTAGCCTTTGTGCATAGCCTACGCAGGAGGCTACGCAGCGTCAATGGCCATTTTAAGGAGCTAAAAATGTGGGTTTAGAGGGAGAATGTGTTAGTTCTTCATCTTGTAATGGATTTCTAGAGAGAAAGAGGAGATCTTCCACCATGGATACACTTCAAGGTAAGTTGTTTTGGCACAAGGATGATTATATATCATCATTTAGTGGTAACACTAACATTATTATGAATCAAATCCATAGAAAATAGGTTGAATCTTCAAGAACACCAAAAAGAGGAAAAGTGAGATTCTTCCACCAAGAGGTAATCCCTTCACTTGAGCTTCATATATATGTCATATTGGAGTATGGGTAGCATGTTTATGAGTTTTATTTGAAGTTATAAAGAGATATTGTGGTGAACCCTAAGGGTAGGTCTTGAGAATGCCATTTTTGGGTAAAGAAGAAGATGAATAGTGATGAATTGATATAAATACATATGTCTTGAGTTTCTAATGATTCCAATAGACTTGATAACTTAATTTTTAATTTATGAATGGATTTAATTGGGAATCACCATTTGGATAAGATACAACACTAGTTGAACCTAGAGTTTTGTTGGAGAAGTCAATGAATAGTGACTTGATGATGTTGGGTAATTAGCATAGTATTATTAATGACTCAAAATGAGTATTAAATGATAAGAATTAAATTTAATAGGTTAATGGATGAGCCTATTGGATAATTTGGGATGGTTGAAGGCTTGTTTCCGAATTGTGAAGCCTAAATGGATATTTATGAATCTTTTCGTATTTATTTTGATGTAGTTGGGATATCTAATGGTAGGTATTGAATTGTGGGGTGATATTTGGACATTTTAATCAATTGGAGCATTGTAGTATTTTCAGAGCTTAAAGGTTGAGATTGGGATTGCTAGGATTTTTGGAACATTGTAGTAATTTAAAGAAAACTCAAATCGAGGTATGTTGGCTAAAATCCTCTCTTAGAATTGAATCCCACGGTATTCATGTAATTTATGTAAGTCCCAAGTGGTTCACTATATAAAATTTGGGTATTCCGAATGAGTTGTGTTGAAAGATATATGTTCAATATGTATACCAAATGCTTTTATCATGTTATATTATCATTTGAGAATGTGTTCAAAGTATGAGTTGTGCATTAAAAATATTTTGACTTCAAGCCAAGTCCAAATGAAGGCTATTATGCCAAATCTTGTGAAAAATCTCTATGTGCCTAAGGCTCTAAAGTGCTCACATGTGTACTAAAAACGTTGATTTGAAATTCCTTGTTGTGGATGATGATTATGATGTTTGAAAGTGAAATACTAAATACGACCAACGTGCCAAGAATGATTTTATAATTGTGGCAGCTAGTACCAATGGAATAAAAAAATATGAAAGAAGTATGAAATGAGGTGATTGGTATAAAAAGGATGATGTCTTGAATGAGACGGCCTA
Source organism: Nicotiana tabacum (assembly GCF_000715075.1). Classification (NCBI taxonomy): domain Eukaryota; kingdom Viridiplantae; phylum Streptophyta; class Magnoliopsida; order Solanales; family Solanaceae; genus Nicotiana; species Nicotiana tabacum. Next base: position 67,406,005 of record NC_134088.1, read on the forward strand.
GCCGATCAGGTCGTGATCGGATGCCATGCCACACACATGGTGGTGATTGTGCTGGAAATTGTAAATTTAAATTGTGATTGTGGTTGATGTCTCTAATGAGATGGCCTAGCCGATCAGGTCGTGATCGGACTCCGTGCTAGAAGTACGGTGGTATTGGTATTGTGATTATTGGTATCGTGAATGATGGCATATTGGTATTAAAGATATCCCAACTTAAGATATGGAAATTAATTTGAATAATGTCTTGATCCTAATTTGAGGTTTGATGTTGTTTGTGGCTTCCAGTAATATTATGATTGTTATTCCTTGTATTATTTATCATTATATAGAGAGGGTGTTTTTTCATTCATACTAGTACTATTCCATATGTACTAATATCCTTTTTGCCGGGGGCGCTGCATCTTCAATGGATGCAGGTGGTTCTACATCAGGAGACATTGATCAGTGATAGCGGTACACCCTCTTCCCAGCTGACTTGGTGAGCCCCATTTCATTTCAGAGTCATGTATCTTTTGTTCCTTGTGTATTGTGTTTGAAGTATTGCCGGGGCCTTGTTGCTAACATTATTATAGTACTCTTCTGTATATATTAGAGGCTTTGCAGACAAAGTGTAGGTTGTATATTGGTGTTGGGGAAGTCAAACCATGTTATGTTGTGGTGAAATTACTTGTTCCATTTAGACCATGAAAATGTCTGTAATTGGAGACTTTAAAATGAATTAACTTATGGTAATGAATTGGTATTGTATACATGGTCTCCATATCATATAATTAACAAAAATATGTATTTGTTTTTATTCATTAGTGAGTTTGGGTAGAAAGTATCTAACAGGCTTGCTTGACCGGGTTCACTCGGTTGAGCGCCGGTCGTGCTCCCCGAATTCGGGGCGTGACAACAAATGATCATTTCGGCCTTATAGGCCCGTATGTCACATATTGGGTCGTCATATGTTGAGTATTCCCTTATGTTTTATTCTAATTACCTCATGATGGTATTTCCATCGTATTTACCCATGATAGTATGATAAGAAAGGTATGTTACGTTGGTACTCGGTTGAGTTAAGTACCGGGTGCCCGTTGCGAGCCCTCTGGTTTGGGTCGTGACAAACTTGGTATCAGAGTAGTTCTGTCCTAGGTAGTGTACAACCCGTGTCTAATAGAGTCTTGTTTATGGGTGTGTTGTGCACCACACTTATAAGCAGGAGGCTAGTGGGCATTTAGGACTGTCACTCTTTCTTCTTACTCTAGATCATGTGGTAGTAGAGCTCAGTTGAAATAATTCAAACTCCTAAATTCTATTTTACTCATAATACTACGATACCTGCATCAAGAAAGACAGTCGGTAAGAGATTGAATGTGGCTGTGGAAGAGTTGAGTAAGAGGAAATCGATTTTGCATCATGCTTATGATGACTAAATGTGAGGTATTCAGCAGATCGTGTGTGTTCTAAGACGTGTAAGCTTCTGGATAAGTAGCCCTAAGGCAAGAATATCTATCCACCCATATGGTAAAAAGAAATAAGAGAATCAGAAGGTAGATACAAGTTCCAACAAGTAAAAGAAGCAAGGTGAAGAAGGGTACGAGGTACCCATTCCGTGAAGATTATCACTATTAGACTATGTTGCTTTCATGCCTCGTTTTATCCATATTTTCTCTATTTATATGATCATTTAAGCAATGATTCGTGTGAGAAATCATGTTTAGGATATATGCTTGTTTTTTGAGACATGATAGGGCTAATCTTGTTGTCTTGAACTGTTTGCCTTAATTGTAGTCATATTATCAGTCATATTTCTTTATCTGCATGTTATATCTCAGTATTTGTACATTATTTGTATATCATATCACATGCTGTCGTCACCTTCTATATGTGATACTATTTGAGTTCAGTTCTATGAGATGTGTGCCATTGATACTTGAGGAGTTGATGACTAATGTGGGCCATAGAGCCATATTGTGATTTATAGTGGTTCGAGTTGCACCTCGCAATGGATTGATATTTGGATTGGGTTGTATGCAACAATAGTTATATAGATTGTGGATTAGCGCTTGGGCAAGGATCCACCCCTCCAGAGTTTGATATTATAGTGAGCGCAAGCATAGGGTTATATATGTGCTTTGATGAGGGGCATTTGTTCTAGGCACCCGTACAGTGCTAAGTGTGGTTGTGTGTGTGGTGGTGAGGGGAACTTTATCTACGCACCATGAGTGTGCTGAGTATGAGTGTACGTGATGGTTTCACTATGATGTTATTGACTTGACATGTATATTTGAAATGTTTGCAGAGAGATGTATTTTTCCTCATGCTATATGGTAAATGAAATGTTTATCTGTTGTTGAAAGTTTGAAAAATCACATTTTCCTTGATAAACTCATATTTTTGGTAATTTTTGTGGAAGATTAGACTGTGACTATTATACTTGGAAATTATGTCTAATTTTCCATATTCATGAACGGGTTGAACATGATATCTTTGAGTTATTTACTTTTGATTTAATCGTTATGTCATGTGTTGTTATTCATTATTGGTGTTGGAAACTGACTTTCTTCCGAGCTCATCACTACTTTCAACCCGAGGTTAAGTTTGTTACTTATTGAGTACATGGAGTCGACTGTACTCACACACACTTTATATGCAGATCCAAGTACTTCTGGACGTGGTTATTGCTAGAGTTCGCACCGGTTCCATCTTGTGGAGACTACGAGGTAATTTCAATGTCGTTCGCAAACCTTGATATTCTCTTTTATTTATTTTATTATCACTGTTCTATCATTCAGACAGTTTTGTATTGAGGATTTACTTTGTAATTTCAGATTCTTTAGTGTTAATGTACTCATTGACACCAGATCATGGGATGCATGTAGTTGTGTTATTGTAGCTATCTTCAGATATTTTATGATATTACCATTGTTGAGATTATTAAGTTCTGTTTTCTGAGTTTATTGTTATTGTGAAATTGCTGTCTTGCCTAGTAAGCAGTGTTAGGCATCGTCATTGCTCTGGTGGGGGGTTTCGGTCGTGACAAGTTTTTATCAGAGTACTAGGTTGCCTAGGTCTGTCAAGTCATGAGAAAGTTTAGTAGAGTCTTGCTGATCGGTACGGAGATGTCTGTACTTATCTTCAAGAGGCTATCGAACTATTAGGAAACTTCACTTTCTTGCATTCTTGTCGTGTGGATTTGTTAATTCCGAATGCTGAACCTTTACTCTTCTATTCTTTAACAAATGGTGAGGACACGTTCAGCTGATTAGGAGATAGAGCCCCAGACTGGAGCCACTACCAGGCGTAGAGGCCTGAGCCGAGGTAGAGCCAGAGGTAGAGGCATAGCTCAGCCTAGAGCATGTGCATCGGCACCGGATGTTGAGCATTAGATTGAGCAGGAGGAGGAGATCCCTATTCCGGCCGAGCCAGTTTGAGCAGCTCAGATCTCGGAGGGGTTCATCGCTTCCTCAGTACTTCAGGACACCCTAGTCTGCTTGGTTAGCCTTATGGAGAGTGTGGCCTAGGTTGGTGTATTTCTTATTGCACCAGCCGTATTTCAGGCCGGGGAGGATCCCAGACTCCTGCTACTTACACTCTAAAGCAGATGGCTCATGAGTATCAGACCATATCAGTTCTACTAGCTGGGTCAGTTCAGCCTGTTGTTGCTATACAGCTAGGATAGAGATCCCTGATGTCAGTTGAGGGGCGAAAGAGATTGGACAACTTCACCAAGTTGTTTCCCACTCGTTTTGGTGGTACATATTTTGAGGACCCCCATGATTTCTTGGATAGTTGCCATGTGGTATTGTTTAACATGGGTATAGTGGAGTCCAACGGAGTTGACTTTATAGTGTTTCAGATGCATGGCTCTGCCAAGAGACTGTGGCAGGAGTATGTTCGTGGCAGACCAGCAAGTTCACCCTTCACTTAGAGAGAGGACTTTCGTAGTTAGTTTAAGCACCTCTAGAAGTGTAGCATGACCATTACTCATTATGAGAAAACATCTGTGGATTTATCACGCCATGAAGCTATTTTGATCTCTACTGAGAGGGAGAGAGTGTGGTGGCTTATAGATGGCCTTTCATATGGTATCAGGCTATAGATGGCCCGAGATATCGAGGATGATATTACTTTTACTCAGTTGTGGATATCCCCAGGAAGATCGAGCGCATCAAAGATTAGGGTAGGGAGACGACCTCTAACAAGAGGCCTCGTCATATTGGAGGATTCAGTGTTGCCTCGTCTAGAGGCTGAGGTCGGTTTGTGAGGGGCCAATCTAGCAAACCAGTTTATCATTCTCCACAACCAATTTGAGGAGCTTCAGTACAATCCTCGTTCTGTGCACTCCCATTCAGGCAGTCCGATTTAGGCACGAAGACATTCGCAGTTTGAGGTTGCTATGAGTGTGGGGAGTTGGGGCATGCGAGGAGGTATTGCCCTCATTTTCATAAAGGTTCCATGCAGCATAGGGCCTAATATATGACTGTTGCACCAGTTTCTCCACCACCCGCTTAGCTAGCTCGGGGTGGAGGTCATACGGGATGAGTTCACCCCAAATGGGGAGGCCAGTCAGGTGGTGGACAGGCCCAATGCTATGCATTTCCCCAAGTCAGAGGCAGTTGCTTTCGATGCCATGATCACCGGTATTGTTTCTGTGTGCCATAGGGATACTTCTGTGTTATTTGACCCTGGTTCCACTTATTCATACGTGTCATCATACTTTGCTTGTTATTTAGATATGCCTCATGAGTTTTTAGATATGCATGTTCATGTACAATGTATATTGTTCTTATAACATGATGTTAGTGATTTTCACGCAAAGACGGTGATGTTGGCTATGCCGGGGTTGCCGGGTTTGGAGTGGAGAGGTTCATTGGGTCATGTTCCTAGTAGAGTGGTGTCTTTTCTTAAGGCACAATGGATGGTAGACAAGGGGTGCTTAGCATACTTAGCCTTTTGTGAGGAATGTTAGTTCTAATACTCCTACTGTTGAGTCAGTTCAAGTAGTGAGGGAGTTCCCAAATGTGTTTCCTGCAGACCTGTCTGGAATGCCACCCTACAGGGATATTGATTTTTATATTGATTTGGTGTCGGGCACTCAGTCCATCTCTATTCTACCATATCGCATGACACTAGTAGAGTTGATGGAATGGAGGAACAGTTACAAGAATTGCTTGATAAGGGTTTTATCAGCCCTAGTGTGTCGCCTTGGGGTGCACCAATACTATTTGTGAAGAAGAAAGATGGTTTTGTGAGGATGTGCATTGACTACAGGCAGTTGAACAAGGTTACTGTCAAGAGCAAGTACCCACTACCGCGTATAGATAACTTATTTGATCAGCTTGAAGGTGCTAGAGTGTTCTCGAATATTGATTTGAGATCGGGGTACCATCAATTGAATATCAGGGCTTCAGATATTCCGAAGATTACTTTTCGGACCCCCTATGGCCATTATTAGTTTTTGGTGATGTCATTTGGGTTAACCAATGACCTAACACCTTTCATGCAATTGATGAACAAACGTATTTCATCCCTATCTAGATTCCTTCGTCATAGTTTTAATTGATGATATATTGGTGCATTCTCACAACTGAGAGAATTATGAGCAACAGTTGAAGATCGTGCTCCAGAATTTGAGGGAGAAATAATTATATGATAAATTCCCCAAGTACGGGTTTTGGTTAGACTCGGTGCCATTTTTGGGTCATGTGGTCTCTAGTAAGGGGATTAAGTTGGATCCGAAGAAGATTGAGGAAAATCAAAGTTGGCCGAGACCGTCTCCTGTGATTGAGATTCGGAGTTTCTATGGGTTGGTTGGGTATTATCACCATTTTGTGGAGGGGTTTTTATCTATAATAACCCCATTGACTAGATAGACGCAGAAGAGTGCCCCATTCCGATGGTCTAAAAAGTGTGAGGAGAGCTTTCAGAAGCTCAAGACTGTCTTGACTACAGCTCTGGTTCTGGTTTCGCCTTCGGGATCTGGTTCTTATACAGTCTATTACGATGCTTCATGGATTGGCATTAGGTGCGTGTTGATGTAGGAGGAGAGAGCGATTGCTATGCGTCATGTTAGTTGTATCCACATGTGAAGAACTAGCCATTGCACGATTTGGAGTTAGCGACCATTGTTCACGCGCTTAAGATTTGGCGGCACTATCTTTATGGCATGTCTTGTGAGATGTTCATGGATCATAGGATTCTTCAGCACTTATTCAAGCAAAAGGATCTGATCTTGAGGAAACGGAGGTAGTTAGAGATAATGAAGGAGTATGATATTACCATTCTTTATCATTCGAGGAAGGCCAATGTGATAACCGATGCATTGAGTAGAAAGATGAAGAGCATGGGTAGTCTTGCCATTATTCCAGCTGGGGATAGACCGTTAGCTTTGATAGTGCAGGATTTGGCCAACAAGTTCGTGAGGTTGGATATTTCGGAGCCTAGTAGGATTCTTGCTTGTATTGTATCACGGTCATCCTTGTTTGAGAGTATCAAGGCATTTCAGTATGATATTCCCACTTTTTTGTCCTAATGGACACGGTTCAGCACGCTGATGCTAAGGAGGTTACTACTGGTGATGATGGGGTATTGGGGCTTTAGGGCTGGATTTGTGTGCCAAAGGTGGATAGATTGCGGGAGCTAATTCTAGAGGAGGCCCATAGTTCGTGGTATTCCATTCATTGGGTACCATGAAGATGCACCAGAACTTGAGGTAGCACTATTGGTGGCGGAGGATGAAGAAGGATATTGTTGAGTATGTTGCTTGGTGTTTTAACTGTCAGTAGGTGAAGTACGTGCATTGGAGACCGAGTGGTTTGCTTCAGGGGCTAGATATTCTGGAGTGGAAGTGGGAGGGTATCACTATGGATTTTGTAGTTGCGCTTTCATGGACCTCAAGGAGATTTGATGTAGTGTGGGTTATTGTGAATGACTACCTACTCTTCAGAGAAGCTGTCTCGGATTTATCTTGGTCAAATTGTTCGCCTTCATGGTGTGCCCATGTTTATTATCTCAGATCGAGGCACGCAATTTACATTGTATTTTTGGAGAGAAGTGCAGCGTGAGTTGGGCACACGGGTCCAATTGAGTACGAAATTTAATCCCCTGACAGACGAACAATCCAAGTGTCAAGTATCCAGATAGCTCTGTATGAGGCCTAATTTTATCCGTGGTGTTTTGGAGAAAGTGAAGTTGATTCAAGAGAGGCTTTGTACAACGGAGTCCAGGAAAAGAGTTATGCGGATAGGAAGACTCGTGATGTGGCATATAAGGTGGGTGAGAAGGTTCTACTCAAAGTTTCGCTCATGAATGGTTAGATGAGGTTTAGGAAGAAGGTAAAGTTGAGTCCTCTGTATATTAGTCATTTTGCGGTGCTAGAGAGAGTTGGAGATGTGGCCTACAGACTTGCCCTGCCACCTATTCGATCGGGAGTTCACCTAGCATTTCATGTTTTCATGCTCCAGAAGTATTATAGGTATCCATCGCATGTATTAGACTTCAGTACGGTACAATTAGGCGAGGATTTCACTTATGATGTGGAGCCGAAGGCCATTTTGGACGGGCTGGTTCGAAAGTTGAGGTCGAAGAACAAATATCAGTGAAGGTTCATTGGAGAGGTCAGCCAGTCGAGGAGGCTACTTGGGAGACCGATCAGGAGATGCAGAGCAAATATCCGCACTATATTGAGACCCCGGGTATGATTCTAGACTCATTCGAGGACAAACGTTGTTTAAGAGGGGGGACAATGTAACGAATTGACAGTGTAAGTTTTTAATTTGGAAATTTGGATGAGTTCCTTAGGCTTGAATTGAGGTGCGATTCGTTGTTTTGATATTTTTTGATGTAATTTGAGGCCTCGAGTAGGTCCGTGATATGATTTGGGATTGGTTGGTATGATTGGATGGGGTCCCAGGGGCCTCGAGTGTGTTTCAGATTGATTTCGAATCATTTTGGATTGTGGTGCATTGCTGATGTATTGCTTCATCTGATGGTTTTGCACCTGTGGAACTCTGGTCACAGATGCGGCCTTGAAGGCGCATATGCAAGATTTGGGCTGGAGGAGCTATGTCTGCAAATGCAGATTATGAGGCAAAGAAGCGAAGTCACTTCTACGATGTTTGGAGAGTGAAAATTGATGTTTGAGGGTCGATTTGAGGTTGGATTTGGATGAAACACATATATTTGGACTCGTATCAGAATGAGTGTTCTAGATTTGTGAGTTTTGACGGATTCCGGGGTGTAGGGTCCAGGCTTGACCTTTTGGGTTGACTTTGCATAGTTGATTCAAGATCATATCTTTATTGTTTGGGCTTGTTCCCTATGGCTTTTATTCGTGATATTAAGTAGTTTTGACCAGACTTGATTCGCTCGGAGGTCGATTCGTGTAGGAAGGGATTTTTAGAGTATTGATCCACGCGTTTTGAGATAAAGTAACATATCTAAACTTTGTTTGATGGTAATTATCCATGTGGACTATGATACTTGAGATGTGCTGATGTAATGGGCGTATGTACGTACACCGGGGTATTCATGATCCGGGTAAACTTTAGGCTACGATGAGACTTGGTTGCATTCGTGCCTTATTATATCTGTATTTTCTCTATTTGTATGATCATTTAAGCTATGATTTGTGTTAGAAATCATGTTTAGGCTATGTGCTTGTTTGTTGAGACATGATAGGGCTAATCTTGTTGTCTTGAGCTATTTGCCTACATTGTAGTCATAATTCTTCATTTGCATGTTATATCTCAGTCTCTATACATTATTTGTATATCATATCACATGTTATTATTACCTTCTATATGTGATACTATTTGAGATTAGTTCTACGAGATGTGAGCCATTGAGATTTGAGCGGTTGATGAGTCCATAGAGATGCGTTGTGATTTATAGTGGATCGGTTGCATGCTGAAATGGATTTATATTTGGATCGAGTTGCACGTCGCAAAGGTTATATTGATTGTTGTTTAGCGCTTGGGAAAATATCCGCTCCTCCGAAGTCTGATATTATAGTGAACGCAGGCACAAGGTTATATATGTGATTTGGTGAGGGGCATTTGTTCCAGGCACCCGTATAGTGTTGAGTGTGGTTGTGTGTGTGATGGCGAGGGGCACTTGAGCCAGGCACCGTGAGCATGCTGAGTGTGAGTCTACTTGGTGGTTTCACTTTGATGTTATTGACTTGACATATATATTTGATACGTAGGCATAGAGATGTATTTTCCTAATGCTAGATGGTAAATGAATTGTCTTATTTGTTGTTGAAAGTTTGAAAAATTACAATTTCCTTGATAAACTCAAATTTTCAGTAGTTTCGGTGGAAAATTGGACTGTGACTGTTATACTTGAAAAGCATGTCTAATTTTTCATATTTGTGTACGAGCTGAACATGATATCTTAGAATTATTTACTTTTGTGTCATCGTTATATCACGTGTTGTTATTGATTATTAGTGTTGGACACTGACTTTCTTCCGATCTCGTCAATGTTTTCAGCCCAAGGTTAGATTTGTTACTTATTGAGTATATGGGGTCGGATATACTCACACTACACTATACACTTTATATGCAGATGTAGGTACTTCTGGACGTGGTGATTGCTAGAGTTCGCATCGGTTCCAGCTTGTGGAGACTACGAGGTAGCTACAATGTCATTCGCAAACCTTGAAGTTCTCTTTTATTTATTTTGTTATCACTTTTTTATCATTTAGACAGTTTTGTATTGAGGATTTACTTTGTAATTTAAGATTTTGTAGTGCTCATGTACTTGTTGACACCGGATCATGGGATGGTTGTAGTTGCATTATTGTAGTTATCTTCATATATTTTACGATATTATCGTTGTTGATATTATTAATTTTTGTTATTTGAGTTTACTGTTATTGTGAAATTGTTGGCTTGCCTAGAAAGTAGTGTTAAGCATCGTCACGACTCCGGTGGGGGTTTGGGTCGTGACACATGTCAAAATTTAAATTTTTTGCTTTTTAAAAGATATTTTATTTCCCTTCACTTTAACCCACCCCCTCCCTAATATTCTTCCCTAGAACCCCTCCTTTATGAGTTCATTGCTGACCTTTCCCCATTTTCATCTTCTTCCCCACCAATTTGCCCTGTCTTCTCTGTCCATAATTTTAAGAATAACAATATTATAAAAAGGCTTTGGAAGAAATTGATAAAGAAAGTTAAAAGGAATCTATATCAAAGATAATTCTATAGATCTGGGTTTGAATCGTAATTTAGTAGTAACAATTTAGGAACACAGAGTTAATGTGGTAAAGTATTAATTTGGTGGTTGAGGAATATCGGAGATGAGCCAAAAGAAGCTGAGATTTGACTGACTCTTAATTTGTTACTTACAGACCATTTTTATAAAGTTGTTCTTTGTTTCCTTGAGCTTTCATCAGTTTGGTTGCTTATTTCCATTGAATAATATAATGAACTGCCAAAACACCTAGATTTGTTTTGTTTACCGGAGAAGATGGCAGTGAATCGAGCAGCCATGGATCTAGCCATAACCAACTTTATTGGAGTTTTAAGTTTTGCATCCTATTTCTTATGTTAGATTTGAATCTGGACCTACAAAATCGTGACTAATGTACTTGCATTCCTAATTTTGCTTTGTAATCGGAAGGTGATAATTGTTGATTTTCTTTTTGGTGGTCGGCGTCAATGGAGATTAGGTAGAGTAGAGAAAGAGATGGAAGGGAGAATAATTAAGGGGTATATTTGTAATTTTATATTATTTTATTTTATTTTACAATTAATGCACATGGCACTATATTATTGGTACGTGACATGTCTCACTTTTTATGAGATGCTTAAATATAAAAGTAGTGTGTATTGGACACACTCTAGAAAGTTTAAGTGTATAAAGTTATTTTCATCCGCAAAAAGTGTGTAACTAGGATTGGTCCATAGATAAGGTGGTTAACTTACGTATTTCGCCTATATATAATTTACTTTTAATATTTGGTAGAAACTACCAAAGGTTTTACATTATTTATAATGTGTCAACATATTTTATAATTACAACATATCATATTATTTTTATCTTAACTTTGTATGTGAACCAGTCGACTTCGTCAATGTTGCTGAGTCAGACAATAATTCCAAGTCTGGGAAAAGGCCAATAACCATTGATGATTTTGAGCTACCAGAGAACTTTTCATACATAGTTAAGTTTGAGGATGTTATCCAAGATGAAACAACCTCTACAACATGTAAGAACAAGGGTTCCAAGAAAGCATGTCATATCTCCTTTGTCCCGGATTTCAGCTCTGGTGGAAGCAGTTCTGCCGGACCTCCCCATTTTCCAAATCAAGCATCCTTTTACTGGGGTTATTAGTGCTGATGCTGATCAAAAATTGCTGGATGAATTCAATGACTTGCTATATTTTGGGACTGACAAGGTTACAAGGAGATGAGTTTCCGTACTTTTTTCATATTATGGAGGGCATATAATTTAGTAATTTTCATTTTGCAGTAGCTTTTCATTTGTGTTTCTATGTCTTTAAATAGGAAGAAGGCACCTTATACTGTTAAAGATAACCAACTCAGCCCAATGTTTGATCTCGGAGCGGAGAAAGTTAATAAGAAGGACTGGTTTTATACTTTGGCACATTCTGGACAAATCCTGAACAATACGATTCGTTCAAACCTCGGCATATAATTATAAGCTGCAATTTGCTATTTTTACATAAATATAGTCGTATTATATTACAAATGTATATAAATTGCTAAATGTATTGAGTATTAATGTTATGTTGTTTTTGCAGCACGTTGATGTAATTTTATACTGTTTGAGGAAGAAAGAAAAGTATGGTCCTGAAAACCAAACTCGTTTTACAACCAATGACTGTTGCTTCGCCATAATAGTACAAGTTCATGAGAAGTACATGAAGGCCCTTACCAATAGAAAATTTTCTATCGCCAAACAGTCGGACATCGTAGCAGAATACATATTGGAGTACCAATTACTTGCAAATGTTGCATGGGACAAAGTTGACAACGTAATTATGCCCATCAACATTGTAGAGAAATTTCACAGGTTGTTGGTTGTGTTTGAAATTACTGATAGGATTCTCTATGTTTATGATTCTTTGGTTTCTTCCAAGAATCTCAAAATTGTTGAAGATGTTATCACAAAGTTTGCTGTTATGATCCCCCTCTACTTGTCATGCACTGGCTTTATAGTAAGTGGCCAGACATTAATTTCATTAACACAAACGCATACATTAAAAAAGTTATTATTGATCCTCTTGATATTCAGTGGTTGGTCGGAGAGATACCCCAACAAAAAGAGGGATCATTGTATGTGCTGCTTTCCTTCTCTTTGCTAATTTGTTTTACACTAATAGCTAAAGCTTCCCCATTTTTTTCTTGCAGTGATTGCAGTGTATATATTGAGGCTTTTAAAGAATATGTCAGCATTTGATAGCTGTTGATTCCAAAGGATGAACTTATTGATATTTAATCAACACCTTAGACGCTATGAAGCTCTCCTTTTGGATTATGCTAGAAAGAAGCAAGTGCTTGGTGCAATCAGTGAAAGTGAGGTTACTGGGATATTAGCAAGAAGAAAAGGCGCACGAGCATTGAAAGAGCAAACAAGAGCCCAGAACAAAAAATAATTAATTAGCTAATCCTTTAGCAGAATTGTAGTAAAACTATTTACTTGTAGCAGAATTGTAGTAAAACTTCAACTTTCATTCATTGGCATATTTTGACATAAGCGTACCATTATGAATAAGACTGAGTTGTTCTAAGTTTTTCCTGAAAGTGATGTTCATGTTCTTATTCATTCATTAACAGTGGCATATACTTAGCAAGTATCATAACTAACCTCATCGAGGCAATAGACGAAAGAATTATAAATGACGCTCGCTAGTCACCTATACACTTCATAACTCCAACAAGTACAGAACAACAATATGATCAAGTCATGAATCACATAATAAGACACATTGGTGCACATAACAACTTAACGTACTTTGCTCAGTCAACAATCCAGCATATAAAGGGTATACAAATAAATTAGGAAACAACCAAGGAAATTGCAATTAAAAATGAAATGCAATAACCAAATCAAATAAATCTATTGTGGTGCGCAACCCAATCTAGATAGAAATCACGTCACGGCTCTCAGGCCCACATCAGAATCTCATTATTCGATCCAAACTAATACTCAGCTCTCCCAGAGCTCACATCAACCACAAACTCATCGGTTTCTCACAATCTGCGTGTACACCATCAAGAAGACACATGAGAGGGTTACCCTAGGGGAATGGATCCATATCCACACACAGCATGGACAACTCACGTGCTATCAGCCCAGCGTGGTCACACGCTCAACATCATAATCTGTCCATCGTGGTCACATGCTCAATATCACTGATCCTCCCGGTGTGGTCACAAGCTATATCACAATCCACCTGGCGTGGTCATATGCTATATCATAATATGCCTGGCATGGTCATAGGCTATATTACAATCTGCCCAGTGTGGTCACAGGTTCATTATCACAATCCGCCCGGCGTGACCACAAACACAATATCCCAATCTGCCTGGTGTAGTCACATACTCAATATCACAATTCGCCTGGCGTGATCACGGGCTACCCGTCCAAACCATATCACACATAGAGAAGATAGTCAAGAATACATGTACATGATCAAGAACATCAAATTTCATACTTCTGGACTGGTATAAGCGACATGCTAAGGTGTATGCATGTGCAAGTGTGATATCAATAGCTCAAATCAGGTAAATACATCAAAACATAGCAACTATCAGGTTCAATCAAGAGATTAACCTCTATGTAACCTTAAACATGAATCAAATAGCTCTCAACAGGGGTACAACTAAGAGAAACATAACAGTATGAAGCTTAGAAATCAATTCCAGGTATATCACACCCTAAGCACTACCCCGCGCTCGCACATGGTCTTAGCCCCAAATATGTGCGCACCCATAGCACATAGCTATCAAAAATAATTCTAGTAACTAGTGCCTAAACCAAGTTTAGGTAAGATACTTACCTCAAACAAGCCAAATCAATACTCTAGAAGCGTCATTCCGCATGAATCGAGCTACGAACGACTCGAAACTAGCCAAAAGCAACTCAAAAATATCAAATAATGCCAAAGGAATAAAACCCAGACGATAAAGGTCGAATCTTTGATCAAATACTTAAAGTCAACCCAGGCCCATACCTTGGAACCCGACAAAACTCACATATTCCGATAATCCATTTGAATACGAGTCCAACCATACTAATGTCACTCAAATCCGACTTTGAATCGATGTTCAAAGCCCAATTATTCACTTTCGAAAAGATTTGATTAAAAAACCCCTTATAAACGAACATTTGCCTGGTTAACAAGAACCAAGTTGATTTTAATAAAATTCATAAATACCAACTTGAGTAATTTTGGAGAGAAGTGATAAATGATAAACTGAACATTTAGAAATAGTGAAATACTTATGCAGTCCTTGTGTGCTTGCTTTGTGCACCGGCACAACAGAATTCGAAGCTACTCGGCGTACTAGCCCTATAACAGAGAGTCTTTTTCCGATTCGGCCGACGACCACCATAAACCACCACCTTCTTCTTCTTCCGGCTAATGCTAACACCCCCTCCTTCAGATTCGACAATGCCTTCTCTTTTTAAAATACGACATTTTCTTCCTTATCCTTGATTAAAATCAAAACAGGAAAAAATAACAATTCAAGTAAAGGTAGCAGACATAGCTCCTTTCTGCCAGTGACCATTTCCCGTCGAGCATCTCCTTTCTCTTTCTTATTTTTTTGGTCAGATTTTTTTATTCTGTTTCTCTCCTTTTTGTTGCTGACATGTAACTTTTTCATTAGTGTAGTCTGACACTTCAAAAGAGTGTGAGATTCACGCACTAGTGTTGGTTTCAGGATTGTTATATTTGTGTGCAATTGGTCCACTTTTGATGGGTTGAAGTGTTCAATAGGAACAAGTTTTAGTTGAGGTGTCTAAGTGAAAATTGGTGCCAAGTTTAAGGGGCTACGTATGTATTTGGACAATGCCAAAATCAAAGATGAATCACGTAAAATAATCAAGTCCAAGTCAAAAAATACTTACCTAATCCAAATCGTGAAAATCCCCTCTAAAATAGCCAAAATCCAAGCTCTATAACTCAAAATGTGATAAAATAAGCTCAAAGTCCGAAATAAAGTACTTTATATAACTGCTTCAGGATACCCATCGCGACCGCGGAAAGAGCTTTGCGATCGCGAAGCACAAAAGTCACAGCTCAAACATTACCCTCCGCGTTCACGTCAAATACCTCGTGAATGTGATGCACAAATCAGCCAACACTATGCGAACGCAGCGTAGACCCTCGCGAGCGTGAAGACATCATCACCAGCTCCTAGCTCTTCATCACGAACGCGTCCCTACTATTGCGAACGCGTTGCCCAAGCATCATAAAGCTTTGCGAATGCGACCCTCCAGTTGCGATCGCGAAGAGGAGAACACCCAACTCCAATCATACACAATGCAATCACAGTTAGTCCCTCGCGATCATAAAGTACATCAACAACACCAGAAAACTAGCAAAACAATATGAAGGAAAATGGTCTGAAACCAACCCGACACTTACCCGAGCCCCTTGGGACCCCGTCCGAACATAACAAAAAGTCAAGAAATATAATAGGGTCCTACTCAAGGCCTCAAATCACACATAACAACGTAAAAACCATGAATCTCACCTCAAATAGAGCTTAATGAACTATTTCAAATTTCCAAATTCCAAACTTATGCCGAACACGTCTAAACAACTCGGAATCACCTCAAGTTTTGATCACAAGTTCCAAATAGCATAATGAAACTAGTCCAACTCCTAGAACCACGATCCGAATCTAATAACATCGAGGTCAACTCCTGGTCAAACCTATGAACTTTTCAAAATACCAACTTTTGCCAAATAGATCCAAAACCTTCTAGAAATATCCAAATGCAAATTCGGGCATACACTCAAGTCCAAAATCACCATCCAGACCTAACGAAATCATAAAAACTCTGATCCGAGGTCAAATACATAAAATTCAAACTTGGTAACTCTTCCAATTTAAAGCTTCCTAGTTGAGAATTATTCTTCCAAATCAATACCGAACCACTAAAAAACAAAAATAGACGATACTCACAAGTCATAATGCACCAAATGAAGCTACTCATGACTTCAAACTACCAAACTGAATGTAAATGCTTAAAATGACCAATCGGGTCATTATAATATTATTATATTACATCTAATGCATGGGCACAATGTGTGGCTTGACTTTTTATAAAACTTGAATATCTTTATGAATCACGATTACATCAATGCATGCCCTCAGTGGCTTGTCTTTGGTGTTCAGGTTGAAATTGTGTATTCATATCTCTTATGTTATGTCTTTGGTTTACTTACATTATCTGCCTTAAATATTTAGTGCTCCTTTCATACTGACTCCCCTTTATTTTTTGCATTGTGTTCATGACCACAGGTATAGATAGACCCAGTGACATCCCTCCGTAGTAGGGTGCACTTTTCATCTGCCAGTTATCGCACTCTACTTCTCCGAGTAGCTATATAAAAGTTGATAGGCACTAAAGTATATGTTTCAGTCATTTTGGATATGGTGAGGCCCTCTCTCGGCCAAGTTGTATACAATGGTACTCTTAGAGGCTTGTAGACAAATGTGCGGTGTGAATGCAAATGTTGATTATGACTCTATTGGCAATAGTTGCACATATATACAAAATGCTGCAAGTTTCCTCCACAATCAGTTGTAAGAATTTTTAAATTTTGGTATTATACTTGGAAGCGTTGTTGGCCCAGATTTCATGTTAAATGGTCTAAGTATAGATGTTGGTTTACGCAGGCCCTCGGGCGTCGTGTGTCAGATGCAACTCTGATGGTTGGGGTGTGACAAAGTTGGTATCAGAGCAGGTTTGTTCTAGGGAGTCTGCAAGCCGTTCTAGTAGAGTCTTGTTTATGTGTATGTCGTGCACCATACTTATACATAGAAGGCTATAGGATATCTATGATAGATAAGAGAGCTCACTCCACAGGTGATACGGGAATGTCTCGAGGTGATTTTAGACCTTCAATTCCTTGGCATCTATCTTATCTGGTGACTAGTGCACCATTACCATTCCAGGGCCAGCATCAGAATTCCCGAGGACAGAGCTCAGAGTATAGTGGAAATTCTAGAAGGACGAGGCCCTCGGTGTCGTACTGTGGTTGATATGGTAGGATCCATTTTGGTCAATGTCGCCAAGGCTTGGACTTATGTTATTCGTGTGGGCAGCCCATCCATATTATGCGTTTTTGCCTGATGAAAGGTGGGGGTAGTATGGCGCAGGCGATAGGATATGTAGCAGCTTCTTCTTTATTGGTATTCCCTCCTAAGCAAGGTACGCATACATTGATTGGGAGAGGTAGAGGCAGGAGTGGAGCGTCTAGCTCGGGCGGTCAACAGAATCGCATCTATGCAATGTCAAGTCAACATGACCTAGGGTCAACACCGGAAGTAGTTACAAGTATACTATCCATATTCTCCACTAATATGTATGCCTTGGTATAGATTCATGTTCTAGTTTTTCATACATTACTCCATTTTATGCTGGTATTGTTGTTGGTAAATAAGATAAAAAATTGAATTGTTACGCCAGCCATTTGAAGTGTCTACGCCCGTTGGTGAGTCAGTGATAGTTAGGAGGGTATATTGCGATTGTGATGTGATGATTTATGACAGTCACACCTTAGCTCATTTAAATGAATTAGAATTGGTAGAATTTGATATTATTATGGGAATGGATTGGATGGCTTCTTGTTATGATAATTTGGATTGTTGGAAGAAAGTTGTCCGCTTTAACATCCTAGGAAAGCCTATTATTGAATGGATGGGTGATGTTGCAGCACCTAAAGGGAAGTTTTTTTCTTACCTTAAGGCCCGAAAGATGATTTTGAAAGGATGCATCTATCATTTGGTGCGAGTGCAGGATGTAGAGGTAAAGCCTCCAGCCCTTCGGCCGCTACTAGTTATTAAGACCACTTAGATTAGAAGAGCATTTCAAAGAAATGTTCTAACTTAGAGTAGAATGGAACATGGAAGAGATTCATTGACAACAGGAAAAAGATTGGCGCCTAATTCTAATACAATAGGGGTCTATCAGTGCAAGTCAGCTGAACACCATGATTGATGAGTGGGTAGGTGGGTTAGGTGCACCTCTCGCCTAGTGGGAAGTAATGAGGCTAGTCTCCCCCTTCCCCCTGAATGAAGAAGTAGTGGGGTCCCCTTCCCATGTATGCGCCTTATGAATTTTTTGATGTATTTCCTGACGAGCTCCCGGGTGTCCCTCCCGAGAGACAAATCGAGTTCGCTATCTACGTGCTTCCTGACACGCAACCGATATATATCCCTCCGTAGAAGATGGACCTTGCTGAGTTGAAGGAATTGAAAGCTCAATTGAAAATTCTTCTAGATAAGGGCTTCATCTAATCTAGCACTTACCCGTGGGGTGCCCCAGTGTTATTCGTTCGTAAGAAATTTGGTTCGCTGAGAATGTGTATTGATTACCGTCAGTTGAACAAGGTAACCATTAAGAATAAATATCCACTCCCAATGATTGATGACATGTTTGATTAATTTCAAGGTGCCAAGTATTTTTCAAACATCGATCTCGGATCTGGGTATCATCAGTTAAGAGTTAAGAAAGAAGATGTCCTGAAGACAGCCTTTCGGACCAGATATAGCCATTACGAGTTCCTTGTTATGTCCTTTGGCCAAACTAATGCACCAGCGGCTTTTATGGATCTGATGAATCGGGTATTCAAGCTATTTTTGGATATCTTTGTGATCGTATTTATAGATGATGTTTTGGTGTAGTCTCAATCAGAAGTTGAGCACGCAGAGCATTTGCGAACGCTTTAATGCATGCTCCGAGATCGTAAGTTGGACGCTAAATTTTCCAAATGCGAGTTCTGGTTGAACCCAGAGGCTTTTCTTGGGCATATTGTATCGGATAAGGGCATTAAGGTCAATAACCAAAAGATTGAAGCGATTAATAAATGGCCAAGGCCTACAACTCTTACGGAGGTGCGTAGCTTCTTGGGTTTAACTAGTTACTATTGAAGGTTTGTAGAAGATTTCTATTCTATTGCTACTCCATTAACGAAGTTGATGCATAAGGCAGCTAAATTTTAGTGGAACGATACCTGTGAATGGAGTTTCCAAGAGTTGAAGACTAGACTAAACTCAGCATCAGTTTTAGCTCTTCCTGAAGGGTCAGAGAGTTATGTTATATATTGTGATGCGTCTAGAGTGGGATGAGTTAGTGTTCTAATAGAGCACGAGAGAGTTATTGCTTATGATTCAAGACAATTAAGGAAATACGAGCAGAATTACCCAACTCATGACCTAGAGTTAGTGGCTGTTATATATGCTCTGAAAATATGGCGTCACTATATATATGGAGTTCATGTTGACATATTTACAGATATTAAGAGCTTTCAATACATATTCAAGCAAAACGAAATGAATTTGAGACATCAGAGGTGGCTTGAATTGTTAAAAGACTACAATATTGATATATTATATCATCCTGGCAAGGAGAACGTGGTAGCTGATGCATTAAATCGAAAATCAATGGGCAGTCTATGGAATATGGAAATTGATAAACTGGAGATGACTAAAGATTTGTACAAGTTGGCTAATTTAAGTGTATTATTTGTTGATACCGGTGATGGAGGAGCCATTGTTCGAAATGTTGCTGACTCCTCATTAGTGGTAGAAGTAAAGGCACAAAAATTTGACGATCTGGCCTTGATGAGAATAAGGGAAAGCATTCCCCATCAGAAATAGAAACTGTTTGAAATGTCCGAGGATGGAGTCCTTAGATATAAGGGCCAGTTATATGTGCCTGATGTCGGGGGACTCCGAAGACATATCATGGAAGAGATTCACCAATTTCGATACTCTATTAATCTAGGATCAACCAAGATGTATCATGATCTTCGATAGCTATACTGGAGGAATGGCATGAAGAGAAACATTGTTGAATACGTCGCTCGGTGTCAGAATATGGAAATCCCGACCTTGAAATGGGAGATAATAAACATGGACTTTGTTACTAGATTACTATATTCTCACCGAAAGTTTGATTCCATATTGGTTATTGTGGATAGACTCACTAAGTCAGCTCATTTCCTACCTGTTAAGACCACGTTTTCAGCTGAAGATTATGCTAAGTTATATATTAATGAAATAGTTCAACTTTATGGAATTCTGAAGATCTTTTCAAGAATGTTTGGGTATAAAAATCAAACTTAGCATAGCTTTTCATCCGCAAATGAACAGCCAAGCCGAGCGCACTATTCGAACACTCGAGGACTTGCCACGAGCTTGTGTACTAGACTTTAAGGGGAGTTGGGAAGACCATCTACCACTCATTGACTTTGCTTACAATAACGGTTACTATGTCAGCATTCGTATGGCACCATATGAAGCTATATACGGATGAAAGTGTAGATCCCCTACCGGTTGGTTTGAGGTTGGTGAAACAAAATTATTGGTTCCAAATTTAGTACAATAGGTTGTAGAAAGGTGAGAATAATTCAAGGTCGATTATTGATAGCTCAAAGTAGGAAAAATCCTACTCAGATAACTAGTGTCAGGATTTAGAATTCTCGGTGGGAAACTGGGTATTCTTGAGGGTTTCATCTATGAAAGGTGTGATGAGGTTTGGAAATAAAGGCAAACTCAGCCCCCGGTATATCGGACCGTATCAAATTGTTCATAGAATCGGCCAAGTAGCTTATAACCTTGAGTTGCCCCTAGAATTGGGAGCAATGCATCTGGAATTTCATGTGTTCATGCTTGGTAAATGCTTGGGTGATCCATCTCGTATTATTCCCATTAAAGATATCCAAGTCACAGAAGATCTATCCTATGAAGAGATTCTGGTGGCTATCCTAGATCATCAAGTTCGCAAGTTGCGAACCAAAGAGGTGGCTTCAGTTAAGATACTTTGGTGGAACAACAATGTAGAATAAATGACATGGGAGGCTGAAGAGGATATGAGATATAGATACCCTCATTTGTTCCATACTACAAGAGACCATGTTGGAACTACTATAGCAGGAACAACCCGAGATACTATGAAAGATGATTGGAGAATTTTGCAAGGGTGACTGCGATTCAATATTCGGGAACGAATGTTCCGAAGGGGGGGATGATGTTACACCCTACACTTTTCTCCACATAAGAAGTTAAAAATTAATGAGGTTTTAGCACAACTAATTGGCCGGTGACACATTATGGGGACAAAGAAGTGATTACATTTGATCAAATTATGCCAGCTGCCCCACCGGGCGTAGTGGCCGGTGCGAGGCAACCCGTTTGGAACCTGGGGAAGTAGACTTTCTAGATTTGATATAAAATGCAATACAACTTTCTTATCTTACATTCTATAATATTACCAGCTTTAGTTTTTTTCAAAAATGCTCTTAAGCTCTTTTTAAGAACTCTTAACAATTCACGACCAATTCAAAGATGAACCTAGTAGGATTTAATGAAAATATCTCATGATTATCACTGTATCACCCACCTTCTTGTTATACTGATGTTGGAGACTCCTTGGAGGTGGAGGTAATCACCGTAGAATTGTAAGAACCCAGAAAGTGTAGTTAGTCCTTTAACAAGGTATGTAATGCAACTGTCTTTCATTGGCATGTCTTGAAATAAGCGTACCCTTATGAATAATCCTTCTGTTATAAGACTAAGTTGTTCTAAGTTTTTCCTAAAAGTGATGTTCTTGTTCTTATTCATTCTTTACCGATGTCATTTTCTTCCAAAAATAATTTACTCTGAGTCTAACTATAATATCTCTTGAAAGTAATCTTGCATTGCACTTATGTATATATATCTATTTTACTTTACCGAGTTATGCTATAGTCGGCCAGGCACGCCACCTATTGTGCAACCACTAATCAGTTGGGTATGATATGAGTCATTACAGAGCCTTTTGTGGCCAGGTACAATCGAGTCCTCTATGAGGCCGAGTACAAAATAATGTGATATGAAATATCACTGAGTCCTCTTGATACTGGGTATGCTGAGATCTGTTACAACCAAGATCTCCTGAGGTTGGGGACGACCAAGTCCTTTTGAGGCCGGGTACAATTGAGACGTCTTGAGGCCGAGTACGATGCGATAAAATCATAATCCTTTACCAAGTCCTCTGTGAGGCCGGGTACGATATGAGATGATATACCCAAAGAATGGCTGAATATTATTATATTACATCTAATGCATGGGCCCAATGAGTGGCTTGACCTTTTATAAAACTTGCATATCTTTATGAATCATGGTTACATTAGTGCACGCCCTGGTGGCTTGTCTTTAGTGTTCAGGATCAAATTGTGTATTCATATCTCTTATGTTATGTATTTGATTTACCTACATTATTCGCCTAACATATTCAGTACACCTTTTGTACAGACGCCCTTTTTTTCTAGGTGTTGTGTTCCTACCCACGGGTATAGATAGACCAGGTGACGTCCCTCCCCAGTAGGTTGCACGTTTCAGCTGTCGGTTATCACACTCGACTTCTCAGGAGTAGTTGTACACAAGTCGATATGTACTGAAGTATATATTTCAGCCATTTTGGGTACGGTGGGGCCGTGTCCCGACCAAGTTGTATACTATGGTATTTTTAGAGGCTTGCAGACTAGTATCCAGTATGTATATAAATGTTTGTTATGACTCTATTTGTACCAATTGCACATATATATAAAATGTTGCAAGTTTCCTCCACAATCAGTTGTAAGAATTTTCAAATTTTGGTATTATACTTGGAGGCCTTGTTGGCACAGATTTCATGTTAAAAGGTCAAAGTATAGATGTTGGTTGGCACGGGCCCTCGGGTGTCGTGTGTCGGTCGCATCTCCAGAGGTTGGGGTATGATAAATAAGTCCCCTCATGTACGCTAATAGCTTAACCACTGGGAGCTCTCTTGAATCTTTATTTACTGCATTCAAGGACTCTGCAATATTTGATGTCATCGTCCATGTTTTATTTGATGTCGCATGTACCCGAGACCATTTGTGATAACCAATATTGTAAAGGTATTCTTTTACCCATGTGTCGATCTCTTTAATCTTTGACATGTGTTCATTAAACTCATCAATAGTGTATGATCGTGTCGTGGCAAAGTATAATTCACTTAACTTTAGATGACCTTTGTTGAACTTTGACCTTATATTTGTCCAAATATGCCACATGCAAGCATAATGTGGGATGCTAAAAATAATAGTTGGTGTTGCCTTCAATATACTCTCATTTATGTCTGAAACAACACACATATTTGGTTTTTTGACCATATGTATGTTAACTTCTCAAAAAGCCATGTCCACGATGCGTCATTTTTTGAATCAACTATGGTGTAAGCACGTGGTAATATACTACCTATCATTGTAACGACGCTACCGGTCGTTATGAGCTTCAAGGTTCCGTTTAGTGGTTCGAGGTAGAGTAGCTTCCTATTGTATATTATGACTTGCGTACATGCTCGGATTTGATTTTTATATGATTCGAAATGAATTTGGATGAGTGGTTCTCACTTTAGAAGCTTAAGTTGAAAATATTGACCGAGGTTTGACTTTTGTGAAAATGACCCCGGAATGGTGTTTTCATGGATCCGATAGGTGTGTATCATGATTTTGGACTAGGCGTATGCCCGAAATAAATTTCGGAAGTGCTTAGGTTGATTTGTGTTGTTTCGCCGAAAGTTGGCAATTTAAAGGTTTAGGATTTTGATAAGTTTGACCGTAGGTTGACTTCGTAGCTATCATTTTTGGATTTCTATTTCGGGACTTGTAATAAGTCCGTTTTGTCATTCAGAACTTGTCCGCAAAGTTTGGTGTTTTTCCTAGTTGATTTGATACTAATCGGACGCGCGGTTGTATTTTTAGAAGTTCTTGGGTTTCATGTTGAATTCATGTGTTTTGAGGTCCGATTCATGGTTTCGGATGTTATTTTGATGATTTGATCGCACGAGCAAGTTTGTGTTATATTTTTAGACTTGTGTTGATGTTTAGTTTGGCCGCTGTGCTCTTCATAGGAGGTTCATATTTTTGCTAGTGCTCAGATCTCGCATTTACGAGAAAAATGTCGCATTTGTGATCTTTATCATCGCCTTTGCGAAGAGCACAGTGGCCTGAAGAGTTCGCATTCGCGAACTCCCAATCGCATTTGTGATGCTGGCCTGGGCTGGGCATTGGTCACATTTGCGATCACTGTGATCGCTTTTGCGAATTGTCCATGTTCGCATTTGCGAATAAATCATCGCATTTGCGATGACATTAGGGATGTGAGATTCCTCTCATTTGCGGGGTTCGCATTTGCCAAACCCAAGTCGCAATTACGACACCTACGATTGGACAAAAGGCTGAGGGACGAGATATTTGGTTTCATTTTCATATTTTGGAACCCTAGACTCCGTAGGAGGCAATTTTGAAAAGAGATTTTTATCAACAAAATTTGGGTAAGTGATTCCAATCTGTATCAAATCATATTCCATCAATATATCTTAGATTATAACATCAAAATCATGTGAATCAAATTGAAAATTTGTAAACTTTGTCAAGTTTTTGAAAAATAAAAATTTGAGTTTTGAGAGTCGATTTGGACTCAGATTTTGAAACTAACCACATATATGAACTCGTAGGATCATGGGTAGTCAGAATGAACCATTGGACCCGGGTTTTGACCGTGCGGGTCCCGAGTTTACTTTTGTTGACATTTGAGCAATTGTGGAAAGATCGTAGCTTTAATTATTGGAATTAATTTCTCTTGCATTATTTGATGTTATTAAGTCGATTTTGGTTAGATTTGTGCCGAGCGGAGGTGAATTGTAAAGGAAAAGTTATTTTTGAGGATTAATTGAGGGCGTTTTAGGTAAGTATCTTGCCTAACGTTGTGTGGGGGAACTACGCTGTAGGGATTGGTTTGTTTGGACTATTTGAACTACGTGAAAGACGTATACACGAGGTGACGAGTGTGTGGACAACTTATATATGGAAATTTGACTGGCTTAGACTTTTAGGTTCTTATGTACATTAGAATGAAGTTGTCTTATCATGTTAAATCTTCTATTGCTAAATTTACCCTTACGTGTTTTATTTGAAGTTAATTGATTCATGTCCTACCCTTGTTGCCAAATATACTCTTATATACCCCAATTGAAGTTGTTGCCTCTTCTATTGCCATGTTATCTCTTTCATAATTGATTAACCTTAATTGAAGTTATTTTTATCCCTTCCATTGTTGACTTATCTATATTTGAAATCATTGTGTTACACCCCATGTTTTCATATGCAAAAGTACGTCGTAAGTCAATTGATGTAAGCTCGGAAATGAGATCATCTTTGAAAACTTTATAAAGTAAGTTAATCATGTTACTGTGAAGATTACAAATATTTAAGACCACGAATGCCAAGTACCAAGAGGGTTGGAAGGATTAGAAGCTAAACGAATTGAAGAAAATAAGTTTCGCCGAAAATTGACAAGTTGGGAATGTTATAACATGTACTTTTGGGGTGAAACTATGGTGCTTAACATTATA
This sequence comes from Nicotiana tabacum, assembly GCF_000715075.1. NCBI lineage: Eukaryota > Viridiplantae > Streptophyta > Magnoliopsida > Solanales > Solanaceae > Nicotiana > Nicotiana tabacum. The sequence continues at coordinate 67,431,625 of NC_134088.1, forward strand.
AGGAGGTTATGTTATGATTTATTTTAGTTTTATGATATTCGTGTGTTATTTTTTGAAGTCAAGTGAGTTGTGGAACAAAAGTTGGCAAAGGTCATCACAAGTTACATTCATAAATGTGTTGAACATTAGGTCAAATGTAGCTGAGCTTTTCTCCCAATATACTTGGAATTATAAGGTGATCTATCTACCAAATCGAAGCTCTACGAGTGTAGTTTCTAACGCATTAAACCATTTGTCGCTACAACATTGGAGTAGAGAGATATTTGTATTATTCCGAGACTGCACAAGCAGCACCCAATGGGACCCACTTAGGCGGTGGTCGACCTACTTCACTTTAAAAACGATTTGGACGACCTTTATTTTTCATTTTACGACCCAACCTCGTCCTTACACTCCTCCTAACCCTCCTAAGCAAATACCATAGGGGTTTGAAGTGCTTCCAATGTGATTACACCATATTTCAACAACAAAAGTTAGTTCTAGTGAAGAACAACACCTCTTTGAGGTTGTGTTGTCATTGAGGATAATTGTGGGCTGTGTTTGTCAGAAATTTTAAGTTGTTGCTACTGTCTAAGGTGAGTATAACAGCCTACTAATTGTGCTTAAGCTTTCTTATATGTTGGTTAAGTTGTTAGGATGATAAACTATAAGATAATACTTGGATTAGCTTGAGATGTTGTTGTTCTTGATGGATTGATTTGAAAGTTGCTCTTATGAACTTTAAGTGGCTGGAAATTATGGAAACTAAGTTGACTATGATATTTTTAGTATGATTATTTTGGTTTACATGTCAATCGTGTTGAGGAAATTGGTAACTATAAAAGGAAATGGCTATAAAGCACTTGGAAGTTGTCGACAGTGATATTATCTTGTGTTGGGCTATTTCGGGTAACTTTAAAATTGAGTACAAGGTTGGAAATCTATTTAAAGGTATTTGTTATTATATTGTATATATTACTAAGTTTGTGAATGAATGATAATGGGGTTTAAGGGTGCTAAAGTGATTCAATCCGAGAATGTCGCTCGTCGTGATATGTTGATGACTTGTTAATGAAATATTTTATACCCTATTGTTGATGTTGTTCTTATTGAATTGATCTGGTTGTTGTTGTTGGATATGGTATTGGAGTAGTCCCTAGTTACAGGGGATATGCTTCCCAAATTTATATAAATGAGCAACTAGTTTAAGTTGCGAACTTAGCCTTTACTCAATACTGATTTTGAATCTCCTTATGCTATGGTAGATTGAGTTGAGTTGTTTGAAGAATCACTTGGAAGGTATTAAGGACTCAACGGAGTTAAGGTATGTTAGGTCATAACCATTCCTTCATTTTGGCATGATCTCATAACTACATGCATTTGATAACGAGACATAAAGAGCAGTTAGTACTCCTGAATTTATGCACATTATCCTAGTCTCATAAGTTATCATATTCTCCCTTATCGGGACTTTATATTCAGTGTGTGTGTGTGTGTGTGTGTGTGTGTGTGTGTGTGTGTGTGTGTGTGTGTGTATATATATATATATATATATATATATATATATATATATATATATATATATATATATTACTATAGTATTTTCACCACCATCGAGCTATAATCGGTAGGCAGGCCCCTATTGGGCAATATTACAGTATTTTCACCACCATCGAGCTATAATCGGTGGGCAGGCCCCTATTGGCAACCTCTGATTAGATGGTAAGTTATATACCGATCCTACTGTGGCCTAGCGCCTATGATAGAGCCCAAAATGGCCGAGATATAGAGCCTAGTATGGCCGAGCACCTATGAGCGAGCCTACTACGGCAGAGCAGTTATATGTACAGAGCCTTATAGAGCCAAATAGCTATTTTACTTACTATATTGAGAGAGTTGAGTCAGTATCAGCATGTAAGCATATCTTCAGATTATCTTTGACTCCTAGTTACTTTCAGTTGTTATATTATCAGTTTAGTCTCAGCTTTCAGTTATTCTATTGTCTAACATACCTAGTACATGACGTCCCTTTTGTCGGGGACACTGCATTTCATGCCTTCATGTACTGATAGACAGTTGGATAGACCTTCCCAGTAGACAGAGTCAAATATCAGCTTGGTTGGTAAGCTCCAGTTTCTCAGAGTTACCAGGTCTAGACCTTGGAGTCCATTATATATATATATAGGTTTGATGGGTAGGTCGAGGCCCTGTCCTGACCATAATACGGTTCAGTTATCTCTAGAGGCTTGTAGACGAGTCCTGTGCATTTTGTATATCGGTATTGTGGCCTTGCCAGCACTAAGTAGAATTTCTATTTGGTATTGCTGTTTGTAGACTTTATTTTCAGATGATTCAGAATATGTCCTCATCGGCCTTGACTTGGATGGTCAGCTTGCAGGTAGGACTCACTGACCTAAGTTGAGGGCTACCCCTCCAGAGTTCATAGTTACAGAGTAGTACGTTCGGCCGAGTATGGCACCAGGTGCCGGCCACGCCCCCTCCCCCCCCCCCAAGTTTGGGGCGTGACAAACTTGGTATCGAAGCAGCTTTATCCTAAGGAACCTACAAGACGTGTCTAGTAGAGCCTTGTTTATAGATGTTTTGTGCACCACATTATATAAACATGAAGCTACAAGGCATTTAGGAGTATGTTACCTTTCTTTCAAATCTAAATCGTGTTATAGAGCTAAGTCATAAGAGTTTGAGCAAGAACTTATGTTTGCTAATGATACAGAGATATTTGCAATTAGAGAGATTTAGACCTATCCAGAGGGCTAATACAACAACAGGTAAGGGCACTAATAGAGAGAGAGTTCTTGATGACGTTTCCTAGTTTGAGGCCCTATCAAATCGTGCATATCAGATGTGCAAATTTCCTGCTTAAGACCATAAGACGGGAATATCTAACATACCCCATGAATAGCAGGCCATGGGGAGTATCATAAGGTAAAATTATAAGTATTAACAAGTAAAATAAGCAAGGTGAAGAAGGGTATAAGGTACCCAATTAGTGAGGATTATCTGTATTTACAATTCAGGCAAATAAATATAAGCATTCTGAGTTAGCTTCAATAGTAACAGAGGTATGTAAAATTGGCCATACCCATCTCAGTTATACTCTATGGGAGCTAACAGATATAGTTTAAGAGAAGGATGGGATATCAAGATCCAGCTGGGGTTAGAGTAACCCAAAATGGTGGTACACTCTAGAATAGTATAGTTAGATATGAATACTAGAATGTTCACAAATTTCAGAAGAAAGGCAGTGGAATCCTAGAAGGGATAAATATTTACCTTAGTATGGCTCACGTCCCTAGTAAAGAGAGAATGTTAGGCGACCAGAGGAGCCAAGCCAGTGGATGGAGAAAGGGGAGCAAAAAGTGATATTATGTTTTGTTGAAGTTTCCAGAATAAGGTAATAAACAGAAACGTTAGCAGGAGAATAAGAAAAGAGTAAATGAATCACTATATGTAAGATGTGATAAAAGGTTAATAACGGTAAATCAAAATATGACAGGATGACAGAGTCTATAGTCAAGTGAAGGAAAAGACAAGAGGTGATAGGCCTTGAGACAATAAAACAGCATAAGCCATAAATTCATACCTTCATTTCAAGAAATGAGTTGGTGAATCCAACGTGATTACCAGAAAGCTAAGTTAGACCCCCCCCCCCCCCCCCGAGTAATAGAAATCAGTATGGGCTAGTGAACAAGATAGATTGAACATGAATTAGGGATCGGAAGATTTGATAATAGTCGACAGAGTGAGAATTTCAGAAATTGTGTTCCTGCAATAATAGAATGGACAAAACAAGAATAACCTTCAATGGTCATTCAGGAAGACGCTTCCCTAAAGCAAGCATTGTGAACAGAGTTAAAATTAAGGGACTAAGTGTGCTAGTTACACTAGGTGTCCCCCTCATGCGTAAGAAATTCAGTTATCCTTAGTACGTAAGGGTTACCGCAAGGCGAGTAAAGACCATCGAAGATGTGAAAAGACGCCGAAGATGAAGAGGTAAAACATCTACCGGTAAAACTTCATAGCATTAAATTTAGTACTTCCCTAAAAGGGGTAAGATGGTATGATATGGTATTAATTCGGAGTTAAGTGATTTAGGTAAATATAAAATGGTAAAGGAAGAATACAGTAAAAAGGCGAAAGGAATGAGATTGCATTTAATCAGATCCTAGAGATGTGTCACGACTCTAGAACATTATGCAAGAACGATGCCGGGGAAAGGCAGTAAGGGTTCCCGCATAGGATTTTAGTAAGAAATAAGAGCGAGTGAACACTTGATACATAAGGAGCTAGTGTAATAGGTAAGTTAAGACAAAGGAAATAACCCAAGAGAGATTACGCGAAATATAGATATGAGAATGGACCAACGAGTAGTTAGTAGTTGATTCCGGAAGAGTCTAGTTATGGCCAAACGAGAGGTTACAGATAAATCAACATATCATGCAAGATAAACGTAATGAACCCCAACAAAGGGAAATCAGTCTCGCAGATATGACATCGTAATCCTTGAGAAATATTCAAATAAGAGTTAGGGTAGTTAATGGTACTGTATAAGTGTTACGGATATAAAAAGAGAGTTCCATTGGGGATACAATCAAACTTTGAGTTCGGAGGTAACCCTAAGAGCACAAGGGCACTGAGGTAAGTAACTAAGAATATTTATAGGAGAGTAAGAACATCAAAGATTATATCGGGTATATGATGTAATAAGCTCGTAGCTTTACAAGAGTTAGAGGGTCTTCCCTAAATATAACAACAAAAGACTAGTAGAGGAAATAAGGAAGAATGTTTCATCCTAAACATAGTAACTAGAAAAAGAAATAATCTTGTAACAATAGTCTCACTACAACATTGTATGCACGCTATAAGAAAGGGGCACCTATCGTGGCTAATGAACGGGAAGTAAAAAAAATCAAAAACAAAATCAAAAGTAATATTCGAGATTATATGAGTTGCAAAAAATTCCAATATGTGTGGGCACTAAGTTAAGCCAAGTATTCATGCAACAAGTGGCCGAACGACCAAGAAAAGTAATTGCTTACATTTAAAGGCAAATGAGAAGGCATGAAGGGAATTACTTGACCTATGACCATGAATTAGTTATGTTATGAACCCACTTAAGATTTCTGAGTATTATCCATGTAGCATATATGTTGACATTCATACAGCCGTAGAAGACTCTGGTATAAGTTAAAAGAAAGAATTGAGTCCAGGTCACAAACAAAGACTTGAATTGTTAGAAGATTATGTCATGGATATTCCATAGCGTCCATGAATGGCTAAAGTAATAACTAATATAATGAGCCGCATATCGGAAGATAGCTTAAGCCTACATAAAGGTCGAGAGAGAAGAGGAAACTAATGAGTTACATCAGTTAAGTAAATCAAGAATCTAATTATTAGACAAAGATAATTATAGAAATCATGATTGAGAACATTGCAGAATCTCTATTAATATCAGAGGTACAAGAGAGATAGTACAACAACCATATTCTATAATGGCTCTATGATAAAGCCAGTTAAAAGAGTACCAACCTCATAAGAAGTCAGTATGAAGCTCCCAACAGGTTGTGTATGCACTAGAGGTGCATGCATTATAGTAGATTAAGGTGTGGATGTGAATTCCACCCATGTTAAAGGGAGGTTATGAAAGTGACAGAAGATACAATGCAAGATTTAAAGGTAAGAAAGGTAAAGGTAAAGAAGGTATGAGATACTCAAGTGCAGAAGGTTGTGAATAGTCCAAACTTCAGATAGAGGTCTAGAAGCGTCGTGATTCAGTATCCAAAAATGATAGTGGTGTCGTCAGTAGCATATCTTCCATCCTATGGTTTCCAGGTACCTAGAGGTCAAGTTAAGAGAGTAAAGAAGAGTTAGAGACAACATGATGTCTCGCTTGAGGTTCCAGAATAACATAAGGAAATCTATGGTGCTAGGTAGTTAAAGGAAGGTTGTGAGTAGTATAGATAGATATGTGTAGGTCACAAGCTAAAGCATTATAGAGCAACAAGGTTTTATGTAGACATGAGTAAGGATAAGAAAATTTGAATGAGAAGGTGACAAGAATAGGTAAGGCCTCGGGATTAAGCCCATCAAATTAAGAGAGTTGATGGTTTTCGTAAGTTATAGAAAGCTTTGTATAGCTTGAATGAACTCGGAGGAGTATAAGACTAGGAGCATTTAGAAGAGATAGAATGCTGCCCTAGTAGTAGAATAAGGATGTAACTGTGATAAATGATAAGGGGATGACATTTAGGCCTTCGATTGAGTAATGATTCAAAGATAAGGGATTTCATGAATTACATGGTATTAGAATATCCCCATAAGATGAATCACATTGGGATGCTATGAAATATGGTTATTGAAGAATAGTATCGTCCCTTGGTGGATCAGGAAAATAACTTTAGATGTTCCCCGATGAGACATGAGCCCTAGTGACAATGTATTACATACGAGGTTTCAAGTTATCAGTGGTAGATTATAGATCAACATTAAGGATAATCAACAATAGATGGATAAAAGTTCCAACGTATGATATGAGATTAGGCTGTCTTCTTAAGATGAAAAGTAATGAGAAAGCATTAAGGGACTTAGATTTATACATATAGGATAAGCAGCGAGAGAGTAACCTGGAGTTAGGTAGCAGACCTTGGTAATAATAAAACGAAGTAAGTGTTATGGTACAGTATAAGCTACCTAGATATAGTAAAGCCATAAGCATAGCTAACCGAGTCTATGAGACAAGATATAGCAATAGTCATAAGTTCGATAGGTACCGAGCGAAGAACTTCAGTACACCTATGGATGCCTAGAGGGACATCTTGTCATAGTTCTGTATATGTTCACAAAGTGAGGCCTAAAGATTGGCTAAAAGCTAGAGGACATAGGAGAAAAGGGGTCACATATACGCACATATAAGGACAGAGTCGTACAAGCTGCATGACATAAGGTAGCAACAGTTACGAGATTGGAAGAATTCTGACCACAAGTCGTGGTGTGAGAGAGAGGCATAAAGGGGGGAATTCCCTGGCCTTTGGATTTATTCACAGAACGGTTGCATAGATGGAAAAGATAGCGGTAAAGTATTTGTAAGAGCTATATGTTATAAGACTGATAATCGCACCAGTCAACATTCGAAGACGAATGTTCCAAAGGGGAGAATGATGTTACACACTGTGTTTTCGTATGTAAGAGTACGTCGTAAGTCAATTGATGTAAGCTCAAAAATGAGATCATCTTTAAAAAGTTTATAAAGTAAGTTAATCATTTTACCGTGGAGATTACAAATATTTAAGACCACGAATACCAAGTACCAAGAGGGTTGGAAGGCTTAGAAGCTAAACGAATTGATGAAAATAAGGTTCGCCGAAAGTCGGCAAGTTGGGAATGTTATAACATGTACTTTTGGGATGATATTATAGTGATTAACATTATAAGGAGGTTATGTTATGAGTTATTTTAGTCGTATGATAGTCATGTGTTATATTTTGAAGTCAAGCTAGTTGTGGAACAAAAGTTGGCAAAGGTAATAACAAGCTACATTCATAAATATGCTGAACATTAGGTCAAATGTAGCTGAGATTCTCTCCCAATATACTTGTAATTATGATGTGATCTACATACCAAATTGAATATTTATGAGTCTAGTTTCTAATTTATTAAACCATTCATCGATACAACATCGGAGTAGAGAGATATTTGTATTTTAGTGAGACTGCGCAATCAGCTTCCAAGGGGACCCACTTAGGCGGTGGTCGACCTACTTCACTTTAAAAATGATTTGGACGACCTTTATTTCTCATTGTTTCGACCCAACCTTGTCCCTACACTCCTCCTAACCCTCCTTAACAGATACCATAAGGGTTTGAAGAGATTCCAAAGTGATTACACCATATTTCAACATCAAAAGTTAGTTCTAGTGAAGAACAACACATCTTTGAGGTGGTGTTGTCATTGAGAATAATTGTGGCCTGTGTTTGGCTGAAATTTCAAGTTTTGACTACTGTCTAAGGTGAGTATAACAGCCTACTAACTGTGCTTAATCTTGCTTGTATGTTGGTTATGTTGTTAGGATGATAAACTACAAGATAATACTTAGATTAGCTTGAGATGTTGTTCTTGATGGATTGATATGAAAGTTTCTCTTATGATCTTTAAGTTGCTGGAAATTAAGGAAAATAAGTTGGCTATGATACTATTAATATGATTATGTTGGTTTACATGTCAATCTTGTTGAGGAAATTGGTAATTAGAAAAGGAAATGGCTATAAAGCACTTGGAAGTTGTCGACAGTGATAATATCTTGTGTTGGGCTATTTCGGGTAACTTTAAAATAGAGTACAAGGTTGGAAAGCCTTTTAAAAGTATTTGTTATTATACTGGATATATTACTAAGTTCAATAATGAATGATAATTGGGTTGAAGGGTACTAAAGGGATTCAATCTGAGCTTGCCGCTCGTCGTGATATGTTGATGACTTGTTAATGAAATATTTTGTACCATATTGTTGATGTTGTTCTTATTGAATTGATATGGTTGTTGTTATTGGTATATGGTATTGGAGGAGGCCTTAGTTACAGGGTATATGCTGCCCAAATTTACATAAATGAGCTACTAGTTTAAGTTGCAGACTTAGCCTTTACTCGGCACTGATTTTGAATCTCCTTATGCTATGGTTGAGTTGTTTGAAGAATCGCTTGAAAGGTATTAAGGACTCAACAGAGTTACGGTATGTTAAGGCTAAAACTTTCCTTCATTAATGCATGATCTCATAACTATATGTGTTTGACAACGAGACATAAAGAGCAGTTAGTACTCCTTAATTTATGCACATTATCCTAGTCTCATAAATTATCGTATTCTCCATTATCTAGACTTTATATTCAATTTATCGGGACTTCATATTCAGTTTAGTTTTGTCTATATTAAGTGAAGAGAGCAGAGGGTCTATATATATATATATATAGTATTACAGTATTTTCACCACCATCGAGCTATAATCGGTGGGCAGGCCCCTATTGGGTAGTATTACAGTATTTTCACCACCATCAAGCTATAATCGGTGGGCAAGCCCCTATTTGGAAACCTCTGATCAGATGGTAATTTATATACCAAGCCTACTGTGGCCGAGCACATATGAGGGAGCCTAGAATGGCCGAGATACAAAGCCTAGTATGGCTGAGCGCTTATGAGCGACCCTTCTACGGCATAGCAGTTATAGGTTCCGAGCCTTATAGAGCCGTACAACTATTTTACTTACCATATTGAGAGATTTGAGTCAGTATGAGCAGGTAAGCATATCTTTAGATTATATTTGACTCCTAGTTACTTTCAGTTAGTATATTATCAGTTCAGTCTTAGCTTTCAGTTATTCTATTGTCTTACATACTCGGTATATTATTTCGTACTGACGTCCCTTTGGTTGGGGATGCTGCATTTCATCACTTCAGGTCCAGATAGACAGCTGGATAGACCTTCCCAGTAGACAAAGTCAAACATCAGCTTGGTTGGTAAGCTCCACTATATATATATATATATATATATATATATATATATATATATATATATATATATATATATATATATATATATATATATATATATATATATATATATATATATATATATATATATATATATATATATATATATATATATATATATATATATATATCGAGGCCCTGTCCCGACCATGATACAGTTCAGTTATCTCTATAAGCTTGTAGATGAGTCTTGTGCATTTTGTATATCAGTATTGTGGCCTTGTTAGCACTATGTAGATGTTCAGTTTTGTATTGCTGTTTGTAGACGTTATTTTCAGATGATTCAAAATATGGCCTCATCGGCCTAAGTTGAGGGCTACCCTTCCAAAGTTCATAGTTATAGAGCGGTATGCTCGGGCCGAGTATGGCATCAGGTGCCAGCCATGCCCCCAGGTTTGGGGTGTGACACATTGTTACAAGTTATCTCTCTTATCGTTGAGTTGTACCTATTTGGAATCATTGTTACTTGTTTTCTCTATTATCGTTGAGTTGTACCTATTGGAATCATTGTTACATGTTACCTCTCTTATCATCGAGTTGTACTTATTTGGAAACATTGTTACATGATATCCCTTCAATTGGTGAGTTACTCTTATTGGATATCATTGTTACATATTATCTCTCCCATGTCCTTCATTGTGAGCTCGTTCTTTCGTTTCTTTACGTTTTGTAATTCTTTTGTTGATTACTTGTCATTCTCTAGTGTTATTGTTGTGTTATTAATGTACTCAGTGTTGTTGAGCCGAGGGCTATGTGTGGTTGTGGTATTGGAATTGTTTTGAGGAAGTATTGTAGCATATGGGCACATGTGGTGCGAGTCATTATATTGTGTTATTATGTTTTTGGCACATATGATATTGTTGAGAGGATTGCCGGGGTGTTCGCATGTGAGTTGTCTGTGCTATTGTTATTGATAATGTGACATGCGGCGTCATAAGGCGGGCTATATATATATGTATGGTTTTCGCATGTGGCTAGACAAGGAGGGAATATTATTATGTGCATGCGGCGAGAAAAGACGGGTATTTACTTTATTGTTGTGCACGTGGCGAGACAGGGGGGGCTATGTCGGGGATGATTTGTGATGGCCTGGAGGCATTGTTATTGATGATATTTGTGTAGTGGTGTGCCTACCTTGTGTGAGTTATGCACTTTTACTTTTTGTTATGTTGTTTCCTATGTGACATTCATTGTCTCAACTCATACTTGTTGACTCAAATAGTGATAGAACACTTGCACAAGCATAAAAGTAATTAATCACTCATATCGGTTTAAGAAGATGAATCCAGATATTGATTGATCATTTACATGTATTCTCGTTTACTTGCCTTTTGTGTGAGAGTTGTACTATTGGCATGTGAGATGTTCGTGCGGTTATGAGTTATGGTTAGTGTTGGCACGTAAGTTGTCCGTGCGGTTATGAGTCATTATTATTGTTGGCACATGAGATGTCCGTGCGGATATGAGATATTGTTATTATTCGCACGTAAGTTGTCCGTGTAGATATGAGGTACTAATAGTATTGATACATGAGTTGTCCGTGTAGAACGTGAGTTGTTCGTGTAATTGTGAATATTAATGTGGGCACAAGATGTCAAGTGATTCAGGTTCGTGACTTGGGACCCGCGAATTGTGGTAATGAGGTGTGGTACATTGTGAATATTAATGTTTCACCCAACCTTGACTGTATTCAGCTTACTCCATGGCGTTATTACCCATTTGTTCCTTGTTGCAAATTATTGCTTCTAGTTTTCTATTGCAAGTATCGTTATCATTTTATCATGCTTAGCTTTATATTGATATTGTTCCCTGTTAGTTTCACATTTATACTTGCATAGGCTATTATGTCTAGTAGGTGTCTTGACTATTCCTCGTCACTACTCTACCGAGGTTAGTCTTGATACTTACTGGGTACCACCGTAGTGTACTCATGCTACACTTTCTGCACATTTTTGCGCAGATCCAGGTACTACGGAGTTAGTTGATCACTAGTTAGCTGACCGAGTTTTGCCGCAGAGACTTAAAGGTATACCTGTCGTCGCGTTCGCATGCCTCAGATTCACCTTCTGAAGTTATTTTGTACAGTCTATTTCTATTTCGGCTCTGTTGTAATTAGAGATTTTCTAGTGAATTTAGTAGAGCTTATGACTTGTACTACCGATTTTGGAATATTGTGTCATGTTGGGATTCTTGGCTTTATATAGAAATATATGGTTACCTAGTAAATGTTAGGCTTATCTAGTCTTATAGACTAGGTACCATCACGACATCCTACGAAGGGGAAGTTGACAAAGTTGGTATCATAGCTCTAGGTTCATCGGTGCTACGAGTCATAAGCAACTTTAGTAGATTTTTGTGGATCCGTATGGAGGCATCTGTAATTATCTTCGAGAGGCTACTAAACTATTAGGAAACTTCATTTCTTTCATTCCAATCGTGCGAGTTTATTGATTTTGGAGTTTGAACCTTTATCATTCTATTCTCTCACAGATGGGGAGAACATGAGCTGCAGTTACCGATGACGCTGCCCCCAAAGCCGGTGTTTCTAGAGGTTGGGGCAGAGGTAGAGGCCGAGAAGCATCACGTGCTACAGCTAGAGCACCTACCAGAGCAGCAGCTGAGGGGCCACTAGTAGCTCTGATTAGGCACCGGAGGCGCCTGTTGGCTCAGGCGATATTGATTCTGGTTGCACCAGCTACTTCACAGACCAGGGGAGGAGCTCAGACTCCTGCCGCCTGTACTCCAGAGTAGCGAGTCCACGGTTGTCAGGTTCCAGGTGTTATGCCAGCACAACCTTTTGTTCTGGTTCAGCAAGCAGTTAGGGTAGCAACATCTGAGGATGAGCAGCTTAGGCTTGCGAGGTTCAAGAAGTATCACCCTCATACTTTCAGTGGTTTGGCTTCATAGGATGCACATAGTTTTCTATAGGAGTGCCATCGTATTCTCTGCACCATTGGTATTGTGGAGATGAGTGGGGTTGCTTTTACTACATTCCAGCTGTCAGGAATAGCGTATTAGTGGTGGCCATGTACGAGGAGGATAGCCTAGCCGATGCAGCTTCACTTTCATAGACTCAATGTTTGGAGGTGTTCTTGAGAGAGTTTGTTCCCCAGACCCTTCAGAATGCATGGCACGTGAAGTTTGAGCATCTGCGCTAGGGTACTATGTTAGTGTCAGAGTATGTTGTTAGATTTAGTGATTTGTCCAGGCATGCACCTGCTTTGGTTTCTATAGTTAAAGAGTGAGTCCATAGGTTCATTGAGGGGGTCAATTATGGTATCCGATTCAGCATGGCTAAGGGAGTTTGCGAAGGATGTTCTGTTTTAATAGGTGGTAGATATCGCTCATAGATTAGAGGGTATGCGGGGTCAGGAGAGAGAGGACAGGGAGGCTAAGAGGCCTCGTTGACAGGTAGGATCTACTGGTTCCTATTTTGGAGGCGGGGTGCGCCATAGTAGAGGTTTTGTGGGTCAGCTAGCTTAGTTTGCACTTCAGGCTTCACGTGGTGTTTCAGATATCCATGGATCCCAGAGTAGCCATATCAGACAACTTTCACAGCCACATCAGCGGAGAGGTTGCTTTGAGTGTGGAGATACCAACCACATGGTGAGAGATTGTCCTAGACTCCGGACATATATGCCACAACGGGGTATTCAGGCTACTAGTTCTGCTCCAATTGCTATTGTACCTGCACCGCCAGCTAGGGGTGGAGGTCAGGTGGGTAGAGGTTGCCCTAGAGGGGGAGGTTGTGCCCATTGTTATGGTCTTCCTGGTTGGACAGAGGCTGATACACCAGATGATGTCCTTACAGGTATGGTTTTAGTTGAGTATAGAGATGCATTTGTGTTACTTCGATTTTGTGAGATTTATCCTACCTTGCTTCAGATATGGTTGTGTTTTGTGATTCTTGTACTATGTTCATGTGTTCACGGTAGTTGAGAATTTTATTGTGATAGCCCGTGTCGATCATTCTGGTTTGGTTGTTATTGTAGGTCATGAGACATGGGTGGACTTCCTGTTAGTTAAATATGGTTGGATTTGATATGATCTCCGGATGGTTTGGCCCAACTTGTAGTTTGGGTGCTCTACAGGTATGGGGAGTTGTTTTGTGTTGTGGTTTTGGTTCTACGGGGTTATTTAGTAGGATGGTTTAGTTGCTGAGATGTTAAACTTACTCATGATTCCGAGTGGAGGATGGGGACTTGGTGTTCTTGGTGGATAGGTGTGTCTATGATGGGCTACGCGCCGTGGAGAGGTCATATTAAGGTAAGATTTATTCTGGTAGTTGCATGTATCTTGCTTCTTCCTTGAGTATTAGATCCTTAGTATGGTATCAGTGGGGAGTTGTGCCTGTTTGGCTTGTTTGACGGTTCTCTCATGTGTTCCCCTTTCCATATTCAGTCATATTCGAGTTGTGCTTATTGGGTTTAGATTGCGATGTATATGCCCAGGTGGCGCTTGAAGTGGCTTCTTGATCGGATGAGTAGTTATGAGTTTCACATGTTTCTTGCATTATTTTTAGCGTTGTGAATGTTTGGAACAACGTTCTAGTCGATATGAGTATGTTTGTCGGCACCGGGCTTGGTAATGGGCAGATATTGTGGTCAAAGTTGTTGCTATAGAGATATGGATGATGTGTTATGTCGTGTGGTTATACTTTGTGGGTGTATGCATGAGTTGTTGTAGCTAGTTGAGGATTTTACAGTGTGTTTGTGTGATAATAAGGGCTTTGGTAGATGTGGAAGTTTTATTCTAAGGCTTTTCGGCATAAGTAGAAGGAATAATATCCGGTTGGGATGATGTTGTCGGGCTTATGTGGGTTGGGGTAACGTAGGACAACCCATGTGTATGTGCATGGTGAGTTTATACAGTGATTTGATGGCTTGGGAAAGACTCTTGGCACGTTCGAGGACGAACGTTTGTTTAAGAAGGGGAGAATGTAACGACCCGACCGATCGTTTTGAGCTTTAAGGTTCCGTCCAGGGGTTCGAGGTATTAAGTAGATTCTTATTGTGTATTATGTTGCGTGCATGCTCGGATTTGATTTTTGGATGATTCAGAATGAATTTGGATGAGTGGTTCTCACTTTAGGAGCTTATGTTGAAAATATTCACCGAGGTTTGACTTTTGTGAAAACGACCCCGAAATGGTGTTTTGATAGCTCTGATAGGTTTCTATCATGAATTTGGACTTGGGAGTATTCCCGAAATCGATTTCGAAGGTCCGTAGGTTGATTTCTGTTATATTGCCGAAAGTTGGCAATTTAAAGGTTTAGGATTTTGATAAGTTTGATCGTAAGTTGACTTCGTAGCTATCGTGTTTGGATTTCTATTTTGGGACTTGGAATAAGCCCATTTTGTCATTCGGAACTTGTCAGTAAATTTGGGGTGATTTCGAGTTGATTTGGTAGGAATCGGACGCGCGGTTGTATTTTTATAAGTTCCTGAGTTTCATGTTGAATTCATGTGTTTTATGGTCTGATTCGTGGATTTGGACGTTATTTTGATAATTTGATCGCACGAGCGAGTTCGTATTATGTTTTTAGACTTGTGTTGATGTTTGATTTGGAGCCCCGAGGGCTCAGGTGAGTTTCGGATGCATTTCGGAGAGTTCATAGGAGGTTCAGATTTTTGCAGGTGCTCAGATCTCGTATTTACGAGAAATAAGTCGCATTTGTGACTGCCACATTTCTGAGCTTCATTATTGCATTTGCGAAGAACACAGTGGCTTGAAGAGTTCGCATTTGCGAACACCCCATTGCATTTGCGATGCTGGCCTGGGCTGGGCATTGGTCGCATTTACGATCACTATGATCGCTTTTGCGAATTGTCCATGTTCGCATTTGCGATGGATTCCGCGAATTTTCGGGGTCCCCGGGTCGCAATTGCAACACCTGCGACTGGACAAAAAAGCTGAGGGACGGGATTTTTGGTCTCATTTTCATATTTTGGAACCCTAGACTCGGTAGGACACGATTTTAAAGAGGGGTTTTCATCTAGAAACTTTATGTAAGTGATTCCAATCTATTTCTAATTATATTCCCTCAATATATCTTAGATTTTAACATCAAAATCTAGTGAATCAAAGTAAAAATTTGTGAAACTTTGTCAAGGTTTTGAAATATAAGAATTTGAGTTTTGAGAGTCAATTTGGACTCGGATTTTTAAACTAACCACATATATGAACTCGTGGGGTCATGGGTAGTCGGAATATACCATTGAACTCGGGTTTTGACAAGACGGGTGCCGGATTAACTTTTGTTGACTTTTGAGCAATTGTGTAAAGATCGTAGCTTTAATTATTGGAATTTATTTCTCTTGCATTATTTGATGTTATTAAGTCAATTTTGGTTAGATTTGTGTCGAGTACGATCCAAAATCCAACTTGTCGTGATGGCACCTAACCCAACCCGCTAGGTAAGCCAAGTTAACAATAATCCAATTTCAAATGAGATCTACTAAGATAAATAATGATATTATAACTGAACTCTTATACAAAGAATCTCCAAAGACTGGTAGTACTAATCATGAGCTTCTAAGATTTAGAGTTTACAATATGAAATAAATACATCATCTATTTGAAGTGTACATAAATAGATTTTTATAAATTTAAAGCTACCATGAATAAGAGGTAGCTACAACCGGAACGCAGGTTCATCTTGACAGCCAGCTTTCGCCATACACATCAAAATCAGCTCCAAAATCTACACGCAAGGTGCAGAAGTGTAGTATGAGTACAGCCGACCCTATGTACTCAATAAGTAACAAACCTAACCTTAGGTTGAAAGTAGTGACGAGCTTGGACAACGGTTAGAGTCCAACACCAACAGGCAAGAACAACTCGTAACAATATAATAAAAATAGTACAAGTAATACTCAAATATATGAAGCTCATCTCGTTCTTAGTTGCGGAAGTTAGACTCTGTTGCTAGCTTTCACTTATCGAACCCAAATCTTTCACCGAAGTCACCAAAATGTGAGTATGTCAAAAAAACTATGATCTTTCCCAAAACATTCAACAATAGATAAGATGCTCCATTATCAGATAGCATGAGGAAAGTACATCTCTATGCCTACATGTCAATGTGTATGAGAAGTCGTAAATGTCACATTACCGTATAGCATGAAGAAACGCATCCCTATGCCTACAAGCCAAGTACGCATGCCAAATGTAATACACCATAGTGATAAACTCATGTGCTCATGCTCTCAGGGTATTCAACCTCACTCAGCACACTCAATCACTCGGCACCTCCCGATCACTCAACACTCACAATCACTCAGCACTCGCACTCGGCACTCGGCACTCGGTACATGCGCTCACTGCTGGTATGTCAGACTCCAGAGGGGCGGATCCTCCCCAAGCGCAAATATAAACTAATATAGCATGCTGCAGCGTACAGCCCGATCCCATATATATTACTCACAATCAAGCCCTTAGCCTCACTCAGTCATCAATCTCTCCAGTCTCTCAGGCTCACAAATCTCATGCCAATTAGCCCAAACAATGATACATGATGTAATAATAATTGATAGCAGAAACTGAGATATGATATACAAATGATGAAAGTGACTGAGTACATAATTGCAATTTAAGTAAATAACTCAACAGCAGAAATGACCTCAGTGGGTCCCAACAGGATAAGCATATAGCCTAAACATGGTTTCTAACATGGATCATGGTTCAATTTCTCTAGCACGTAGAAATTTCATGGATAGAAATAAGATTAGGTAACTACACAGTACCACAGAAATAACCGAGTCATAATTCATACGGTGCACGACCACACGCTCATCATCTAGCATGTGTGTAACCTCAACACCAAACACATAACACATATATTTATGGGTTCATACCCTTAGCACCAAGTTTAGAAGTGTTACTTACCTCGAACAAGCCAAATCCAATACCGCGCAAGCCAAAGAATACTCTAGAAATGCCATCCCGTGTGTACCAACCTCTGAACGGCTCAAAACTAGCCAAAAACAACTCAGGAACATCAAATAATGCCAAAGGAAACAAACTCAATCGATAAAGGTGGAATCTTTAATCAAAAGGTCAAACCTAGGCCTGCACCTCAAAATCCGTCAAAACTCACAACATCCGACAACCCATTCAATGATGAGTCCAACCATACTAGTTTCACACAAATCCGACTCTGAATCGATGTTCAAAACTCAAAAACTCACTTTATGAAATTTTAGACAAAAACTACCAAATTTCACTTTGAAATCATCAATCAAATATCAAAAACAAAGATGGATTCATGAAATATAACCAAAACTAAGTATAGAATACTTACCCCAATCCATGTGATTAAAATTGCCTCCAAAATCGCCGAAATCCGAACTCCCCAACTCAAAATATGACCAAATAAACAAACTCTTGATATTATATGCTTCTGTCCAGCAGTTTTGCCTCATTTCTTGTGCCAAAACGATCCCAGAATTTGCTTTTGATGCCTCCAATGAATTCCTCATGAAATTTTAGTCACGCTGGGCTTTTGAATCACTCCATTTGACCTTATAATGAAGGAGATATGTTGGTTTCAATATTTGTAAATAATATAAATTTTTAAATACGAATTCAGTAGCAATTCCGTAATTAATCTGAGAAATCTGGCAACCCAATTCTTAGTAAAATGACCATAAATTCCTCATACGATGTCAAAACTTGATAATTTCAGTTGCTATGGTTCCAAAATTACGATACGGATCTAATGCTTCAATCAAATAGAAATTGGAGCTCATTTGCTTAATGGGGTACCATTGATGCTTGAAGAAACGACGTTGAAACATCAAAAACGAGCGCAACACAATCCAAACATATATGAAACTCACCTGATCCCCTCGGGACCCCGTCCGAACATACCGACAAGTCCCATAACATAACACGGACTTAATCGAGACTTCAAATCACACATAACAATATCAAAAGCACGAATCGCACTTCAAATCCAACTTAATGAACTTTTGAACTTTCAACTTCTAAAACTCATGTCGAACCATATCAAATCAACTCGGAATGACCTCAAATTTTGCACACAAGTTCCAAATGACATAACAAAGCTATTCCAATTCCTAAAACAACAATCCAAACTCGATATCATCAAAGTCAACTTCCGGTCAAACTTATGAACATTCCAAACCTTCAAATTGCCAACTTTCACCAATTAGTGTCGAAACCTTCTTGAAATATCCAAATGCAAATTCGGGAACACGCCCAAGTCCAAAATACCATCCGGACCTAACGAAACTATAAAAACTCCGATCCGAGGTCAAATACGCAAAAGCCAAACTTGGTTAACTCTTCAACTTAAAGCTTCAAACATGAAATTCATTCTTCCAAACTAATTCTGAAACACCTGAAAACCAAAACCGACGATTCACACAAGTCTTAATACATCATATGAAGCTACTCAAGACTTTAAACGGCTGAACGGAATGCAAATTCTTAAACGACAGGTCTGGTCATTATATTCTCCCCCTACTTAAACATACATCCGTCCTCGAACGTGCCCAGAGTCGTTTCCAAGCCGTCAAATCGTTGTGTAACTTTACCATGCACATACCCGGGGGTGATCCCACATCACCCCAAATCCACATAAGTCCGACAACACAACATAACTGAAGATCATTACTTCAACCTTAGTCCGTAGTCCCTAGAACCCAGTTTCTAACATCCAAAATTCCTTACAAGACCTGAATCACGCATCTACACATTGTATAAATCTGAACAAGTTGTATCAAGACATAACCATAACCCAAGATGTAATCACATGATATACCACACAACTCACACACTAGTAGCAATAATTCCCCATCACAATAGCTGCTCAAAACAAACCTGATACCTGTAGTAAACCCTCAAATCAAATAAAACCCCATTTAAAACCTTCATACACTACCGATGATGAAAGAAGCACACAGAACTCATAATCATCCATCAGATCAACAAGTCATGGAGCTCTCTCTCTCGTCCGATAAGAACTAAAGCCAAATCCTAAGCTGACTTTTTATATTATTCTTCCAAACAAACCGTAATCCAATCCTATAGTATCCATTCTAGGTCCAATGACCTTATCTCATCAAGCACAACTATTCTATTGACATGCCACACCAATACAACCTAAAGCCACAATCGTGCAATCTGTGCACCAATAAGCAACAATTCAAATGTACTCAAACATGAAAAATGACTCAAATGGGAGAACCGTCCTGCAAGCCCAACAAGTGCCACCACTAACGCAATGCTACGAACCCATCACACATAATAGAACTGAAACACACGAATCTAACTTAAAAGATCATATCTCAACATAACTCCGCTGCAACGCGCGACCCCATCCAAACACCGGTCCTATGAAATACCTCAAGCCACAATGCTCAAATCAACAACCACATGCAATTCTACATCAAGTACATGAAGTGCATGACCATAACCATGGAGAAGCGAATAACACAATAAGCCACAACTCGAAAATACCATAACCAAGGCGTTATCAACCATTCCGCACCCCAATCACAATCTCGCATGAATTTTGCTACAAGGCCCAAACAGAACCGCACCATGTATGCATATAACCAATGAATCACAACCCCTCGTAGCATAGAATAGTAACACATAGAACATTTCAGAACACGAACAAGCTCAACTCTAATCGTATGATACACCTTTTAGCAATAACGATGATGAGTCAACAAATCTGACCCGGTGTAGAATACACATCCTCATTGGGCCTACCAATGGGCCCCCAAATCAACTCCGGCTATCCCCAAATGGGTAAATAGCCCTCAAAAATCCACAGTGATCTAACCATAACACATACTACCATCTGAGAACTCCCAGTCTCCAAATCCATAGAACATATGAATCACCATAGTTGATCCCAACTGCACTACTTGAATGACTAACACCTCTCCCATACACAATCATCCCACAAAAAATACTAATATAATTCTTCTGTGCCACATTGCAAAATCTGAACATCAGCTGTCGATCGACCAAACAAGCACCGCAATACCAATGAAGCATTCGTAAGTCAAAATACAGTGTGCCTTTTGAAGTGCGCATCCTTCTCAGGCAATACCAAGTAGTAATAGCATTCATCTAGTCATCTAAAACCATCCATGTTGTCTAAGAATTCATCACCTTCGCTTCAAAATTGAACCGTGACCTTGCACATGCAAATCTCAATCCCATACAACATACCACATTTACCATGACATTATTTGAAAAGCACGAGAATATCATAATCAACTCTGAGTCATCAGCTGAATACATACCTGAACAGTCAGAAACCTTCCATTTGATCCCATCTAGGAGAAAATCATAATACACAACATGCTCCTCACACTGGTAGGAAATATCCATCTCAAACCATGGTAGAAACCATCGAGAACTATTAGAAATCGACTTTCACATAACCAAGCCATCAGAACTGAATCTCTCTAACTCAACCAAGCCACGCAAGTTGCCAAACCCAAGAGTATTGCCACAAAACACCTGTAGAGACTCACCACATTATAAGTACCCAAAGAATCGATCATATCCATTACTATGCTGATCCAACCTACTATCAAGGTGTCTTATTTCTCTGAGTTCCTTCAGAATTACCCTCAAATTGACACTTATCCTTGCCAGAACACCACAATCCTTACCCAAAGCTCACCACAAGAGATCCTAGCATAAAACTACACCGCCATAAGGCCCATAAGCCGTTGTATTCCTTCTTAAGCACCCCAAAAGTAACACAACCGAGACACCCACTCAGAAGAGACCTTATGTGAATATAAAATTATTTCCTTTACCATCCTAATACTGAAATGTAGAATCCATAATGATATAGAAAACCACAAATCTCGACACCATCCAATGCAAATCCCAGATTCTAGCCATATACAAATCTGAAAAATCCTCCAATGCCGCATATGAATCTTAAATTCCTTAGATCTTTCTCGAGAGTCATCCACCCTATTCAAATCTCAATTGCACCGACCAAACAGGCCGAACGACTTGTGCCCCATTAGCATGACAACACCCCAAGAAGCAATCCACCCTTCTAAGCAATCGAGTGAATCCTTTTCTTGGTAAATTACATCCATCACTAACAACAACCCTAGACCATTTCCATGACTCCCACATATCCATAAGGGGTAATACATCATGCATCCAGAAATTCCTTGCTCAAGTCATCCTCAAAACCAACCTCTGCGAGTCATAACCGACCCGTAAGTATGCCTCAAACCTAAACCAATACAACACATAATTATGCAATCAAATCGTCGATGGCAAACTCCCCCACTTGGCTCAAAGCCATAGAACAAAATACTTGACAACTCACAATACCCATACTCTATCAATGCCATAATCATGTAGTTAGATTTAACTAAATCCTTCACAAGCTCCTGCAATACAACCCATAAAATACCTGAAATCATCCGCTAAGCCTGCATCCATCCTCATGATAGTTAGGTCAACTTTCTAAACCGATCCAAACTCAAATCGCAACATATATAACCCACTGGTAGAAAAGAAACCCTCCACACAACATCATAAGGATCACACATCCATAGATTACCCCGCA
This sequence comes from Nicotiana tabacum, assembly GCF_000715075.1. NCBI lineage: Eukaryota > Viridiplantae > Streptophyta > Magnoliopsida > Solanales > Solanaceae > Nicotiana > Nicotiana tabacum. Next base: position 67,453,750 of record NC_134088.1, read on the forward strand.
TGTGACAGCCCACCTACTCAACCTTAAACTGACATCTCTCTATACCCTTTCACAGTTACGCAGTCACTTAATCTTCCAGAGTCTAAACTCATCAACAAGACATGAGAATCTACTTCGTTCCACAAATGAACAATCATGAAAGAATCCATCGAAACACTCATAACTCAAGACTGTATAACACATCCACAGAAATCGAGCACCCAATAGTCCTTTTCAAACCTAAAGAAAACTCTTCTCATCACATTCAGACCATCTAAACACATCCCGCAGTCGCATCATACTCATCATGTAATCATCCAACCACTCACTGAGCCACCAGTCCCACTCATAGTGACATCACTGGACATAGAAGTCCAAAAGCACATGCTCACACAACTAAAACTACCAAGCCTAAGTTGCAGTCCAAACTGGGCCTCAAGTCCTCCAGACTAGCCCATCACCAAAACATAGAAAACGCATCTTGCACCTCATCCATGGAATCCGCAAGCCATCGGTGTACAGCCGATACCGTGTGCTCACATGCGCATACGAGTGAGTGGAAGGAATTCAAAGAGTTACACTTCAAGCTGAATCAATATCGCACGATAAGAAAAGAAAGATGTGATGCTTATCCTAAATGCCCTATAGACTCTTGAAGATAGGTATGGAAGTTATCATACCAATCCGCAAGACTCTACTATACACTTGCTCATGACTCGTAGAACCTATGAACCTAGAGCTCTGATACAAACTTTTCATGACCCAAAATCCAACTAGTCGTAATGGCATCTAACCCAACTCGCTAGGTAAGCCAAGTTGACAATAATCCAATTTCAAATAAGATCTACTTAGAGAAATAATGATATTATAACTGAACTCTTATTCAAGGAATCCCCAAGGACTAGTAGTACAAATCATGCGCTTCTAAGATTTAGAGTTTACAAAGCTAGTATGAAATAAATACATCATCTATTTGATATATACATAAACGGATTTTTATAAATCTAAAGCTACCATGAATAAGAGGCAACTACAACCGGAACGCAAGTTCATCTTCACAGCCAGCATCCGCCATACACAGCAAAATCGACTCCAAATTCTGCACACAAGGTGCAAAGTATAGTATGAGTATAACCGACCCCATGTACTCAATAAGTAACAAACCTAACTTTAGGTTGAAAGTAGTGATGACCTTGGACAACGGTCATAGTCTAGCACCAACAACCAAGAACAACTCGTAACAATATAATGAAAACAATACAAGTAATACTCAAAGATATGATGCTCAGCTCGTTCATAGTTACGGAAAATAGGCATGTTTTTCAGGTATAACAGTAAAAGCCAAATCTTTCACCGAAGTCACCAAAATGTAAGTATGTCAGAAAAAATGTGATCTTTCCCAAAAACATTCAAAAATAGATAAGATGCTCCATTATCAGATAGCATGAGGAAAGTAAATCTCTATGCCTACATGTCAATGTGTATGAGAAGTTATAAATGTCACAATACTGTATAGCATGAGGAAATGCATCTCTATGCCTACATGCCAAGTATGCATGTCAAATGTAATGCACCACAGTGATAAACGCATGTGCTCATGCTCTCGGGGTATTCAACCTCACTCAGCACACTCAATCACTCCACACCTCCCAATCTTTCAACACTCTCAAACACTCAGCACCTCCCAATCACTCAACACTCTCAATCACTCGGCGCTCGCACTCGGCACTCGACATTCGGTACATGCGCTCACTGCTGGTATGTCAGACTCTGGAGGGGCGGATCCTACCCAAGCGCTAATATAAGCCAACATGGCATGCTGTGGTGTGCAGCCCGATCCCATAAATATTACTCACATTCAAGCCCTCGGCCTCATTTAGTCATAAATCTCTCCAGTCTCTCGGGCTCACAAATCTCATGCCAATCAGACCAAACAATGATACATGATGTAAGAATAAATGATAACAGAAACTGAGATACGATCTGTAAATGATGAAGGTGACTGAGTACATAATTGCAATTTAAGCAAATAACTCAATAGCATAAATGACCTCAGTGGGTCCCAACAAGATAAGCATATAGCCTAAAGATGGTTTCTAACATGGATCACAGTTCAATTACTCTAGCACATAGAAATTTCAAGGATAGAAACAAGATTAGGTAACTACACTGTACCACAGAAACAACCGAATCATAATTCACACGGTGCACGCCCACAAGCCCGTCACCTAGCATGTGCGTTACCTTAACACCAAACACATAGCACGTATATTCAGGGGTTCATACCCTCAACACCAAGTTTAGAAGTGTTACGTACCTTGAACAAGTTGAATCCAATATCGAGCAAGCCAAACAATACTTTAGAAATGCCATTTCGCACGTACTGACCTCCGAACGGCTCAAAACTAGTCAAAAGAAACTCAAGAACATCAAATAATGCCAACGGAAACAAACCCAATCGATAATGGTGGAATCTTTAATCAAAAGCCCAAAGTCAACCAAAAAGTCAAACCTGGTCTCCACCTCGGAATCCGACGAAACTCACAAAATCCGACAACCCATTCAATTATGAGTTCAACTATACTAGTTTCACTCAAATCCTACTCTGAATCGATGTTCAAAGCTCAAAAATTCAGTTTATGAAATTTTAGACAAAACCCCCCAAATTCCACTTTGAAATCATCAATCAAGTGCCAAAAATAAAGATGGATTCATAAAATATAACCATAACTGAGAATAAAACACTTACCTCAATCCATGTGGCGAAAATCGCCTCCAAAATCGCCCAAATCCAAAATCCTCAACTCAAAATATGACTAAATGAACAAACTCTCAATATTATATGCTTCTACCCAATTGTTCTGTCTTGTTTCTTATGCCAAACGATTCTGAAATTCACTTTTGATACCTCCAATCGATTCCTCGTAAAATTTCAGTCAAGTTAGGCTTTTGAATCACTCCATTTGACCTTATAATGAAGGAGATATATTAGTTTCAATATTTGAAAATAGTGCAGATTTTTAAATACGAATTCAATGGTAATTTCGTAATTAATCGGAAATATCTAGCAACCCAATTCTTAGTAAAATGACCATAAATTCCTCATACAATGTCGAAACTTAATGATTTCAGTTGATATAATTCCAAAATTACGATACGGATCTAATGCTTCAATCAAAACAGATATTAGAGTTCATTTGCTTAATGTGGTACCATTTATACTTGAAGAAACGACGTAAAAACATCAAAAATGAGTGCAACACAACCTAAACCTATCCGAAACTCACCCGAGCCCCTCGGGACCCCGTTCGAATATACCAACAAGTTCTATAACATAACACAGACTTACTTGAGGCCTCAAATTATGCATAACAACATCAAAACCACGAATTGCACTTCCAATCGAACTTAATGAACTTTTGAACTTTCACCTTCCAAAACTCATGCCGAACCATATCAAATCAACTCGGAATGACCTCAAATTTTCCACACAAGTCCCAAATGATATAATAAAGCTATTCCAATTCTAGAACCACAATCCAAACTCAATATCATCAAAGTGAACTTCTGGTCAAATTTATGAACATTCCAAACCTTCAAATTGCCAACTTTAACCAATTAGTGTCGAAACCTTTTAGAAATATCCAAATGCAAATCCGGGTACACGCCCAATTACAAAATCACCATCCGAACCTAACAGAACCATCAAAACTCCGATCCGAGGTCAAATACTCAAAACTCAAACATGGTCAACTCTTCCAACTTAGAACTTCAAACATGAAATTCATTCTTCCAAACTAATTCTGAAACACCTGAAAACAAAAACCGACGATTCAAACAAGTCTTAATACATCATATAAAGCTACTCAAGCCTTCAAATAGCTGAATGGAATGCAAATGCTCAAAACGACTGGGCGGGTCGTTACATGAGAGGAGGTGAATTGTAAAGGAAACATTATTTTTGAGGATTTATTGAGGGCTTTTGAGGTAAGTATCTAGCCTAACGTTGTATAGGGAAACTACCCCGTAGGAATTGGTTTGTTTGGACTATTTGAACTACATAAAAGACGTGTACACGAGGTGACGAGTGTGTGCACGGCTTATTTATGGGAATTTGACCGGCTTAGACTATTAGGTTCTTATGTACATTAGAATGAAGTTGTAATACCATGTTAAACCCTCCATTGCTAAATTTAACTTTACGTGTTTTATTTGAAGTTGATTGATTCATGTTCTACCTTTGTTTCCAAATATACTCTTATATGTCTTAATTAAAGTTGTTGCCTCTTCTATTGCATGTTATCTCTTCCGCAATTGCTTAACCTTAATTGAAGTTATTGGTATCCCTTTCATTGTTGACTTATCCATTTTTGAAATCATTGTTACAAGTTATATCTCTTATCGTTGAGTTGTACTTATTTGGAATCATTGTTACCTGTTATCTCCCTTATCGTTGAGTTGTACCTATTGGAATCATTGTTACATGTTACCTCTCTTATCATCAAGTTGTACTTATTTGGAAATATTATTACATGATATCCCTTCAATTGTTGAGTTACTCTTATTGGATATCGTTGTTACATATTATCTCTCCCATTATTGAGTTATTCTTGTTTGAAACTATTATTACTTTATATGTTCTTTATTGTGAGCTCGTTCTTCCGTTTCTTTGTGTTTTGTAATTATTGTGTTGATTTACTTGTCGTTCTCTTGTGTTATTATTGTGTTATTGTTGTACGTAGTGTTGTTGAGCCGAGGGCTATGTGTGGTTTTGGTATTGGAATTTTTTTGAGGAATAATGAGACATAAAGAGAAGTTCGTATTCATGAATTTATTCACATTATTCTAGTCTCATAAGTTATAATATTATTCCTTATCGAGACTTCATATTCAGTTTAGTTTTGTCTTTATTCAGTCAAGAGAGCAGAGGGTCTATATATATATATATATATATATATATATATATATATATATATATATATATATATATATATATATATATATATATATATGTGTGTGTGTGTGTGTTTTTATTATTGATATTTGCACATGCAGCGTGAAAAGGTGGGCTACATATGTGGATTTGCGCATATGGCGAGACAAAGTGGGAATATTATTATGTGCGTGCGGCGAGACAAGGCGGGCATTTACTTTATTGTTGCGCACGTGGCGAGACAAGGTGGGATATGTTTGGGATGATTTGTGATGGCCAGGGGGAATTGATATTGATGATATTTGGGTAGTGGTGTGCCTACCTTGTGTGAGTTATGCATTTTTACTTTTTGTTGTGTTGTTTCCTATGTGCCATTCATTGACTCTACTCATACTCTTTGACTCAAGTTGTGATAGAACACTTGCACAAGTATACAAGTAATTAATCACACATATCGGTTTAAGAAGATGAATCCTAATGTTCATTGATCATTATCATGTATTCTCGTTTACTTGCCTTCTTTGTGAGAATTCTACTATTGGAACATGAGTTGTCCGTGCGATTATGAGTTATGGTTAGTGTTGGCACGTGAGTTGTCCATGTGGTTATGAGTCATTGTTATTGTTGGCACGTGAATTGTCCGTGTGGATATGAGGTATTGTCACTTCCTTAGCACGTGAGTTGTCCGTGCATATATAAGGTACTAATGGTATTGACACGTGAGTTATCCGTGTAGCAGGTGAGTTGTTCGTGTAATTATGAATATTAATGTGGGCACAAGATGCCAAGTTATTAGTGTTCGTGACTTGGGACCCGCAAATTGTGGTGATGAGGTGTGGTACCTAAGAAAAGTTCTTGTATAAATCTTGTGTGAAAGTAGTTGTTTATTTGGTTGCTAAAGCAGTTGTTTATTTGGTTGCTACCTGTTTTTTTTCCTTACTTGGTTTCACCGGACCTTGACTATATTTAACTTACTTTATGACATTATTACCCGTTTGTTCCTTGTTGCTAATTATTGCTTCTAGTTTTCTATTGCAAGTAGCGTTGTAGTTTTATCATGCTCAGTTTTATATTGATATTGTTCCCTGATAGTTTCACATTTATACTTGCACATTTTATTATGTCTAGTAGGTGTCTTCACTGTTTCTCGTCACTACTCCACCGAGGTTATTCTTGATACTTACTGGGTACCACTGTGGTGTACTCATGCTACACTTTCTGCACATTTTTGTGCAGATCCAGGTACTTTGGAATTGGCTGATCACTAGTTAGCTGACCGAGTTTTGCCGCAGAGACTTCAAGGTATACATGTCGTCGCGTTCGCAGGCCTTAGAGTCACCTTCTGAAGTTATTTTGTATAGTCTATTTCTATTCCGGCACAGTTGTACTTAGAGATTTTCTTGTGAACTTCGTAGAGCTTATGACTTATACTACCGATTTCGGGATATTTGTATCATGTTGGGATTGTTGGATTTATATAGAAATATATGGTTCATGTTTAATAGTTGTTTTGGTTTAATTCTGTCATTTAATTCAGTAAATATTAGGCTTACCTAATCTTAGAGACTAGGTGCCATCACGACATCCTACGGAGGGAAAAATGGGATCGTGACAATCACATAGCATAAAAACATTAAATTCACTTCAGAAAAACTTGAATACAACAAACATACAATTCAGAAACAACTTGAATTCAACAAACATACAATTAATATGCACTTATTAATCAACATATTAACTATGAATAAAATGTACCTGCTACATCCATTGTGCTAACTGTTAGCATGGTTCCTCTATATGCCGATTTTAACTAACTGCCATCTGTTGACACTCAATTTTGACCCTCCGTATTTTAAAATTAATTTCTGTAGGCTTCCTAGTTAAAAAATGATAAAATATAGTTTTTTGCACATCATTTAATTTTAATGCAATTTATTGATAATTATCCCCATTTTCACAAAATATAGAAATTTTTATCATTTTTATTGCAATTAGTTAAATACTACATATTTTGTGCTTTCTTTAAAAAATCAAAACAATTTATTGATTATTGCCCTATTTTCAAATATTAGGACATTCTATCAATTTATTGTTATTAAAATAAATAATAATTACTACAATATTATCGTAGTAGTTGGCCTTTTTAATAAATACTGCTAGTCATATTTTTATTAAATAATTATATTTTACAGCACAGCCTAGTAATTACATGGAAGCCAGTAGAGTTTTCTTTAAAAAAATCATATCAAGTCCGGTCAAACTTAATGTCCTGCCAACGTCCGATGTGATGACGCATTTGATGTGACATTTGACGTGACCAAATATGCGATGTGACAAGTCATATTGATGTGACAGGTCATGTTGATGTGACATAACATCCTTTACATATGAACCACATATTTGTTTTAACATTTATTCTTTATTTCACAAAAAATAAGCACCACATATTCTAATTTATGTATTTTTCCTTTTATTTTTTGTCTTCAAAAACCTTGTGAAATAAAAGGGTGGAAACCCTAATCCCCCCTCATTCTCTAGCATTTTTCAGTCGCAGCCCCTCCTCCTTGAAATATTTCTCTCTCATTTTGAGAGAATCTCGGCAGTTTTAGCCGGAATCCAACGAGTCCGGCCAGCCACCATGGCATGTTTCCTCCAGTCCCCTGTCTCCATCATCTCTTTCTCGAACGCCGACGACCCCATTAAAACTAGTTTTTTTCAACTTGAAACTCTTATACGCCCTCAGATCTGACCGGATATTTGTTCTCCGATGAACTCTGTCGTCTCCGGTTATACGGGTTATCTTGCTTTTGCCGGAGCTGCTCCGTTAAACATCGTGGAAGTAGTGTCGCCGGCAAGCAATGTTTGAGACCTCTCTTGTCTCCCTCTATGGTGGATTCCTATCTTGGAATGTGTTGTTGTTATTATGTCCTCACTTCAGTTTTGTCCATGGACAGATCTAGACGGAATTAAGTTTTCCAGCGAACCTCATATATTCCGGCGACCTTGTGCTACTGTTCTGGCATCCTCTCATGGATAACTGAGATTTTCTATCTTCTTTTTTGCTATATTTCACTGTTGTATGTTTATATGATTATGCATGTTGGTGTTTGTTCTTGTTAAGATTTTCTGGTGGCTTGTGTGCTTTTTCAGGCGACTGACCATTCTAGTTTGCTTAATCGTTGATTGTTATTGTCTTTGCTATTGCCTCGTTACATTCAGGAGCTGCTCAAGTTCTTGGAGCCTTGATACCTATTCAAATTCTTAAGGCCAAACATGGATTGAAATTTTCGTCTTTTGCTTATTCTAGGTGTGCTGCTTCACACGACTGCATCACTAACATTTGTTGTGATTCCAGGAATTGTCGATTCTTTTTCAAGCCTTGTTGCTATGTCTTGGAACGCTACTGTTGTGGAAATTTTAGCCCCGAAATTGTTTGGTTTTGATGCTATCATGCATGACAAATTAGACCAATCACTGATATTGACAAATATTACAAAGGCTGATGAGAATAATCTTTTGAGGCTACGACGCCACGAATAGACCTCGGACTGGGCCTGAAATAACGAGGCGATGACGATAAACATCGAATAGGGAAAGGAAGAGAATGTGAAGAACCAATAGCCCATCGGAAGGCGACATGATTAACTACCGTAGTCGCAACCAAGGCGGTTCACGTTCTGTAATGACCTGATCGGTTGTTTTGTGTAATTGCACCCCGTTTTCCCTTTTTATGCTTCACACATGTGTGTTTATAGTTTTATGACTTGCGGGGTTGGTTAGTTTCATTCCCATAAGCTTTCGGGTTGATTTAGACCCTTTGATTTTTGACATAGAAGCCTAAGTTATAAATGTTGACCGAACTTTAACTTTTATAAAAATGACCCCGGAACCATATTTTGATGAATCTGATAGCTTTGTATCGTGATTTCGGACTTGGGCGTATTCCCGAAATTTATTTTGGAAGTTCGTAGGTTGATTTGTGTTGTTTTGCCGAAATTTGGCAATTTGAAGTTGAAAAGTTTGAACGTAGGTTGACTTTTAGCTATCGGGCTCGGAATTTGATTTTTGAACTTGGAATAGGTCCGTTATGCTATTTAAAACTTTTTTGCAAAATTTTGTATCATTTGGAGTTGATTTGATAGGATTCAGATGTTTAGTTATAATTCTAGAAATTCTTGAATTTTACTTTGAAATTCATGCGTTTTAGTATTTGATTCGTAGATTTAGATGTTATTTTTGTGTTTTGATCGCACGAGTGAGTTCAAATGATGTTTCTAGACTTGTGTGGATGTTTGGTTTCGAACCTCGAGGGCTCAGATGAGTTTCAAACATATTTCAGAATGGTTTTCAACTGAAATAAACTATCAGTGCTGCTGGTGCTCAGGTATCGCAATTGCGAGCACCAGCATCGCAATTGCGAAGGTGACAGTAGGGGCTCAGATATCTTAATTGCGACTACCCCATCACATTTGCGAAGTTTGCTGGCTTTTGACTTAGTTCGCATTTGCGAACATTTGTTCTCTTTTGCGAGGTTCACAGCTTTGCAATTGCGATATTGAAGGAGGTTGTTGGGGTTCGCAAATGTGAGCCCTGGTCCTCAATTGCGAGGGTTCAAAAATGCAAAACCCGTGTCGCAAATGCGACAACTGCGGGGATTTGGAGAGGGGATTTTTGAACCCTAGACTCGGTATGAGGCGATTTGGAGAGGGGATTTTTACCTACAAACTTTGGGTAAGTGATTCTAATCTATTTCTAATCATATTCCATTAGTATATCTTAGATTTTAACATCAAAAGCATGTGAATCAGAGTGAAAAATTATGAAACTTTGTCAAGTTTTTGAAATATAAGAAATTGCATTTTGAGAGTCGATTTGGACTCGAATTTTAAAAATAATCACATACATAAACTCGTGGGGTCATGGGTAGTCGGAATCTACCATTGGACCCGGGTTTTGACCGGGTGGGGCCTGGGTTGACCTTTATTGACTTTTTAAGAAAGGTGAAAAGATCCTAACTTTATCTATTGTAATTGATTTCTCTTGCATTGATTGATGATATTAAGTCAATTTTGGTTAGATTTGAGCCGTGTGGAGGAGATGTTTTGGGGAAAAGCTATTTTCGAGAGTTGAATTGGCCTAGTTGAGGTAAGTATCTTGCCTAACTTTGTGTGGGGGGACTACCCCTTAGGATTTGGGATTGATTGTGTCGTTGGTGCTATGTGAAAGCCGTGTACGCTAGGTGACGAGTGGGTACACGGGTTGTACGTGGTATTTGACCGGTTTGGGCTACTTAGACTCTTTCCATTCTTTAATTGAATTGTCGTATCATATTCTAAATTCTCATAGTCAATCTATTCTTACTTGTGTTAGTCTATACTTCCATGCCTTGAATGATTTCGTTAACACTTGTTCTACATCCTAATTGATAAATTGCTCTCATGTTTTAGCTAAACTTGTTGCCTCTATTATTGTTACATGTTATCTCTTTCATTATTGATTATCATTATTTGAAGTTATTGTTCATGTTAACTCTTTCATTATTGATTATCATTACATGAAGTTATTGTTCACGTTATCTCTTTCATTGTTGATTTTCATTATTTGAAGTCATTGTTACACGTTATCTCTTCCATTGTGAGTTATTCATATTTAATATCGTGGTTACACATTATTTCTCTCGTTGTTAAGTTATTGGTGTTGAGGTTGTGAAAGCCGTTATCACATTGAGGCGAAATTGTTATTGTTGAGACATCTTCCTTGTTGAGCATTTTACATTTATTGTTGTCGTTAATATTCTTGTATACATTGTGGCGGAGCAATGGGCTATTGTTGTGGAAATACTGATATTGTTGATTGTTGGCAAGTTGTGATATATGGGCACTTGTGGTGCGAGTTGTTATTGTGATGTGATATTGACGCGCATGCGGCGCTATAAGGCTTGGGGAAAATGTGCATGCGGCGGTAATAAGGTGGGACTTATGTGCGTGTTGCTTGTAGGGTGAACTACGTGAAGCCACGTGGTGTCATAATGTAAGATAAAATGCGTGTAGCTATTTTGGGCAAAAATATTTTCAAAACTATTTAAATATAAGGCTCACGCGGCAGTATAAGGAAAGATTGTGATTGAGATTGTGAATTGTGAATACGAGGCAGTACCTCGTTGTGATGCTTGTTCTTATCTCGTGTTGTAAAGATTTATTTGGTGGGAACACTTCCTGTTATTTTGTTCTTCATTGTTCTATCAGTTATTGTCCGTATATGAACACTGTGGTTCTTCTCAATTGCTTTCATTATGTTATCTCGTTAGTCCCTGTTATTAATTTGCTTCATATTTCTCATTGCTCCGCTTTCCGTTTTTTTCTTGATATTACGTTTTCTTTCCGCTTGTTATATCCTACTAGGTGTCTTGACCTGGCCTCGTTACTGCTCTACCGAGGTTAGGCTTGATACTTACTAGGTACCATTGTGGTGTACTCATACTACGCTTCTGCACATCTTTTTGGGCAGATCCAGGTACGTCTGCTCGTGCCGGACGTTAGTGATCGACTGCTAGCTACTTATGAAGACTTCAAGATATGCTTGCTCGGCGTCCGCATGCCTCAGAGTCACCTTCCTTTACTTTTACTACTGTTGTATTTTTCAACCAGACAGTATTGTAGTCAGAGAGTTGTAATATCATCTTGTAGAGCTTATGACTCTGCTCTACCAGGTTTTGGCGAGAATATTGGTTATTGTCTTGTTGAGTTTATTATTATAGTTTGAAGGTTTTTATTTGAAGTTTAGTAATATTTTCGCTATTTCTCTATGCATGTTAGGCTTACCTAATCGTAGAGATTAGGTGCCATCACGACATCCTACGGAGGAAATTGGGGTGTGACACTTTCTCATGTCTAGGCGGAAATTGAAATTATAATCCTAGCCTTCTATATTATTTTTAAACTATTTTCCAAAACAATTTTCTAAAACATAATTTCCCAAAAATATTTTCAAAATATTTTCAGAAACAATCTTTCAAAAACATTTTCAAATGAAATCATTTAAAAATAAATTAGTTTATTGGTTACTTTATGTTTTACTAATAATTTCACTTCTTTTGTCCTGCGAGGTACTATCATACGAAGTCGCTTTCGAAAGACGGCATTTGGAGAAGGATTGAAAATGAACCCCTCATCGAATCCTCGCTTCGTACTTCCCGTTCTCGGATGTACCCAAAACGTAAAGTATAGTGAAGTAGTAAATAGATGTCGTATTTGCTTGCTTGCTTTTGATGTTTATCTATTTGCCGAACACTTAGATTGAAATGGATTTAGTTAATAATCCAGTTAACTTATAACGTTGTACATTAGGTAATTCGTTAGATTTTTATGTACACTTAGGGTGTCAAACATATATTTAACTTGGTTGATTAATTAGGATTGACATGCACATAATCAATTAGGTTGGTTGTATACCCGAAATAAAAACATGTCATCCTTTTTCATAAAAATAAAAAAAAATATCATTTTATTGTATTTTCTTAAAGTTATACTAGCATGCTTCCCGAGCCTCTCTATATGTAAATTATTATTTAATTAACATATTTTGGGGTAGATATAATTTGTTAAGAAATTGTAACTGAATTATTGTACTATCTTTGAGAGACTTAGACCTCGTAGTCATTCGGAGCTTGGCTCACATAATTTGTGTTCCAAGATCATGACTCTAAAATGGTCGTTAGTTACACATTGGATGATAACTCATTGTTAGCACAAAAGTTTCCTTGTATTTATACAATAATTTCTTATGTCGTAAGCATATTGATACATTTTTCCTATACCATACTCATTTTATTCATCAAATTAATTCTTTTAGTTTATCCATTATTTACTAAGATTGTTCGAAGATTATTCTTTTCTACTTTTACCAATTATTTAGAGTAAATTTTTATTTTTGTTTTACATTTTAGCTTTTCACTTAAATAGTTAATCTTTGTACATCAATCAAATTCTTGCAAAGTGCATTCTTTAAATATTCATTTAGTCATTTCACAAATATATCACTTATCACTACATATTCTCTTATACTCTCATTTCTTTAGTAACTTCTTATACTTGTCCATTCATTTTAAAACGAAATTCTTTCATACTTTATTTATTAAATTAAAGTATAAGACATAGTGTTTGTATATCATTTAACCTTGTCTTGTTTATTATTATTGTTTTTTATTACATTTTATACTTTAGCTAAATACAGACTTTATTCCCTCTTCACTTAACTTATTCTTTAAATACCAAATTCTTCTCTTTAGGTCTTGTGCACCGATTTCAAAAATGTAAATTATTTCTTACACTTTGTTCATTTACTTTTACTACATGTGCATGTCAATATGAATATTCTATTATTTGCTTGCTATAACTAATTGTCCTCTATTTAATTTAACTTTTCAATTATTCTTGTAAGTATTAAATCAAACCACTTCTTACTCTATTTACTATATAAAACTATTCAAAGATAATTCTTCCCCATTCTTGGCCAATCACTTTAAAGTGAATTTTTTCTTTTCTTTTTACATTTAGACTATCACTCAAAATAGCGTACCTTTGGTTATAAATCAAATTCTTCCTAGTGCTTTCTTTAACTACAATTCATTTAGTTAATTTATAAATAGTTACTACATATTGTCTTTACTTTTTACCAAGTCATCAAAAATATAATTTTCACATACTTATTTCACACCCTTTGTATATAATATATTATTTTGACACGCATATTTAATCATTCTTCATTTGAACTACTTTTATTATTACTTGCATATATTAAATTAATCATTCTTTTGAACGTTCCCTCTTTTATTTGATTGAGTCTACGGAATCACATTTTGTGGATCTTGAGGGATGCCTAACACCTTTTCCTTGAGATAACTTGAACCCTTACATAGGATCTCAACGGTTTCGCATACTATAATTAAAGTGTATATCATATAGTGTAGTATAGGTATCCTAGTATACCTTAAATACTAGGTGGCGACTCTAAACTCCAATTAATCTTATAGAGTACTATAAATTGTACATTGTTTTGACTTGTGCAAAATAAGGTGCAACAGCATGGCGACTCTGCTAGGGATACTTCAGGTTCTAACCACAATGGACTTGATCAATTACTCGAGGGATTACGGGTTCTCCAATACTCCAACTTCTACTTTTTATGTCGCATACTTCAAGTCGTATATTCTTTGATTCAAGTTGTATACTCTTTACTTCAAGTTGTATATTGTTTGCTTTAAGTGGTATATTCCTTGCTTCAAATTGTATATTCTTTGTCGCATACTTCAAGTATTATATTCATGGTCATGCTCTTCAAGCGGTATATTGTTTGTCATATCCTACAAGTCGTATATTCTTTGTTACGTGCTTCAAGTTGCATATTCTTTATCATGCCTATATTGTATATGCTTTTACATATGTCTATGTTGTATGTTATTTTACACATAGATGGGCTGTATATTCTTTGCCATGTGCTTCAACCCGTATATTCTTTGTATCATGCGCTTCAAGTGGTATATTCTTTGTTGTGTGCTTCAGGCTGCATATTCTTTGTCACGCCTGTGTTGTACGTTCTTTGTATATGCCTATGTTGTGTATTCTTTTTACACATACCTATATTGTATATGCTTTCACAGATGCCCATGTTATATATTCTTTGTCATATACTTATGGTACTGCCTTATTGAATTGTCATCACTTTTCTATCGACTCTTGGTCGTACAAAATCACACATAAGTCACATGAGGGTTGTCTTTTCATCCCTCCGAACCTTCTTTCAAAACACTCTAGCTTCATAGATTGGCACACGAGGCTAACTACATACCATCTCACAGTTATCCTTAATTCATGCTCGAATCTAGGTAAATCTACTCTTAGAATCCCTAGGTCACTGTACATATGATCTTGCAGCTTGCTTTAGCTGGATTAATTGCTACATATACTTTTTTCTAATGTACAGTCTTTATCTGGTATGCATCATCCATCTACTATATATGTCTTCTACTTGTTATCCATTATTAGGTTCTCTTTGTCTGACTAAACTTTGGTTGACTTGTGTTGAACCTTGATCTTTCAAATACATATGCCCATTCTGGTCTTCATGACCATCCCCAAAATCATACCATCATCTGGACTCTGCCATCCTTCAAATATACGTCAATCTATCTTGGGACTTCTTCCACTGATTTGAGATATTCTGCTCAATTAGACTTCATATTTTCACTGTCTTCCGTCATTTGAGACATATCTATGCACTATGCTACCATTTTTCTCTTGTTCAAAAGTTACCCGTTTCCACCCACCCACCCAAGAATTCTCATTCATCATCACAATTATTTTCAAAGAACAATCACTTATTCTTGATAACCATGCAGATATCTTAATCCCAATAATATGCATGAACTATGTTGTGACCTGATTCTTGCCCTGGCAGGATACGTAGGAAACCCTACATAATGGTTCAGTCTCCCCACTGTTTCAAAATGATTTCCTTAGTACAAAAATTGAGGCAGTTCTTTTGGAACAGTGCGATGATGCTCTCAACTAAAAATCTCCAGGAGCGTCAACCAAATTTCACCCAAAATCCAAACATCAAAATACCATGCCAATCTTACTCTGGCCCTCTTGACTTAAATACCAACATATGGGATGCAAGTCCTTTTTTCGAACATCTGGCTATGGAGTCATGGTGTTCACTCCTATTTTTTCAAATTCAGAGTTTCAATACAAGTCAACCCACTTTAGTTGCAGGGGCAGGTTGTTAGTCAGCTTTCGAGGAGTGTCATGCCCGCGCGACTCGGACAAACAATGAATAACAAGCAGAGCCTCAAGTCAACACGAATCAATTTTCCTCCCTCAAACTAAAAATTTTTCTTTGGACGCAGGAAGAACAATATCATCTCTGGAACCATCATGGAATGCCGACATCGCATTCCCGGTCACAATCGGATAAACCACTGGTTGCACGACCTAACTCTACACCCTCTTAAATCTATAACTTTATCCGAGAGGGACTCTAACATATTCTCCTCTGAGTTTTTCAGGAATATCATCTTGGTCACTTCACGGTAGATAACATCTAGTTTTGAACTTTGTGGAGCATTGGTCAGATAATTAGGGAAGTAACAGTTTTACAATAAACTCCATCAGTTTTCATGATTTCGCTGCTCTCACTACTTTTCTATATTCAGATTAGAACAGCGTTCCCGGTTGTCAACCGGGGACGATCGTCAAATGATTTTGTGGAGAGCCGAAAGGTGCATCATCCTGGGAGTGCATGGGAGATAACATCCGACATCGGACATTGTGGAACATCAACCGAACAATCAAGGGAGTGTTAGTTGTACAATCACTTCTTAATTTCATCATTTATGACGACACTACTCTTACAATATTTCTACATCCTGATCAGATAATCGCCCCGGCTAATAGACGGGGACGATTACCAAAACATCCATGCACTCAATTGGGAGACAACCATAACAAATATCTCGCAAACAGTTAGGGGGCATCAAAGCAACTATTCGAAAGAGCAACTGGGGCACGTCTTCTGAATGGAGTCACTCTTCAACTTCAAAGATACCACACACAATCATGGGTACAATGAGTCATCGCTCCGATTTTTGTCTATGCTCATGCACTTTATACATGTCTTTGATGCAATTAATGTTGTTAGCTGCAATTCTTTAGAAATAGGATAGTAAAGAAGTGTTAAAAACCATACATCTCATACTCTCCAATCATCATGAACTACGCATACCTGATTCTTGACCTCATGTCAAGATACATAGGAAACCTGTAATAGGTCTGTTTTTCCTTGTCCTTAACTGGACAAATCGGTCAAGTCTTGCCACTTGGGTCATAGTTGACCAAAACTCCTTCCGAAAGGACCATCTCCAAACAAAATCAAAATAAACATATATATACCTTCCTCGGTTTCTTCTCTAGAATTCTCTCCGTGAGACATCAAAATCCAAAATACTATCCTCTTTCCTTGAGGAAATTCAAAAAAATTCAAAACATCTTCCTTCTATCTCAATCAAGGACCCTTCCCGGGTTCGATCTCATCTTTCAAAAAATCAAAAAATACTTCCATCGTGCGGGGATTTTTCAATTCCTATCTCTCCCATTGCGAGGAGACTTTACATTTGAGCCACTTCCATCATGCGGAGATTTTCAATTCTTGTCTCTCTCATTGCGTGGAGATTTTATCTTCCTATCTATGCACCGATATCGCATTGGAACAGTAACAAAGTGTAATGACCCGATCGGTCATTTTGAGTGTATTAGCCTCGATTCCCTATTTATTCCCTCCTCTGTATTATATTGTGGTAATGTAACATGCCGGAGTGCTTGGTATCTGGTTCGGGAAAGTTTCAGAGTGAAATGGGACACATAGTCCCTAAGTTGGAGCTTTAAGTTGAAAGAGTTAACTGTAGTTTGACTTCTGTGTAGACAACTCCAGAATAGAGTTTTGACGGTTCCAATAGTTCTGTATGGTGATTTTGGAATTAGGAGCGGGTCCGGATGTTGATGTGGAGGTTTGTAGGTTGTTTCGGCGAGTTTTGACGAAAGTTGGAAAGTTGAAGGTTTGGAAGGTTGGAAAGTTTGACCGAGAATTGTCTTTTTTAATATTGGGGTCGGATCCCGATTCCAAATGTTTGAATAGGTCCATAATGTAATTTATGACTTGTGTGCAAAATTTAAAGTCAATCGGAGTAGTTTTGGTATGAATCGGCATAGGTTTTGGAATTCGGAAGTTCATAGTGCATCGGCTTGAATTTGGGTGGCGATGCGTAGAATCGATGTTGTTTGATGTGATTTTTGGCCTCAAGTTGGTCTGGTATGTGTTTGAGGACTTGTTGGTATATTTTGTTGAGGTCCTGGGGGCCTCGGGTGTAATTCAAACCTTGTTCGGCGCATTTCAGAACCTTAAGGAAATTACGTAAGTTCTGGTTTTTCTCAGGTCTGGTTTCCTTCAATGCATTCGCGAAGGTATTCCCGCATTCGCGTAGTGTCTTCAAGGATTGCTGGAGGTTTAACCTTCGCGTTCGTGAAGAAGGCCACGCATTCTCAAAGGGTCAGGATTTTGTGCACTGCGATCGCGGTCAGGGAGCCGCGTTCGCGAAGAGGAAAGTTCGCAAAGTGAAGCTTCGCGATTGCAAAGCTTGAGAGTTTTGGTCATCGTGTTCACATGGGGAATCTTGCGTTCACAAAGAGGATATTGGCAGCTGTGTATTTTTGTGCATCACGAACGCGAGGATCATTCCCCGTTCGCGATGAAGGAATCGCTGGGCAGCAGATTTAAGTTTCAAAGTCGAGGGTTTATTTCATATTTCACATTTTGGACTTAGAGAGCTAAGTGTGAGGCGAAATTTTGGGAGATTTTCAGAGAGATTATTGGGGTAAGAATTCCTAACTCGGTTTTGGTTAATTTAAATGAATCTATTGATAATTTCATCATCTAATTAGGGAATTGAATTGGAACATTGGGAGAAAATGGTAGAAACTTCTTAGGCTAAAGTTTGTGGATTTGAAAGGAGATTTGAGGTCAGATTGGAGTCATTCTTGTATGGTTGAACTCGTTATCTAATAGGTGTTCGAATTTTGTAATTTTGGTCGGGTTCCGAGGCGCGAGACCAGGTTTACTTTTTGAGTTGACTTTTTATTCTTTGCAAAGATCGTAATTTCATTGTTTGAATTTGTTTCCTATAGTTTATACTTATAGTATGAAGTTGTTTTGGATAGGTTCGAGCCATTTGGAGTTGGATAATCAAGGGAAAGACCTACTAGTGGATTGATTTAGCGTGATTTGAGGTATGTGACTTGCCTAACCTTGTGTGGGGGAATTACCCCTTAGGATTGGTGTTGTTTGTGATAAATGTGATATGTGGAAGTCGTGTACGCAAGGTGACAAGTGTGTACATAGACTAAATGTGGAAATTACTGGTTTTAGCTATGTAGATTCCTTTCATGCCTAATTGAGCTATCTTAACATGTCATATTCATCATTCTTAGTCTATTTTCACATGTCTACTTGGCTTATTCTCTTACATGCTAATTGCCCTACATGTTTAGTTGAAGTTCTTGTTTCCTTTATTCCTTATTCATTACTTAATTGTTGAACTCTTTACTTAAAGTTGTTATGTAACAACGACCTGACCGGTCGTTTTGAGCTCTAGCGTGTCATTCGGTGATTTGAGTCCTTGAGTAGCTTCACTTCTTGTTCTATGACTTGTACGTGTGGGCGGAATTGAATTTCGGGAAGTTCAGAATTGATTTAGAAAGAAAATTCTAAATTCGAAAGCTTTAAGTTGGAAAAATTAACTAAGGTTTGACTTTTGAGTAAACGATCTTGGAATCGAGATTTGAAGGTTCTAATAGGTTCGTATGATGATTTCGGACTTGGGAGTATGTTCGGGTTGAGTATCGGGTGGCCCGAGAGCATTTCGGCGCTTATTATGGAAAGTTAACATTTTGAAAGTTTAAGAATTTCTTAAGTTTGATTTGAAGTAGATTTTGGTGTTATCGATGTCCGTTTGAGGTTCCGAGCCTTGGAATAGGTTCGTATCATTATTTGTGACTTGCACGCAAAGTTTGGCATCATTCTGGAATGTTTAATTACATTCGGACGCGTTCGGGGAAGTTTGAAGGTTGGAAAGTTAAAAGAAAGTTTTCGGCCATTGATTCGTAATTTTGATGTTATTTGACGTGATTTGAGGCATCGACTAAGTCCATGTCGTGTTTTGGGATGTGTCGGTATGTTTAGACGGGGTCCCGGGGGCCTCGAGTGAAAATTAGATTGGAAACGGATCGAGTTTGGACTTGGGAGAGGTGCTAAAGCAGCTGGGATCTGGTGCAATCGCACCTGACTGGAAAGGGCCGCAGGTGCGGCGTTGTGGCTACAGAAGCGACATTTGGACTGAGCTGGGATGGCCGCAGGTGTGAGGATATTTTCGCATCTGCGAGCCCGCAGATGCGAAGGGTGCTCCGCAGAAGCAGAAAATGAGATGGGCAGCTGGGGTCGCAGAAGCGAAAGGTCTCCGTACGTGCGGGAGCGCAGGAGCATGGGATGGACCGTAGAAGCGGTCGCGCAGGAGCAGAAATTGTTCTGTAGAAGCTGATTTTCCTGGCTTGGAGGGAACAGTACCTGCGATGGAGTTTTCCGCAGGTGCGGCTGGTGGTCCGCAGGTACGATGATCGTTGGGCAGAGGACATGGTTTAATACGGGATTTAGCCCATTTCCACTTGGTTGGGGCAATATTTGGAGACCTTCAAGGGGAAATTTTCATCATCTATTGCAAGGTAAGTAATTCCCGCATATTGTAATTTAATTACACGGATTCTATAAGGATTTAACATGGAAATTTATAAAAAATTTGGGATTTTTGGTAGAAAACCTAGAATTTTGTATTCTTGGCTTTTGACCATGAAATTTGGACTTGGAACTTGTAATAAATTATACATTTGAGTTTGTGGTGTTATGGGTAAAGTTTATCTTTAAAACTATTTTCGGGATCCGGGCACGTGGGCCCAAAGGTTAGCTTTATTGACTTTTCGAGTGGAGTTGGGAATTGTTATGAATTGATTTATTATGGGTATTAGAGTATATTTTGATTGGTTTGCGCATTGCTTGACTAGTTTTGTAATGATGGTCATCGGTTCGAGATGTTAGAGAGACGTTGGAGCCGGTTATGGAGCTTCGGAGTGAGGTAAGTCTCCTGTCTAACTCTGTGAGGGGGAAACTACCCCTAGGTGATGTATTTGATATGTAATACTTGTTGCGGGAGCCATGTTCGCACGAGGTGACGATATTTCATACGTAGATAGATTCATGTTATATCTTGGTAGACTTAGGTTCCCGCTATGCTATAACCTTACTATTTGAGTTATCCCTTGCCTATTAAATTCCATTATTTTATGTTACGACCAGTGACTAGACTTGCTATAGTAGAGATTTGACACGCTTTATTATTAGCCGCTGAATAATTATGCTCCTCTTATGAATTTCTCCAACACTCTGCTTTTTAATCGAAAGGTTTTCCTTAAAATTTATAACTCACACGTTATTCGTGAGTGGGGTCAAGGACCCGTTAAAGCTTCTTATTCTAATGGGATTGGGTCGTTCTCCTCGGCAGGATTATGTACCACAGTCTCATGGGAGCGGGTCATTCGCCTCGGCAGTATAATAGATGCATCTATGGTTCGTATCGCTCGACCCTCGGCAGTGTATACAGTATGATGGTATCAGGCCGTACGCCTCGACATTTCTATAAAATACTCTTATGGAATCGTGCGTAATATTTGACAAGAAGCCAGTGTATCTGCGAGTTTTCCTGATTTGGATTGTGACGACCTATCTGGTGAGGTCCATTATATATATATATATATATATATATATATATATATATATATATATATATATATATATATATATATATATATATGCTTTGGTTGAGGAGGTAACTGCTAATTGAGAGCTTGAGTTTATTTTCGAGAGGAGAATTGTACCATGTATTTATACTTGCTTGTTTCGTTTATTTACTCTGCCTCACATCTATTTACTTCTTACTGTACATGATTTATTGGACCACTAGTAAGTGTTGATGCCAACCCCTCGTCACTACTTCTACGGGGTTAGGCTAGATACTTACTGGGTACGCGTTGATTTACGTACCCATACTACACTTGCTGCACTTATTGTGCGGGTACATACATGTTTGGTGGTCTTTTGGGCACAAAGGTGCGGCCATTGCGGGGACTTTACTATGAGCTGCATTCCATGTTATGATCCGCAGCATGCAGACCAGAGTCATTTATATTCTCCTGTCTAATTTGTATTCCAGACGGATGTTGGATTTTATTATATTTCCTAGTTGATGCTTATGCACTTGTGACACCGGAGTTTGGGGGTTTCTTCTAGATGTTTGGTATGGTAGTGCAAGTAATTATCATTTTACCCTGTAAATTCTATTTCATATTATATAAAATTAATGAAAATTTTGATTTCAAAATACTAAAATGAGTAATTAAGTTGATCAATCATTGTTGGCTTGCCTGACGGCGGTGTTAGGCGTCATCACAACCTTTAGTGGTTTTTGGGTAGTGACAGCTTGGTATCAGAGCATTTGTTCACTTAGGTATCATGAGTCATGAGCAAGTATAGTAGAGTCTTGCGGATCGGTACGAAGACGTCTGTACTTATCTGCGAGAGGTTGCAAGGTTGTTAGGAGCACTTTCCTTCTTGATTCCTCATCGTGCGATTTGAATTCCATTGAAGTTTATGCTTTCATTCCCTTCCTACTCATTCTTATACGATGTTGAGCGCTCGTGTCAATTGGGCATTGAGGAGTTGTGGTGGTACTACAGACGTAGAGCAGGATGTTTCTCCCTGCGTATTCAAGCGAGTTATTATTGTCTTTTTTGTGTAACGGTGTTCTGTCATCTCAGCCAGGTATCAATATATATTGTTTTGAGGTTTTGCACTGATTGTTATGATGTTCGCGCGTTGTTATCTTGCAATGTTGATGTAAATGGTATGGTGCTTATTTATGGATTACGGCAGTGAATGACTCAACAGGAGGATTCCTCAGTTCAGGGTTTAGAGGTTCTGCATCTAATTCCAGCAGAGGAAGGGCAATCAGTCTTTGGATGTTCAGGTTTTGGTTGATGGAGTAACGAGACGTAATATTTTCGAGCGTGGTGGAATTTTCATTTCTGATGTGGTTTCGTCGTCCTTGTTTGAATGTATTAAGATTCACCGGTGTTATGGTCTTCTTTGATTTGTCTTCGGGGCAGGGTGTTGTGAAAAGGTGCCTGAGAAGCGGTTGTCAGAGATGGCGGTGTGCAGCGGTTTCAGAATCGAATTGGTATTTCTAATACTAATGGCTCGAGAAGGGTGATCTTCGAGGAGGCTTAGAGTTGATAGAAATTTATTAGTCCAGGTGCTACAGTGATGGATTTTGATTTGGGGTAGCATTTGGGTAGCGAAGGATTAGGAAGGACATGGTGGGAGGTGTCTTGCGGTGGTTATATTACTAGCAGGTCAAAGTATGAAGAGCAGAGGTCGAGGAGTTGCTTAAAAGAGGTGGTTTAACCAAAGTGGGAGTGGCAGAGTAGCATATGGATTCTGTGACAGGAAAGCCACTTGCCTTGAGAAAGTTTAGGGAGATTTGGAAATCGAGATGGAAGGTGATTTGGTCTATAGATTTTATTTAGGATGGTGGCTATTGTACCGAGGAAGGTTGAATAAGGAAAAGAGGAGGTTGCTTGAAGTGAAGAGGGGTGTGAAAACTTGATTATCGATTTGGATGCAACATGACTTTGAGTTTGGAATGTATTGTCGGACTATTAATTGATGACTACAGGAAATGAACCAACTGTTACAGCTAGTGGACGAGTGTGGGCTTCAGAGGGTTTACTGATTCCGTAGTAGTTATAGCCAGTGCAACACCGTTGGAAGATGTCAGTATGAAATTTCATAGGTGGGTTTTCTCATGTGAGCAGGTTAGCGGTTGCATGATTTTGATGAAGTTTCTTTGAAGAGATCTACTTACTACCCGGCAGAAGGTCAAATACGCGATTGTGGCTGATAATTTGGATTGTTCATGAAGAGTTTAACGAGGGACTACGAGAAGTTTGGCGAGTTGACGGTGCGAGATCATGGTAATTAAGAAGGAGAAATCTTTGTGGGTTCTACATTATGTGATGGTAGCTTAAAGTTAAGTGGGGGAGCCCACCGTCTACGATTGGATCATGTGGTTGTCTGCTTGTGCTGTTTCTGGTTATCGGTGCATTGGTAGATTATTTATGACTAAGAAAAGAAAACATCAGGGGTGATTTGAGCAAAGAACTTGATAAATGTGTGCTATGATATGCTCAAATTACACCTATATAAATGGTGTAAGGCGGTCGGTGTCAAATATAATAACCCAACTAGGTTGGGGTCGAATCCCACAGGGAATAGGTGTGAAAAGGTTACTTGAATAGTGTGAAACTTGACTTAAGTCGTAGTTTTACTCTGTTAGTTTAAAAAGAGTTTTGTAATTGTGAATTGTAAAGAACAACTATTTTGTTAAGAGAATTTGATTAATTTAATTAAGAAACCAAGATTGTGTCCCCATCAATGGAATGTAATGCTATCGATGTTAATATGATATATTTCTAATGGAAGGTCCTTTGTTATGCAAATAGTTCCTACATGACTACAATATTTTCCAATAACTAGGTAGTATTTCCTCTTTATGATTTTTCCAAATATAAAAAAGTTACAATTAAGAGCAACTAATTTATGCCAAGTAGAATCCTCTTATCCCTAAGCAATTCTATTAAACAAGGTTTAAAGCCTTAGAGTTCTTGCTATTCAATTCTACCAAATCCTAACCCACTTTTCCAAGTAAAGATAGAGTCAAATGATACTAGTCAATGTTTGCAACCATCAACCATAAATGAAGCATAAGAAATAAATAGAAATCAACCAACCATTATATATATATATATATATATATATATATATATATATATATATATATATATATGTATATATATATATTAAATATCCATTAATATTACACCCACTTAGGGTCCACAACCTACTAGAATACAAGAACAAAGTAATAAATAAAGTCATAAAGCTTATAACGAGAATAAAATCTTGGATTCTCTCTCAAAATCTTCCAAAATAATGGTGTATTCAATGCTCTAAGTGTAGCCTCTTTTTCAGACAAGATGGTCCACAAAAAGCCCTAATCATTCTCTTTATAATGGTCTAAACGTTGTGGTCAAAAAGTGACAAAAATGACCCTGCAGATCATGTCTGTAACCATAAAATGGGTCGCAGAACACTTTCGCGGTCCGCACATCTTCATTTTTCAACGCAGAACTGATCACAAATTTTTTCAGTTTTCCATCGCATTATGGTTATGCAGTTCGCATATTGGTTTCGCAACCGCATAACGCACCGCAAAGTCATCTTCACTGGAACTCCTTTTGCATTTGTGCGATCACTATGCGATCCGCATAAGAGTTATGCGACCGCACAATGGATCGCAGACTTGACTCTCAGAAACTGGGATGTTCTGCTTCATTCTGCGATGGGTCTGCGGTCCGCACATCACTTTTGTGATCGCACACCTACCGCATTTCTGCCTTTCCATGGGTTTTTATCATTTTTTTCATGTTCTTGGCTCTTCAAGTCTGGTTTCCTACAAAATACCAAAACTCCATAAGAAATGACTTATAATGCTTTAAAATATGAGCTAAAATCTATGTAATTAGTATCAAAAGTGTCGCACTTCTATGGCACATCATGCTATATTTCGCCTTATCGATTCATGTGCAGGTTTTTGGAAGACTCCGAGTGTATGCTTATTGTGGATGTGATGTACAAGGAAAATAATTTATCCGGTTGCTTCTTTGATAGGGTTTTCATGTGCTAGTAGAGCGTTGGAGTTTGGTTATATTCGGGACCAGGTCAGAATGGGAGACTCTCAATAACGGTCCTAGTGGGTTCAAGAATTAAAGTGCAGTGCCTTAGGATTTTAGATCCATTGTGTGGAAGGATCATGTTTTTGCAGTGGATTATGAAAGGGGGCTTGGAGTGTTCTATGTTATATTCGGGTTTGCAGTATAGTATTTGAGGAAAGGGAGAAATAGCTTCGGATTTATGGAAGGTCTTGCAGAATGGGTGTACCAGTTGGAGATGCTGTTGTGCATGAGGAGGGTATGAGATGGTTCATGAGTATTGAGACGATGTGGTCTCGTGGATTGGGTCATTCAGGATGAGTGCGGATTTAGTTCGTTGTGTTTTTAATGGAACTATTATTATTTCTAAGGCAAGTTGAGAGTAAATTGCAAGAAGTTGTGTCGGTTAGTAATGGTTGAATCAAGATAATTGTGGCGATGATCAGTTCCTTCGGTGTGTGGAGTTATACATGGGGGTTGTGGTTGTACATGCGGGCTTGACAGCCACCGTAACTTGATTGATTTGGGAGGTGTTTGATTTAAATGGCCTTGTTGTGTAAATGGATTCTGGAAGGGTTACGTCGTTTTAGATCCCGACTTGAGGTTTGTATTTTCTACGGTTGGGAATTCAATTGCGTGTTGCAATAGTTCTTCTGAAATGATTTAAGCGAAAGGTTTCTAGCCAATAAAGTGTTCATTCTACTAGTAGTTCAGGGGTTATGATGAATTCTTGTACTCTCATGTAGCAGCATGATAGGTGCAGTGAGCGATATAGAACTTGGAAGTTGAGGATCAAGGTTACGGTTCAGTTTGATGAGAATGTCACGAGCTCGGAGGAGCGGGGGAAAGGATCCAGAAATTTAGAGTAAGTTGGAGTTATCTTAGTGTCACCTGAAAACGGTGTCATGTATAAGAGGCTTTGGGGTATTGATTTGCGGATTCTTGATTCGCTTTACAGAATTTGTACAGTTGGAGGTGTGGATGCGTAGACTTTGCTACCTGGTGCGAAAGGTCATGGGAGTATAAGCCACGGGAAGATGGTATAAGTGCAACATGTTAGTCACTTGATTGTTAAGGATTGAAACCAAGTATGGAGATTCTGGTACAATCACTAATGTGAGAGTTTATGCCTGAAAGGCGCTCTAGTCATTTGGTTGTGGACTGTGGGAGTTTGTTCCGGATTGGACGGTTGTTCGTGTGTGTCAAGAATAGGGCCATTGTGGATCCTTGAAAGGTTGTTGGCCCAGTATGGGATGATCGGAATTGGCTTAGGGTCTGTTGGTGGTCTAATGTGACTGTGTGCTCTACATCAGGTCAGATGCGTTCATTCGTCATAACATTGCTTACGGAAGAGTCGTCTGGCATTGGATGTTATTCCCGTCGTTAGCTATTCCATGTAATCTCTATTGTTCCATGTGGGTTGTGAGATGGCTTGATTATCCGCACATGTGTTGTGATCCCGTGTAGCTTGTGGTATTATGTAAGCAGGATGGCTCTAGAGATGCAGGTCATCTATTGCACCTTAGTCGTTCTTAGGTTTTGTAGCATATGGCGCTATCTGCCTCCCCAGGGTTTTATTTTTGCACTTGGTGTGCTTGTGGCTGATATTCGGGTATTTTGTAGGTATGAGTATTATGGCTTGATGGGTATTACCTTATTTACTGTTATGGATGGATCGGGTGGCACGCCGCCATAAGTATGTTGTTTGGATCGGGTTGCACACCACAACAGTGAGATGTTGAGTACAGTTCCCTATATCTATTCTTGTGTATTTTATTTCTCATTCTCTGAGAAGGGTTCATAGCATCTGTTCGACCGTCTTATTCGTTACACGGGCTGGGTAGTTCCTTTCCAGAGTTCGCTTTTCTTTATGTTTCGCATTCGAGTTTGTAGCTTGTTGGCGTATTGTTGGCATCATATGAGATTTTTGGCTGTGCTTGAGATAGCTTATTGCCTGAGAAGCTTGTACTGGGTGAGACGGGGTTGTGGGACCTAGGATCAGTGTGATCAGAGTATATAAGTTGTATTAAATAGCAAATATCATTATTCAATTCAGAATGAGGTAATGGTTCTTGTCAGGAAGAGAGACTCCATGATTTGTTGATTCGGCAGGTGGTTATCAGTTTCTACACATCTCTTCCGTCGTGGAAGTATTGCGAGAGTTGGATCAGGCTTATATGTGTTATGAGGTGTATTGCGGGCACCGGGTTCGTGGAATTATAGTTATTGTGGATGGAGGATGTTATTGTGATCAAGCGATTTATGTGGTGCATGGTGTGATTTTAGTGGAGGAGCATGGTCATGCTGGGTACAATGTCTAGTAATTGATGCGGTGTTCGTATGTTAAAATAGGTCTCGTGGAAAATTTCGGATGTTGGAATTTGGTTCTAAATCTTGTTAGCTAAGGTTTTTGGGAGGATTTTCAGTCTGGCTCGAGCTAATGTGCCCAACTGAGTTGTGGTGGAAAGGGTAGGCGCACGAGGTGTTAAACAGTGATTTTGGACAATTCCGGAGCAGTTCTTGGCACGTTCGAGGACGAACGTATATTTAAGTGGGGAAGAATGTAACGTCCCGACCGGTCATTTTGAGCTCTAGAGCGTCATTCGGCAGTTTGAGGCATTGAGTAGCTTCACTTCAAGTTCTATGAGTTGTACGTGTGGGAGAAATTGAATTTCGGGAAGTTCAGAATTGATTTGGAAAGAAAATTCTAAATTCGGAAGCTTTAAGTTGGAAAAATTAACTAAGGTTTGACTTTTGAGTAAACGACCTCAGAATCGGGATTTGAAGGTTCCAATAGGTTTGTATGATGATTTCGGACTTAGGCGTGTGTTCGGGTTGGGTATCAGGTGGCCCGGGAGCATTTCGGCGCTTATTATGGAAAGTTAACATTTTGAAAGTTTAAGAATTTCTTATGTTTGATTTGAAGTGGACTTTGGTGTTATCGATGTCCGTTTGAGGTTCCGAGCCTTGGAATATGTTCATATCGTGATTCGTGACTTGTACGCAAAGTTTGGCGATTTAGATGATTGTTGGGCAAAGTTTATCTTCAAAAATATTTTTGGGATCCGGCCACGTGGGGCCGAGGGTTAGCTTTAAGGGTGGCATGTGGGCCGATTAGGACCAGGACCGGCCCAGGACTGCAAGCCCACATGGGCGGAGGGCCTAAATGGTCCTAACCGGATAGGACCAGGACCGTGGGGTGGTGGGCCAGGTAGTGGGCCGGTCTCATAGGCGAGGCCTGCGAGACCGGGACCGTTTGGTACCGGGACCGGCTGAGAAGTGGGCCAGTTCAAGCGGTCCTAAACGGTCCTAAACGGGCCCAACGGATAATTTTTTAAAGAAAAATTTTTTTACCATTTGGCCATTTAAAAACTAGCCGTTTGGTCTGCCAAAATAGCCGTTGGCTATTTGCAAAAGAGCCATTTAACCCCCCCAAATTTTATTTTAACCCCAAACTTTTTATAATTATACTTTTTCCCTATTTTCAACTATAACCCCTCATTCTTTCATTTTTCTCATAAATTCATCAATCTCTCTCAATCTCTCTCTAATATTCTTCTATAATTGCTTACTTAATTGTTACAATTTTTGCAAAATTGTGAAGTTGGTGAATTAAAGTCTTCAAGTCTTCAACGATAATTATTTTTCAACAAGTTGTTCATCAATTCGGTAAACTCGTTCCAACTCTTAAGTTTTAATATTATAGTTTTATTTGTTTTATTTACTTTGCTTGATTAATTAAGATGGCTTATTCTTTAAAAATAATGTTTAGTAAAAATAAGAAAAAATCTAAGAGTGGTGAATCTAGTGGCCAATCTGTTCCTCCTCCACTTCCCCCGGCTCCCCGATCCAAACCTGTTACCCGTCCTACACCTCCTATTCTTTATAGCGATAATAGTTTATTACAATTTACCGAGAGTCAATTTTGCCATAATATTGCACCCGGTGAACAATTAAATCATGAATATATGAATGCTCTTTATGTTAATCTAACTATTGATGAAAATGATGACGAAGAAATAGATTTTGATGAAACGCAACTGAATGACGATACACCCACTAGTCCTGCTCCTGAAGTTAACCCAACTAATAATAATCCAAATGATCCCCTGTCTGATCCTCCTGTTACTGCCCCTACTTTTTCTAGACAACCTTCTAAATGGGCAGAAACATCTCTTGTTTGGCCAATTTTTACTCAACTAAGAGAAAAAAAATAGGGCTAAGTGTAAAACTTGTGGCAAAGAGTTAGTTTTTAAATATGTTGGAAGTCGGGGGGGACGGGAAGTTTGATTAGACACATATTGCTACACCCTCAAGATAAAGCTAAATATTTTCGTATGAAAGCTTTGGTCGAGGAGACAAGTGCACCTAGTCAGACTGACCTTAGTACCAGGTCAAATCAATTTCAACCGGGAATTAACATTGTTACCGGTGGTATTTTATATTATGATCCAAAAAAAGATCGGAAAGAATTGGCAAAAATGGTTACTGTTATGTGCTTACCCTATAGTTTTCCTTCTAACCCTCACTTTGTGCATTATATTAGAAAAGTTTATAATCCTACTTATAAAGGTTTTCCTCGCACAACCGTAAAGAGCGATATTTATAAATATAAACATGAATATGAACAATATTTGCGCTATTTATTTACTCATATAAATTATCGTGTTGCTATTACAACTGATATTGGTAGAAGTGGTAATGACTGTGATTACCTTACTGTTACCAGTCATTGGATTGATGAGGATTGGATAATGCAAAAGCGCATTATTGCTTATAGAATAATTAATTCACGTCACACATGGCAGTTTATTTCTAGCACGATTACGGATATTTGTAGATATTTTTGCATTAGTGATAAAATAATATTAGTTTCAATGGATAATGCTACTAGTAACACAAATGATGTAGCCTTGCTTACCACTACACTAAGTCCTGCATTTAGTAACATTTTTCATGTTAGATGTATTTGTCATATTTACCATTTAATTGTGGGTGATGGTATGCGAATTTTAAATGTTGAAATTGAAAAGGTTAAAATGGCTCTTAGTTGGCTTTTTTATTCAAACCGTAGAAGTAGACTTAGAGAATATTTTAAAAGATGCGATGAATTTGGCCTAAGAGAAAGAAAGGTTCCTCAATCATCTAAAAGAACTATGGGAGTAAGAGCACTTAGTGCTTGGGCAGGGTTCAGGGGTTCTCAAGGTTCTAGTACTAGTGATTTTTCACAACTAAATGAGCTTGAAGTTTATTTATCACAGGGAATTGAGGAAGTGAATCCCGACGGCTCCTTTAATATTTTGGAATGGTGGAAGGATAAAGAAAAACACTTCAAGGATAGCCCGAGACATTTTAATTATTCAAGCTTCAACAGTGGCATCACAGAGCGCTTTCAGTCAAGCAAGACTTCAACTCGGTGATTATAGAGCGTCTATGAGGTAGAGCTTGGAAAAATCAGTATTTTTCAGAGATTGGATCCGTTCGGAAAGAAGAAATTTTGGACTTGTTGAATCACAACCAGAGGTAGACGAAACTTATGAAGAAATGCTAGTTGAACTTGCGGAGGATGATGCTTCGCCTGGAAGCGGTGATGACCAAGCTTCATTTCCGCCGCCACCAAAGGAAATTCCTCCGGACCTTGAAGGATTTATGAAATATGTAAGAGATACCGTGTAAATTAATATGTAACTTGTATTTTGGCATATCTTGATTAGTTTCTTTTTCTTCTCAATGGTAGTATTAGCACCTTGTTGTGATCATTCCATAGGGGGGAGGAAGACTAAGAAAGATATTTTCATGATTTTTTAATGCTATAATAAAAATATAACGCATTGCTTTGAATATCTCTTTACAATATTTTTGTCTTTTTATATATCTTAAGCTATATAGTATAGTATAATATAGTAAATACTATACTATACTATATATCTATATATATATATATATATATATATCTCTCTCTCTCTCTCTCTCTCTCTCTCTCTCTCTCTCTCTCTCTCTCTCTCTCTCTCTCTCTCTCTCTCTCTCTATATATATATATATATATATATATATATATATATATATATATATATATATATATATATATATCTTAAGATGTATATATAGTATATAAATCAAATATTAATGTATAAATCTTAAGATGTATATATAGTAAATCGAATATAGCTTATATATCTTAAGATGCATATATAGTATAGTATAGTATATATATTATAAGTTTATAACGCATTGCTTTGAATATCTCGTTACAATATTTTTGTCTTTAAATTTGAATTAAAAAATTTAGGTGACAATTCTATAATATAATTTACTAGAAATTGCCTTAGATATTTTTATTACCATTTTTTTTGTCTTTAAATTTGAATTAAAAAATTAAAGTGACAATTCTATAATATAATTTACTAGGAATTGCCTTAGATATTTTTATTACCATTTTTTTCTCTAACTTGTATAAAAATAATTTTAAAAATAGAAAATATCTGTTGGGCCCACTTGGGCCCGCTTAGGACCGTTTGGGCCGCTTAGGCCCTGGACCGGCCCACTTAATACGGGACCGTTAGTTCGTGGTCCCGGTCCCGGACCGGTTCCAACAAGAAGCCCGCGAAACCCGGGACCGCTTAGGACCGGCCCATTTAAGACCGGCCACTTATTACCGGGCCCGCGAAGCCCACTTAGGACCGGGCCCGGCCCACATGCCACCCATAGTTAGCTTTATTGACTTTTCTAGCGGAATTGAGAATTGTTATGAATTGATTTATTACGGGTATTAGAGTATATTTTGATTGGTTTGCATATTGTTTGACTAGTTTTGGAATGATGGTCATCTGTTCGAAGTGTTAGAGAGACGTTGGAGCCGGTTATGGAGCTTCGGAGCTAGGTAAGTCTCCCATCTAACCTTGTGAGAGGAAAACTGCCCGTAGGTGATGTATTTGATATGTACTACTTGTTGCGGGAGCTGCGTACGCACGAGGTGACGAGAGTCCGTACGTAGCTAGATTCATGTTATGTCCGGGTAGACTTAGGTTCCCGCCATGCTATAACTGTACTATTTGAGTTGTCCCTTACCTATTAAATTCCTTTATTTTACGTTACGACCTGTGTCAAGACTTTCTATAGTAGAGATTTGACAGGCTTCATGATTAGCTGCTGAATAATTATGCTCCTCTTATGAATTTCTCCCGCACTATGCATTTTCTTCAAAAGGTTTTCCTTAAAATTTATAACTTACACGTTATTCATGAGTGGGGTCAAGGACCCGATATAGCTTCTTATTCTAATGGGATCGGGCTGTTCGCCTTGGTAGGATTATGTACCACAATCTCATGGGAGCGGGCCGTCGCCTCGGCAGTATAATAGATGCATCTATGATTCGTGTCATTCGACCATCGACAATGCACACAGTATGATGGGATCGGGCCATACGCCTCGGCATATCTATAGAATACTCTTATGGAATCGTGCGTAATATTTGACAAGAAACCAGTGTATTTGCGAGTTTTCCTGATTAGGATTGTGATGACCTATTTGGTGAGGTCCATTATATATATATGCTCCGGTTGAGGAGGTAACTGCTAATTGAGAGCTTGGGTTTATTGTCTAGATGAGGATTGTACCACGTATTTATACTTGTTTGTTTTATTTATTTACTCTACCTCACATCTGTTTACTTCTTACTGTACATGATTTATTGGACCACTAGTAAGTGTTGATGCCAACCCCTCGTCACTACTTCTACGGGGTTAGGCTAGATACTTACTGGGTACGCGTTGATTTACGTACCCATACTACACTTGCTGCACTTATTGTGCATGTACATATATGTCTGGTGGTCTTTTGGGCGCAAAGGCGCGGCCATTGCAGGGACTTTACTGTGAGCTGCATTTCATGTTATGATCCGCAACATGCAGAGCCTCCATCAGAGTCATTTATATTCTCCTGTCTAATTTGTATTTTAGACAGATATTGTATTTTATTATATTTTCTAGTTGATGCTCATGCACTTGTGACACCGAATTTTGGGGGTTTCTTCTGGATGTTTGGTATGGTAGTGTAGGTAATTATTATCATTTTACCCTGTAAATTCTATTTCATACTATATATAATTAATGAAAATTTTGATTTCAAAATACTAAAATGAGTAATTAAGTTGATCAATCACTGTTGGCTTGCCTGACGGCGTTGTTAGGCGCCATCATGACCTTTAGTTATTTTTGGGTTATGACATGTTAAATCATGGAATATCTTGTTGTTGAAATCGATATTGAGATATAAAGGTTGTGATTCACACATGCAGTGGTATAAGGTTTTAGGAAAACTACTAGAAGTCATGCGGTGTGATAAGATGGGCTAAAACGCAGGATAATATTTCGGGAAAATGATTTTTAAAACTAAATATAAAGGCTCCCGCGGTGATATAAGGAAAGATTATGATTTATTCTTGTGATTTGGGACTACGAGGCGGTATCTCGGTAATGACCCTTGTTGATCTTTCTCTATTTGTTGTACTTGCCTTGGTTGTTTTGTTTCCTTCTGTAATGTATTATTTTCCTTGATTCTATGTAGCTAACTCTTGGTTTACTCCTTACTTGTTTCATTTTGTTGTCATTATTATTATATTGTTAAATCTTTCTTCCTGTTTCTTATTATTTCCTATAGGGCCTTGACCTGACCTCGTCAATACTCTACCGAAGTTAGGCTTGGCACTTACTGAGTACCGTTGTGGTGTACTCATGCTACGCTTCTGCATATCATTTTGTGCAGATCTAGGTCACTACAAGAAAATGGGGCTTTAGTGAGGGGAAATCGTGTCGTTAAAAGTCCAATTTCGATCGTTATAAGTTGATAACGACCGAAATTTCATCACTGATCGTTAAAAGTCCCGACGTTAAAAGTTAACGACCAGTTTACAATTCGGTCGTTAAAGGATCTTTAGCGACGACATAATTTTTTGGTCGTTATATATATTTTTTAGCGACAGGATTTTTTCCACGCTAATTTGTTATCCGGTGGTTAAAAGTCTTTAATGACAACAACGTATTAA
Organism: Nicotiana tabacum; assembly: GCF_000715075.1. Classification (NCBI taxonomy): domain Eukaryota; kingdom Viridiplantae; phylum Streptophyta; class Magnoliopsida; order Solanales; family Solanaceae; genus Nicotiana; species Nicotiana tabacum. Next base: position 67,488,188 of record NC_134088.1, read on the forward strand.
GTCAATTCGAGTGCTTTTAGCGACCGATATTCCCTTCGTTAATTGTATAATTACTTTTAAAGACCAAAATTCTCTTCGTTAATAGTCATTTATCTGTTTGAGAAACCTGTCGGTAAAGAGTTTTAACGATCACATTTTTCTTCGCTAATATGAAAAGGTAATAAATATAATTAAGAAAATTTAAATTACATGAATAGTAATAATTATTTATATGCTTTCATACACGCTCAACAACATTGGAAAATAAACCAAATACTTGATATCTTATTAATACAAAGAACTAAAGTATCATATTTACCAGAAACCAATCCAAATTGTAACAAACACATCTTACTAATTAGAAATAACGCAAACCCAGCCAGAGACAACTGGAAGCATAAAGTGAGGTGAGTTAAGCATCATTTTTAACAATTTCTAAAAAGAAAAAAAGTAAAATTGCAGCACATATATGTACATAAGACAATGTCTTTAAACCATCGCTGACGAACCAAAAACCTCTTGTACTTCAACTTTTTCTACACTTTCTTCAAGAAAAGGTTCTTCGTACTTCAATTTGATTTGTTAAAATAACAATTTTATACCAGTTTAGTAACAAAGAATAAACAACTAAAGAAGAAAATGAATACTTTAAAGGAAAAATGCACAGATAACACCTTAAATTATCGAATGCACAAACATATAATCATGTTTAGGAGAAGTAAATTGACGAGCCAAAGAAGTGATAAGTTCAATTAAATTCTAGCCAAGTACCTGTCACGCCCCAAACTGGGGGAAAGCGACCGGCGCTCAACCGAGAGAACCCAGTCGAGCAAGCCTATTAGATTTTCTTCTACCCAAACTCATCCATGAATAAAGAGGAGATGTACTCCATTAATCAACACTGAAAAAATTTCATTAATAACTTCCATTTCATTCCCATTAGCAGCTTCATTTATAAATTCCAAAATATTATAAATTTATAGAATTAATGAAAAAAATATGATTTCCAAATACCAACATTTCTAGTTCAATTCCCCAACATCAACCACAACCCACAACCTGTCTACGGAGCCTCTAATATAATAAAAGAGTAATATGGAAATGCCGGCAACAAGACCCCGGCTATACCTCAAAATACATTATATGAGAAACAAAAGATATATGACCCCGAAATGAAGTAGGGCTCACCCAATCAGCTGAAAAGAGTGCACTGCTATCATTGATCAATGTCATCTACTGTAGAACCACCTGCATCCATTAAAGATACAGCACCCCCGGCAAAAGGGACGTTAGTACCGTCGAATAGCACTAGTATGTATAGCTAAAAGTCCTCTTTTAAAATAGAATGCCCATATAAGAAAAGGCAACACATAGAAACAGCAAGTCATAATCAACAATATCCAAATGTCCAGTTAAAACATAATAATTTTCAAAATACGAACTTCATATATAATTTTGGTTGGGAGATCATTAGCACCGATATACCATCGTCTTTCTTAGCACGGAGTCCGATCACGCCCGATCGGCTAGCCCATCTCCCCACGAACAATGTGGTTTGACATGTGATGCGAAAGAAAGTTATTACTAAGAGTAGTACCACCATATGCGCAATATGGCGTCTGATCTCCATCCGATTAGCTAGGCCGCCTTCCCACATATGCCGTGCGGGTTGACTTTTCATATCCACAAAGGTTCCAGTTTTATCCCAATTAAGGGGAATAATATCACAATTTCCCAAAGGTTCCAATTTCATCCCAAATAAGGGGAAAAATCACAATCCACCCCTACACCCGCACGTGTAGTTTCAAGTGTGGGCCTTATGACTCACCCTTCCTCGGTTTTGCTAATGATGCTCCCAAAAATATTTTTGATTTGACTTGCAAATAAAAATATCATAAATATAATTGTACTCACCTCAACATCTTTCACATTGTATAAATTCTTATTAGTATTTCCAGTCATTCACAACGACAATATTTCCTTGGCTCATTAGGCCATTCACAAGATTCTTTATTCCTGGCACGATGGCCGTATTTCATATTCACACTTTCACCTCTTTCAATTTCAAACATCACCATCAAATATCAACATATAAAATATTTCAGAAATCATATACTTCCAATCCATTTGAAATGGGAACTTCAAACACAAATGGTTTCTTCCCAAAGAATGAGGCATACCAACCTATAATAGAAACACATATGAAAAATCATAAACAATCAATACACCATTTACTCTTGCAATACTCTTCCCCAAAAATGACAATGTACAATTTTAACACATGAGTATATAGAACTCGAAACACACTAGATGTATTTATAAAGCAAAACATTAGTTAAAGAAACCACTAATGGGCATGAATTGAGTACAAAAGCTTTTAGGCAATTCTATCTTCGAAGTCATTTTTAAACAATTGAGTTTAGCCTCATTTCATATTCTTTATCGCATCTTCTCAAATAATTTGCACTACTAGCCACAATCATAACTTAAATTCTTGGCACGTTGGCCACACTCTATATCCCTAATTAACTTATTTCACTTCCAACCATCTTTATAGATTATCAACAATAAAATATTTCCAAATCAAGACTTTAGGTACACATATGAGCAATTAAGAGTCTTAAGAATATTGAGATTTTCTCATACAATTTTGGCATACTATCTTTCATTGAAACACGACTCAAAGCCATAACCTTTTAATACGCAACCCATACTTTGAAACTTACAGAAACATTATGGAATTCAATTCCAAGAGAGAAAGTTTAGCTAACATACCTCGCTTTGAGCTTTCCTTAAATTACTACAACGTTTCGGAAATTCTAGCAATCCCAATCTATTTTGAGACATAACAAAATTGAACCATAATTAGGAAGATATTCATGGTCTCAGCTCATTTGAGCATTTTATCAAACACTAGGTGTGCAAATTTAATTACAAGTTTCTTCTACAAGATTTCCTTCATTTCACAACTCAATCTTTACTTAATTGAGCTCAACAATCTTCCCACAAACCTTATTATTACAAGCATGTATAAATAATATTCTTATACCCAAGAATTATACTCCAATTCAACCATCTTTTACCCAAATTCGAAATTGAAAACTAGGGTATGGAACCTTACCTCTTAGATGAAAAACTTATGGGTTTTCCTTGCTAATCTTCCAAGATTTGAGCAAGACTTTATGAATAATTAGCCTAGGATTTCCTCTCTCTCTAAAACACTTTTCCTTCTCTCTAAAACATCAGATGTTTGCTCAAAAATGGCCCAAAGCTTGTATTTAACGAAGTAGGGTGGGGTTTTAAGAAACCAAAAATGGAGCTCCGGAACAGGTTCTGCGGTCGCATAATTGGTGTCCAAAATGACCAAAAAATCTATCTGAGTCTGCGATCACTATGCGGTAGCATAGTCGACTGCATAATTGCTCCCAGACTAACCCTCTCATGCCTCATTTCTGCTGCCATTATGCGGTCTGCAGAGTGATTATGCGGTCGCATAATGGACCGCATAAATGCGCTTTTCCGCCAAAAATTTTCCTTTACTTTCCGGTGCATTGTTCAACCCAAAAAGTCTGAGCCGTTCTAAAATCCATAAACACATATACCTACTCCGGCACCACGAAACCCTGAATTCATTTGCGAAATTTTACGGGGCTGTATACTTAAATACTTTGAAGTTTTCCGGGGTGTTACAGTACCAGACTAACTTATACCAAATTATCCAATCATTATTGGACCTAAAATACACTTTGTCACCTTTCCAAAATTTCCCTTAGACACAAAACCAAAACAAATGTCATGAATCTCAACCAATATTCCTGGATACTATTTGGCAATCTTCCACCAGCTTAGCAAGCAAGAGGCAACTGGGAAGATTGATGATGAGGCAACTATTGGATGCAAAAAAGTTGCAGAAGATTGCTTATGAAAGAGGCTTGGAATCAACTGAAATTAATGGTAAAACAACACATATTTGAAGGTTCGGCATATGGTCATGAGGCAACTGTTGGATGCAAAAAAGTTGCAGAAGATTGCTGATGAAAGAGGCATGGAATCAATTGAAATTAATGGTAAAACTACACATACAGCTACTGCTACTGGGATTGCCATAGTCCCTATTCAGCAGCTGTAGGTAGGGATTCTCAGGAGTTGACAGGTGAGGTGCACGCTGCTAAAAACTCTAAGGTTGATCGAGGTGCTAATTCAACAGCTACAGGAGTTGGCCAAAGTACTAATGGTCAAAGACAAATCAATGAACAACAGGTTACAAATTTGGGGGAGAAAGGAGTAGGGTACGTGAAACTGATGAGCAGGTGATCAAGCATGCTGAGCAGACTGCCTTAGTTGGTGCTTCATTCACTAAAGGGGTTGATGCCTCAACTGTTGGAAAATCTAAACCTCCAGTTGATGTTCCTGCTACTACAGCCTTGGCAAGGCTTTACACAAGGCTGTGGATTCAACTTTACAAACTAATACTAAGGTGGATGGGATTGGTGATCAAGCTAATACACTTACCAAATCAGTCGGGTTGTAGACTAATATGTTCAGGAAGTTAGTGAGAAGGAGAGGAGAACTAGGGTGCTCGAAACTGTAAATCAGGTGCCCAAGACTCAAGAGGCATCTGTTACAGTGCACATAGAGGCAGTTGATGCTTTATAATCTGGTGTTCAATGTGTGCAGCAGTCTAAGGGAGGAGACTGGACAGTGCTAAATCGAGCACACCTATCACCTAGCAAAAAGAATGCACCAAGTCGCAAAAATCAGAGCACTGCTGCACAAAACATCAGTTGTTCTAATGCTTTTGATGCACCAGGTATGACGGAGAAGAAAGCTGGGATACGTGAACCTAATGTTACACCAGTCCAAAATATAGGTGCTGCTGATGCGCAAACTGGGCAACAATCAAAAGGGCGAGATTGGACAGTGGTGACTTGAAATCATACAAGGCATCATGTCATAAAAACCAGCATGTTCGAGCAATTTCTGCAGGTACTCGATGTGATGGTGTAAAGAACGTTAGTTGCTCTAATTCTTTTGAACTGTTCATAATGAGAATGAACAAGTTGTGAAAGATAGTGGGAAGAGCATGCATCAGGAGGATGGTAACGCAATATCAAGAACTGGGCAATCAAAACCTACAGGCAGTGATACATAGCAGAATTTTTCAGAGAGTTCAGGAGTTCGACCAACTGTCTCAAAGGACATTGTTCCTGTTGAGGATGTCAAACCTGTGGCAGACAATGTATCAAGGAAAACGTTGTTCTCTGTACTCTGCACGTAGTATTTGTATCAGCCAGTCCAAGGTTTGAAGCTAGACTGCTAATGGAGAGAGTTATTCAAATCTTAATCGACATAGTTGAACTTGAAAAAAGAATAAGATAACTTAGAAAGGTTCAAGGTTGAAGTTTATAAGTTGACATATTTGAAGTTAAAAAGATATAGATAGAACGCAGAGACGAGCAATTTTTATAATATGGTTTTAGAGAGCACTAAAATCAGTATCGATAAAGGAACTCTATATTCCATTCTAAAAATTGAAAAATATATATTACTGTACAACTTACAAGTAACAACTACACTCTACCTATTAATATGATTATACTATTTGCTATGTGCAATATTCAAAATTTAAATCCGTAGTGCTAAATATAATATAATACAAGCTACAAATCCTTATAAACGATTGAGCTTCATAAACATTCTGTAAAAAAACTGAAGTACATGTGACAATACATACAATAAATGTACTAATTATACTGTGGCATAAAGTCTATATCTCATGTTATTAAAATTGTATACATGTAATTAAGCAATCCTCCAATTTGTGAAATATTATCCACTTTTACTTGGCCAATATCATATAAGAGCTCTTCAGATAACTGACAATTTTAAGAAGCTCTATTTGAGGCCCTATAGGTAGTGATACAAAGTAGAAATCAGAGAGTTCAGGAGTTCGACCAACTGTCTCAAAGGACAGTGCTCCTGTTGAGGATGTCAAACCTGTGGCGGACCATGTAGCTACTGAAACCACGCCAAACATTACATGTTTCCAATCCGAAAATAGCCAAAATTATAAAGGAAACACAACATGCCATGATGTTGAACAACAATCCATTGACCAGGCCAATCATGGTCACTCTAAACACATCGGCACAAGAGATTCCTTCACAATTAATGGAGTCGTTTGGGGAGCAAGAAGGTGATTCGGGAAAGCAACTAATATCTACAGGAAATAACCAACAACTGGAGAAAGGTATGGCCTCAATATCTCAAGCAAATTCTACAAATAAGGTGTCGGTTTCTAAGGAGCAATTAACTGTTACAAGTGAGTTCTTGTGCAATCGTAAGACTTGGGCCAATCAAGTAGAGAGGATGAAGAAGATGATGTGGATAACTTTTAAGATGATAGCAATGAAGAAGCAGGCCATGTTTCAACGAGTTCAAAAGATGAGGCAGTAGGAGTGCAATACGAGCAGGTTTCCAATTCCTCTACAACCAAGAGAGGATTAACTCCAAATGCGCCTGTGTTTGTACCTACTGTACATCGGCAAAAAGCAGCAGTTGGTGTGAAGGATATGTCTAACGTAAAATCTCTCCAAAAGTCCTTATCTCCCGGTATGTTAGCAAGCACAAGTGCACCAAATGTACATAATTTTTGAAACTTCATTCTTGCTTAAATTGACAAGGTGGGTTGCTCTGATGGTAAGCGCCCTCCACTTCCAACCAAGAGGTTGTGAATTCGAGTCACCCCAAGAGCAAGGTGGGAGTTCTTGGAGGGAAGGATGCCGAGGGTCTATTGGAAACAATCTCTCTACCCCAAGATAGGGGTAAGGTCAGCGTACATACTACCCTCCCCAGATCCCACTAATGGGATTATACTGGGTGGTTGTTGTTGTTGTTGTATTCTTGCTTAAATTCACTTGTTTCATTGACTATGTTTTTGTTTATTCATAAACGTTAATGACATAAAGAAAAAATTCACATGAGCATTGCAATATTTTCATCATAGAGTAAAATAGGATTTTTAATATACTAACCTGTTAAATGATTCAATCTATTAATCACTTGAAGATGGTGATAAAGGATGATCAAACACTATCTTTGCAAGTTGTGCGTATTTACTCCCTAGCTCATCATATTTACGCTCTAGCCCTTCCAAACGTCCTTTTAGTGATTCATTTTCTTTTACAGTAGCATCCAGCTTTTCCAACAATGCAGCTTTAGAGGAGTTACCACCTTTCAACTCCTTAGCGGTTATCCCACCACCAAATCTAACTACATGACTCTTTCGTTGAGGTCTGAAGCACATTTCTACAACCTCAATGTTTGTAAGAGATGATTCAGATTGCACCAATTCTTTGATTTTATCCTGTAAAATGAAAAATAATTTAATTAAAATAATACAACACAGTAAATTGAAATTTATCAATAAATATACATATTTCTCATTGGTTTCAGGTTCGACAAGCTTATTGTTCTTCTTACGAGTCTCAAAAAAAATAATTGCCACATCTGGTGGATTACCATCTTTACCTCCTTTCATATTCAATAAACAAGTCAATGAAATCTTTGTAACAAACATGAGGTTTCTTAATAGAATTATAAGATCTACTCACTAATTCATAAATGATCTCCCTAATCGGTTTACTACCCGTACGATGAGGCATACTCAACCTAGACTTATTGACCGAGTTTCTTGTACTTTGTCTCCTAAATTAACAATATACCAGCAAAATTCTGGTTAGCCACTTAATATAACATCATGTTAATAAATAGCTATGAAATCATACCTTAAATTTTTCAGTAAAAAATGCTCATTGACCAGTCATTCCCAATCACTCTTGTCTACCCCATTTGGCATATCTTTTAGAGCATAACGGAATGGCTTAGACTTAATATTCTTGTGCATCGATCCTCTCCAATTATTCCATAACTTTATCATATGTTTCAAGACATGATCTCGTTGATCATTTATGTCATCACTGTCAAATTTGTCTAGCAATATTTCACAAGTATCATTAAATATGAAACTTATCTTATAAACTAGAAAAATAAAAATTTAACTAGAGCACTGAGTATGACAGCATAAAGTACTGGAAGCAGAGAGCTGGACATTTGGGGAAGTTGTTGGAAGTGAGCGTTCAACGGGAGCAGACACTACTTGAGAAATTGCAGGAAAGCATAGAAAAACTTGAAAGGCAGTCCTCTCCAGTGGAAGAATTATCTCACGTTCTGAAAAGAGCAGATAATTTGTTATACTTTGTCCTCCAAAATGCGCCGGTTGTCATAGGCCACCAGGTCAGTTTTCTCTAAGAATAATTAGCTGGCCTTGCCTAATGTTCTCCTAAAATCTTGTTATATAGTTCTGCAAATGTTACCTTGTTGTATCCTTTTGTTTACAAACTTCTAACCGCTTTTCTCTTCTTAATTTTGTTTCTTTAGTATAGTTCCTTCCTTTTTTTTTTTCGTATGTGAAATTTTATACCTTTTCTACTTGTAGTAGTTAAAGCAACTCAACAAAAATGGATGTTTTTCTTCGGATGAGGAGAATGGACACCTATGTCTTAAATTTGACTGCTCGAACATTATCATGTATGTTATTAGAGTTCTCTAAGTTAATGGGACATCATCTTCATTTGCTCTTGCCTAGTATTAGCTTTACACATGTTGTATTTGTCCCTTGAAAGACATATGAAAAAGATGAACATTTAACTCTTTCATGACCCAAAATCCACTAAAGGTCGTGATGGCGCCTAACTCCGCCGTCAGGCAAGCCACCGGTGATTAATCAACTTAATTACTCATTTTATTACTTTGAAATCATAATTTACATTGATTAAACAGTATGAAAGCTGGTACGAAGCCATGATATTATTTTTCAATTCCTGTATAAAAATATAGTTTCAAGGTGAAATGTTAATAATTACATGATCTACAATAATGAACAACCAGTAGGAACCCCCAAAATCCGGTGTCAAAAGTGCATGAGCATCAACTAGGAAATATAATAAAATACAATATCTGTCTGCAGGCTGTGGATCGTAACATGGAATGCAGCTCACGGTGAAGTCCCTGCAATAGTCGCGCCTTTGCGCCCAAAAGGCCACCAGACATATATGTACTTGCACAATAAGTGCAGTAAGTATAGCTTAAGTACGTAAATCAACGGGTACCCAATAAGTATCTAGCCTAACCCCAGAGAAATAATGACGAGGGTTCGACATCGACACTTACTAGTGGTCCAATAAGACAGATACGGTAGATGTAAATAGATGTGAGTCAAAGTAAATAAACGAAATAACATGTATAAATACGGGGTACAATTCTCCTCTCAACAATAACTCAAGCTCTCAGCTAGTAATTACCTCCTCAATCGGAGTATATATATAATGAACATCACCAGATAGGTCGTCACAGTTCAAATCAGGAAAACTCACAAATATACTGGCTTCTTGTCAATTATCACGATTTCATAAGAGTATTTTATAGAAATGCCGAGGCGTACGGCCCGATCCTATCATAATATGTGTACTGCCAAGGGTCGAACAGCACGAACCATAGATACATCTATTATATTATCGAGGCGAACGACCCGCTCCCATGAGAGTATGATGCATAATCATGTCAAGGCGAACGGCCCGATCTCATCATAATGTGCGCACTGCCGAGGGTCGAACGACACGAATCATAGATGTATCTATTATAATGCTGAGGCAAACGGCCTGATCCCATTAGAATAAGAAGCTTTAACGGATCCTTGACCCCACTCACGAATAGACGTGTGAGTTATATATTTTAAGGGAAACATTTCGATGAAAACGTATAACGCAGAAGAAATTCATAAGAGGAGTACAATTATTTCGCGGCTAATCATGAAGCATGTCGAGTCTCTACAATAGCAAGTCTATCACTCTACACAAATCTAGTCTCAAGTCGCAACGTTAAATGAAGGAATTTTATAGGCAAGAGACAACTCAAATAGTACAGTTATAGCATGGCGGGAACCTAAGTCTACCCGGACATAATATGAATCTAGCTACGTACGGACTCTCATCACCTCGTGCGTACGTAGCCCCACAATTAGCAACAATAAATACATCACCTAGGTGTAGTTTTCCCCTCATAGAGTTAGACAGGAGACTTACCTCACTCCGAAGTTTCATAACCAGCTCCAACGACACTCAAACACCTCAACCGATGCCTGTCTCTCTAAAACTAGTCAAACAAATGTGTAAATCCATAAATATATACTTTATTACCCATAATTAATCAATTTATAACAATTCCCAATTCCGCTCGAATAGTCAATAAAATCAACCTTCAGGCCCACGTGCCCGAATTCTGAAATTTTCAAAGATAATCATTATCCATAACATTACCCACTAAAATATATAATTTGTTCCTAATTCTATGTCCAATTTTGTGGTCAAAATCCAAAAATACCAATTTCTAGGTTTTACTTCAAAATCTCAAAATTTCCACTAATTTTCGTATTTAAATCCACATACACACTATGTATTTAACTTACAATATGTGGGAATTACTTACCTTGACATATATGATGAAATCCTCCACTTGAAGCTCTCCAAAAATCGCCCAAACCAAGAGAGAATGAAAGAAAATGGGCCAAATCTCGTTCTTAAAACAACACTGCCCAGCGACCTTTTCGCATCTGCGGTCCCCTGGTTGCTTCTGCAGCTTCAATTTCGCACCTGCGAGAACCCAGGCCATGTCGCCTACTGCATCTGCGGCTCCTCCAGCGCTTTTATGCCCTCGCTTCTATGACACCTCATCTGCAGGTGCGGTTCCACTTCTGCGGAACTCGACCGCATCTGCGGTTCAAGCCTTCCCTAGCAAAATCCGCTCCTGCGCTCCAGTGGTCGCATCTGCAATCACGCAGGAGTGGGAATTTCTTTGCACATGCGACCTCTACCCATATCACTCCCAGTCGTTTTTGTGGTTCAGTGCCTCGCTTCTGCGAGGTCGCTTCTATGGTGAAGCTTCCGCAAAAGCGGTTGCACCAGCAACCAAAATTCTCCAGCTTTTCCTTAAGTCCAAAATCGGATCTATTAACCATCCTGAATCCACTCAAGGTCCTCAGGACTTTGACCAAATATACCAATGTGTCCCAAAACACATTACGAACTTAATCGAGGCCTCAAATTATGCCAAACAACATCGAAACTATGAATCGACAACCGAAATCCTTCTTTAAAGTTTCAAACATTCAAACTTCACCGAGCGCGTCCAAATCTCACTTAAACATCTCAGAATGACGCCAAATTTTGCGTGTCACAAATCACGATACAAACCTATTCCAAGGATCGAAAATTCGAGCAGACATTGATAACACCTAAATTCATTTCAAATCAAACTTAAGGATTTCTTAAACTTCTAAAATGCTAACCTTCCATAATAGGTGTCAAAATGCTCCCGGACCACCCGATACTCAACCCGAACATACGCCCAAGTCCAAAATCATCATACGAATAATCGGGACCTTCAAATCCTGATTCCGAGGTTGTTTACTCAAAAGCCAAACCTTAGTCAATTCTTCCAACTTAAAGCTTCCGAAATTAGTATTTTCCATCCGAATCAACTCTGAACTTCCCGAAATTCAATTCTGACCACACGTATAAGTCATAAAGCATGAAGTGAAGCTATCCAAGGCCTCAAACCGCTGAACGGTGTGCTAGAGCTCCAAATGACCGCTCGGATTGTTATATTCTCCCCTACTTAAACATACGTTCGTCCTCGAACGTGCTAAGAACTGCTCCGGAGTTTCCCAAAATTATTATTTAACACCTCATGCACCTACACGTGCCACCACAACCCATTTGAACACATTAGCTTGAGTCTGACTGAAGATCCCCCCTTTTATTTAGTCAACAAGCCTTAGAACCAAATTCCAACCTCTGAATTTCACTAAGAGACCCGATTCTAACATACGAACACCGTATCAATCACCACACACTATACCAAGACATGATCATGCACCACATAAGTCGGTTGCCCATAGTAACATCCTCCAACCACAATAGCTGGAATTTTACGAATCTGATGCCCGCAATATGCCTCATGACGTATATAAGTCATGTTCTAACTCTCGAAATACTGCCACGATGGCAGAGATGTGTAGAAACTAATAACCACCTGTCGAATCAACAAATCATGGAGTCTCCCCTCCTGACAAGGACAATTACCTCATTCTGAACTAAATAATGATATTTGCTCTTTAATATACCCTACATAACTCTGATCGCACTAATCCTAGGTCCAATAACCTCGTCTCACCCAGTACAAGCTGCTCAGGCAATAACCCAACTCAAACACTGCCAAAAATATCATATGACGCCAATAATGCACCAACAAGCTACAAACTCGAATGCGATACATAAGGAAAAACGAACTCTGGAAAGGAACTATCCACCCTGCGTAACGAATAACACGGTCGAACAGACGCTATGAACCCTTCTCAGATAATAAGAAACAAAATACACAAGAATATATATAGGGAACCCTAATCAACATCTCAAGGCGTGCAACCCAATCTACACATGATACCGTTGCGGCGTGCCACTCGATCCAAACATGATACCGTTGCGGTGTGCAACCCGAACCAAACAACGTACCCATGGTTGTGTGCCACCCGATCCACACATAACAATAAATAAGGAAATGTCCATCAAGCCATAATGCTTATACCTACAAAATAATGAATATCGACCACAAGCACGCCAAGTGCGAAAATACCACCCTGGGGAGACGGATAGCGCCATACGCTACAAAACCCAAGCACGACTAAGGGGCAATAAATGATCTGCATGTCGAGAGCCATTCTGCTCATTTAATACCACAAGCTACACAGGACCACAACACATGTGCGAATAATCAAGCCGTCTCAATCCGAAATAACTCCCACTGTTCACAACCATAGGAATAGAGCGCCTTCCAGGCATAAACTCTCACATTAACGATATTACCGAAAATCTCCGCACTTGGTTTCAATCTTTAATAATCGAGTGACTAACATATCACACTTATACAAATCTCTCTGTGGGGTACGCTCCCATGACCTTTCGCACCAGGTAGCAAAGTCTGCACCTCCATACCACCAACCGTTCTAATTCTGTAAAGCAAATCAAGAATCCGTAAATAAATACACAAAATGCCATTCTCAGGTGACACTAAAGAAAATTCCAGCTTAGTCTGAACATCTGAATTCTCCCCTGCTCATCTGAGCTCATGACATTCTTGTCAACACCGAACCGCAACCTTGATCCTCGACTTTCAAATTCCCATGCCGCTCACTACACTTATCATGCCGCTACGCGAGAATACAAGAATTCATCATAACCCCTGAATTACCAGTAGAATAAACACTTCATTGGCTAGAAATCTTTCACTCAGCTCATTTAGAAGAGCCAATGCAACACGCAACGGAATTCCCAAACCGCAGAAAAATACAAACCTCAAGTCGCGATCTAAACCGCCATGACTCCTCTGGAATCCATTTACACTGCAAGACCATTTGAATCAAATACCTCCCAAATCAATCAAGTTGGGATGGCTGTCAAGCCCCCGCGTATAACCACAAACCACATGTATAACTTCACACGCTGAAGGAACTAATCTTTGCCACCATCATGCAGATTCATCCATTACTAACCGACCCAACTTCTTCCAATTTACTCTCGACTTGCCTTAGAAATAATAATAGCTCCATTCAAAAACATAACAAACAAAATCCTCACTCATCCCGAGTGACCCGCATCACGAGACCATATTGTCTCAACACTCATGAACCATCTCATAGCGCACAATAGCATCTCCAACTGGTACACCCATTTTGCAAGACCTTCTACGAATCCGAAGCTATTTCTTCCTTTCCTCCAATACTACACTGCATACCCGATGATAACATAGAACATTCCAAGTCCCGTTCGTAATCCACGGTGAAAACTTGATCCTTAACCACACAATGGTCCTGAAATCCTTAGGCACTACACTTGAATTCTTGAACCCACTAGGACTGTTGTTGAGAGTCACCCACTCTGACCTGGTCCCGAATATAACCAAACTCCAACGCTCTGCTAGCACATGAACACCCTCTCAAAGAAGCAACCGATTGAATTCTTTTCCTTGTACATTACACCCACAAGAAGCACAAACTCATAGTCTTCCCAAAACCTGCACCCAAATCGATAAGGCGAAGTATAGCACACATTCATCAAGTTCATTGCTCGAATTACTCCTGATATTTTCTTTTCTTAGTCATAAATAATCCACCAACGCATCGATAACTAGAAACCACACAAGTAGACAACCACGCGATCTAATCGTAGATGGTGGGCTCCCCCACTTAGCTTTAAGCTACCATCACATAATGTAGAGCCCACAATGATTCCTCCTTCTCAATTACTATGATCTCGCACCGTTAACCCACCAAATTTCTCAAAGTCTTTTGTTAAACTTTTCATGAAACATTTCAAATTATCGGCCACGATCGCACACTCGACCTTCTATTGGGTAGTAAGTAGAACTCTTCGTAGAAACCTCATCAGAATCATGCAACCGCTAACCTATTCATAGGAGATAACCCGCATGTGGTATTCTATGCCGACACCTTCCAACGACGCTGCACCGGGTACAACTACCACGGGTTCAGTAAACCCTCCTGAGCCCATGCTCGTCCACCAGTTGTGCAAGCTTGTTTCTTCCCCATTGACATCAACTGAAAGTCCAACAATACCTTTCAAACTCAAAGTCATGTTGCATCCGAAATGATAATCAAGTCTTCACACCCTTCTTCATTTCAAGCAAACTCCTTTCTGCCCTATTCAATCTTTCTTCGTACAGTAACCACCATTCCAATTATAATCCGTGGACCTAGTCACTTTCCACCATGCCTCTCAAATCGCTCTAATCTTCCATAAGGTATGTGGCTATCCTACCACATAATCCATATGCTACTCTGCCACTCCCACTTCGGTCAAACCATCTCCTTTAAGCAACTTCTCTACCTCCACTTTTCATACTTGGCCTACTAGTAATCCAACCACCGCGAGACACCTCCCGCTATGTCCTTTCTTATACTCCGCTGCGCAAATGTTGCCTCAAATCAAACCTATACCTGTAGCACCGAGACTAATGAATTGCTACCAACTCTAAACCTCCTAGAAGATCATCTTTCTCGAGCCATCAACACTAGAAATACCAATTCGATTCTGAAACCGCTACACTCCGCTATCTCTGAAAATCGCTTCTTAGGGGACACTTCCCAATGTCCTGCCCCGAAAGCAAATCGAAGAAGACCATAACACCGGCGAACCTTAATGTGTTACAACAAGGACAGCGATACCACATCACAAATGAGAATTCCACCATGCTCGAAAATACCAAGTCTCGTCACTCCATCAACCAAGGCTTGAACATCCATAGTCCGATTGCCTTTCATTTGCTGGAATTGAATGTTAAACCTCTAAATCATGCACTGACAAATCCCTCTTTCAAGTCATTCACTACCTCGACACATAAACAAGCACCCTACCATTACACCAACACTGTGCGATAATAACGCATAGATATCATAGTAATTCGTGCACAATCTTGAAACCATAAGGAATATAAATATTGAGCTGGAACAAAATAACATCCTTCCGCAAGGCAACGATAATAGCCTTCCTGAACACACAAGGAAAAAACATCCTGCACCACGTCTGCAGTACCAATACAGCTCCTCGACGCCCTATTGACAACAAGCGCCTCACGTTGCATAAGATTGAGTAGGAAGGAAATAAAGGCATAAACCTCAATGGAATCAAACCGCACGATGAGGAAATGAAGAAGGAAAGTGCTCCTAACAGTCCTGTAGCCTCTCGAAGATAAGTACAGACGTCTTTGTACCGATCCGCAAGACTCTACTAGACTGGCTCATGACTCATGAGACCCAAGTGAATCTAATGCTCTGATACCAAGCTGTCACGATCCAAAATCCACTAAAGGTCATGATGGCACCTAACCCCGCCATCAGGTAAGCCACTGATGATTAATCAACTTAATTACTCATTTTATTACTTTAAAATCATAATTTTCATTGTTTAAATAATATAAAAGCGGGTACTCGTACGAACCCATGATTTTATTTTTCAATTCATGTAAGAAAATATAGTTTCAAGGTGAAATGTTAATAATTACATGATCTACAATAATGAACAACCAGTAGGAACCCCCAGAATCCGGTGTCACAAGTGCATGAGCATCAACTAGGAAATATAATAAAATACAACATCTGTCAGGAATACAAATTAGATAGGGAAATATAAATAACTCTGATGGAGAATCTGCAGGCTGCGAATCGTAATATGGAATGCAGCTCACGGTGAAGTACCTGCAATAGTCGCGCCTTTGCGCCCAAAAGGCCACCAGACATATATGTACCTACACAATAAGTGCAGCAAGTATAGCATGAGTACGTAAATCAACGTGTACCCAGTAAGTATCTAGCCTAACCCCAGAGAAGTAGTGACGAGGTGTCGACATCGATACTTACTAATAGTCCAATAAAACAGATACAGTAGATGTAAATAGATGTGAGTCATAGTAAATAAACGAAATAACAAGTATAAATACGTAGTACAATTCTCCTCTCAGCAATAACTCAAGCTCTCAACTAGAAATTACCTCCTCAATCGGAGTATATATATAATGGACCTCACTAGATAGGTCGTCAAAGTTCAAATCAGGAAAACTCACAGATATACTGGCTTCTTGTCAATTATAACGCACGATTTCATAAGTGTATTTTATAGAAATGCCAAGGCGTACGGCCCGATCCCATCATAATATGTGTATTGCCGAGGGTCGAACAGCACGAACCATAGATACATCTATTATATTACTGAAATGAACGACCCACTCCCATGAGAGTATGATACATAATCTTGCCGAGGCGAACGGCCCGATCCCATCATAATGTGCGCACTGCCAAAGGTTGAACGACACGAACCATAGATGTATCTATTATAATGCCGAGGTGAACGGTCTGATCCTATTAGAATAAGAAGCTTTAACGGGTCCTTGACCCAACTCACGAATAGACGTATGATTTATATATTTTAAGGGAAACATTTCGATGAAAACGCATAACGCGGAAGAAATTCATAAGAGGAGTACAATTATTTCATGGCTAATAATGAAGCCCGTCGAGTCTCTACATTATCAAGTCTATCACTCTACACAAGTCTAGTCTCAAGTCGCAACGTTAAATGAAGGAATTTTATAGGCAAGAGACAACTCAAATAGTATAGTTATAGCATGGCGGGAACCTAAGTCTACCCAGACATAATATGAATCTAGCTACGTACGGACTCTCATCACCTCGTGCGTACGTAGCTCCCGCAAAAAGTAGCAAAGATCAAATACATCACCTAGGTGTAGTTTCCCCCTCATAGAGTTTGACAGGAGACTTACCTCACTCTGAAGTTCCATAACCGGCTCCAACGCCACTCAAACACCTCAACCGATGCATGTCTCTCTAAAACTAGTCAAACAAATGTGTAAATCCATAAATCTTTACTTTATTACCCATAATTAATCAATTTATAACAATTCCCAATTCCGCTCTAATAGTCAATAAAATCAACCTTCAGGCCCACGTGCCCGAATTCTGAAATTTTCGAAGATAATCATTACCCATAACATTACGAACTCGAATATATAATTTGCTCCTAATTCCATGTCCAATTTTGTGGTCAAAAATCCAAAATACCAATTTCTAGGTTTTACTTCAAAATCTCAAAATTTTCATTAATTTCCGTGTTTAAATCCACATACAAACCATGTATTTAACTCACAATATGTGGGAATTACTTACCTTGACATAGATGATGAAATCCTCCACTTGAAGCTCTCCAAAAATTGCCTAAACCAATAGAGAATGAAAGAAAATAGGCCAAATCCCGTTCGTAAAACAACACTGTCCAGCGACCTTTTCGTATCTGCAGTCCCCCGGTCGCTTCTGCGACAGCCACTTCTACAGCTTCAATCTCGCACCTGCGAGAACCCAGGCCAGGTCGCCTACTACATCTGCGGCTCCTCCAGTGTTTCTGCGCGCTCTCTTCTACGACGCCTCATCAGTATGTACGGTTCCGCTTCTGTGGAACTCGACCGCATCTGCAGTCCCAGCCTTCCCCAGCAAAATTTCTATGCTTTAGTGGTCCTATCTGCGATCGCGCAGGTGCGGGAATTTCTTCGCACCTGCGGCCTCTTCCCAGCTCACTCCCAGCCGCTTCTGAGGTTCAATACCTTGCTTCTGCGAGGTCGCTTCTGCGGTGAAGCTTCCGCATAAGCAGTTGCACCAGCAACAAGAATTCTCCAGCTTTTCCTTAAGTCCAAAATCTGATCTGTTAACCATCTGTAACCCACCCGAGGCCACCTAGACCTTGACCAAATATACCAACGCATCCCAAAACACATTATGAGTTTAATCGAGGCCTCAAATAATGCCAAACAACATCAAAACTACGAATCGATGATCAAAATCCTTCTTTAAACTTTCAAATATTTAAACTTGGCCGAGCGCGTCTGAATCACACTTAAACATCCTGGAATGATCCCGGCATTCGCAGACCTTGTCTCTCCTTCACTATCTTTCCTCTTTATGTATTTAGTTTTAGTCTTTCACAGATATTATTTCTAGACTTGTGTTGTATAGACGCTCATGTGCTCAGTAACACCCCGATGTTAGGAATTTCCGTATTGGGTTTTGACTTTCTATCCAGTTTTTGAGAGTTTTGATGATTTAAACCTGTGTTATTCTTATTTTTCATTTAAAAGTGTTGGAAGTATTTTGAAGTGTTAGCTTGCCTAGCACCACGTTAGGCTCCATCACGACATGCTAAGTTTTGGGTCGTGACAACTATGCAAATCTGTGTGTGAACCGGTTATTGAGTTGTCTTTGTTTTTTAACGTGCTTGGATTGAAATGTTTAAGTGTGGATTAATTAGAGAAGATAGATGCCCAAATCCCAATAACCGAGTGCAAGCTAGAAAAAGACTTCCCTCCTACATTTTTTGGTGTCATGGAGCACTTGCCAATTCATTTAGCTAATGAAGCTAAGATTGCTGGACCTTCTCAATATCGATGGATGTATCCAATGGAGCGATATATATACTTTATTAAACCATTTATTCGTAATAGGGCATGCGCAGAAGGTTCTATTGCAGAGGGATATTTAGCAACTGAATGTATGACCTTATGTTCAAGGTATATATATATATATATATACAATGGAAACAAAATTTAGTAGCCTTGAACGAAATTATGATGGCAGTATTATAGAATATGATAGAGGTTTAACAATATTTGGTCAACCCGGAAGAGCTTTAAGAGGTGGCAAACCACACAAACTTGATTCAAATGAACTGGAGCAAGCACATTTTTATATTTTGAAGAATTGTGATGAAATTCAATCATTTCTCAGAGTTAGTAATGACTTGTTTCAATAATTTACTTTTATGTACCTTCTCTATGTTTTTCATTAAAATGACACGTTATTATGCTTTAATTATTTGTAGAGAGTTTTCACTAACTCCAGTTAATACCTCGCAAGAAAATCCTGATAAGAAATTCATTAGTTGGTTAAAAGAGAAGGTGAGTACTAGTTAACATTAATATTTTTCAAACCAATTATGTAAATAGTATTTGCTAAACTATGTGCTTGATCTTGATAGGTTGCAAAATTACACAAATGCAATGATATTAAAAAAATGGCAGATTTGCTCTCATTGTCACGTGGTTCCATGACATATGTGACAAGTCATCGCGGCTACCTTATTAATGGATATAAGTTTCACGTAAAAGATTATGATAAAGGTTTGAGAACTCAGAACTGCGGGGGAGAGACAGATAAAGAGAATAAGAACATTGATTACTATGGAGAACTAACAAATATACTACAATTACAATTTATTAGTGGAGGAAGAATAACTTTATTTCGACGTACATGATTTGATGTGTATGACCAAGAAAAGGGAGTTAAAATAGATGAATATGGCTTTGTAAGTGTTAGCCAACCAAGCATCACAGTCGTGTGGGCATGCACCATGTGAATTGTGACTCGGTTATTTTTTGGTACTCTGTAGTTACCTAATCTTATTTGTATATATGAAATTTCTACGTGCTAGAGTAATTGAGCTGTGATTCATGTTAGAAATAATGTCTAGGCTATATGCTTATCCTGTTGGGACCCACTGAGGTCATTTCTGTTGTTGAGTTATTTGCTTACATTGCGATTACCTACTCAGTCATACGCATTCATTTACATATCATATCTCGGTCTTTGTTACCATTTATTGATACATCATATCATCATTTTGGGCTGATTTTCATGACATTGTGAGCCCGAGAGACTGGAGAGATTAATTACTGCGTAAGGCCGAGGGCCTGATTATGAGGATATTGATGGGATCAGGTTGCACGTCGCAGTAGGTATTATTGATTCAAGATGGTATTGGGCTGCACGTCGCGGAAGGTATTATTGATTTATGCCATAATTGGCTTATTATAGCGCTTGGGCTGGATCTGCCCCTCCGAAGTCTGCACACCCACAGTGAGGACTGAGTGACAGTGAGGACTGAGTGATTGTATGGACTGAGTGACTGGGAGGACTGAGTGAATTGATACTCTGAGAGTATGCATATGGTTTTCTCACTGTGTTGCATCGCATTTGAGATGCACACTTGACATACATGCATAGAGATGCATTTTCTCATATTGTACAGTATAGTGACACTCATGACATTCACATGCGCATTGACATGTAGGCATAGAGATGTGCTTTCCTAATGCCGTATGATAATGAGACTACTTAACTATTGTTGAAAGTTTTTAGGAAAAATCACTGTTTTCAAACTTACTCATATTTTTGGTGTTTCCTGTGAAAGATTTGGATATACTATTATACTTGAAAAGCATGCTTATTTTCCGTAACTATGAACGAGCAGAGCATCATATATCTGAGTTATTTTTTATACCATTGTTATTATATTATTATGAACTGTTGTTGGTTATTGGAGTTGGACTCTAACCCCTTATCCCAGCTCGTCACTACTTTCAACCTAAGGTTAGGTTTGTTACTTATTGAGTACAAGGGGGCAGTTGTACTCATACTACACTTCTGCACCTTGCGTGCAGATGTTGGATGTTGATGTTGTTGTGTATGGGGAAGTTGGATTTGAAGATGTACCTGTGTTCCGGTTATAGCTACCTCTTGATCTTGGTGGCTTTAGAATTTTGATTTGTACATGTATATTTCAAACAGATGATGTATTTTATTTTATGCCAACTTTGTAAATTCTAAATCTTAGAAGCTCGTGATTTGTACTACCAGTCCTTGAGAAATGTATAAAGGTTTAGTTATTTTATCATTCATTTGTCCCAATAAATCTCATTAAATTGGATAGTTGTTAATTGGCTTACCTGGCAGGTTGGGCTAGGTGCCATCACGACTAGTTAGATTTTGGGTCATGACAAATTGGTATTAGAGCTCTAGTTTCATAGGTTCTACGAGTCATGAGCAAGTGTCTAGTAGAGTCTTGCGGATCGGTACGATGACGTCCATAACTATCTTCGATAAGCTACAGGGCATTTAGGATAAACTTCTCATCTTTCTTTCCTTATCATGCGACATTGATTCAGCTTGAAGCGTAACTCTTTGAATTTCTTCCACGCACTCGTATGCGCATGTGAACGCTTGATATCAGTTGTGCATCGTTGGTTTATGGACTCTGTGGATGAGGTGCAAGATGTGTTTTCTATGTTTTGGTGATGGGCAAGTCTGGAGGACTTGAAGCCCGGCTTGGACCGCAGCTTAGGCTCATTAGTTTCAGTTATGTGAGCATATGCTTTTGGACTTCTATGTCCAGTGGTGTCCCTATGAATAGGACTGGTGGCTCGGTGAGTGGTTGGATGGATATATGATGAGTAAGATATGACTGCGAGATGTATTCAGATGGTTTGAATGTGACGGGAAGAGCTTGCTTGAGATGTGAAAAGGACTATTGGATGCTCGATTTCTATAGATATGTCATACAGTCTTGAGTTATGAAGATTTTTGTGAGGTTCTTTCATGTTATTTCATTTGTGGAACGAAGTAGATTTTCATGTCTTGTTGGTGAGTTCAGACTCAGGAAGATTAAGTGATTGCATAGTAGTTGTGACTGTGAAATTGTATAGAGAGATATCAGTTTGAGGCTAAGCAGGTGGGTTATCACCTCCAGGGTAATTCACGAATGTGTGATCCTTATGATGTTGTATGCAGGGTTTTTTTTCTACCAGTGGGTTATATGTGTTGCAATTTGAGTTTGGATTGGTTGAGAAAGTTGAACTGACTATCACGAGTATAATTGCGAGATTAGCAGATAATTTGAGGTATTTTATGGTTTGTGTTGCATGAGCTTGTGAAGAAATTAGTTGAAACTCACTGCGGGATTATAACAGTAATAGAGTATGGGTATGGTGAGTTATCAGATGTTTAATTCTATGGCATTGAGCTAAGTGGGGGAGTCTGCTATCGATGATTTGATTGCATGGTTATGTGTTATTTTGGTTTCGGTCTAAAGCATACTTGTGGATCGATTATCTTGTAGATGTTGGCTTTGAGGATGACTTAAGCAAGGAAATTTCTGGATGCATGGTGTATTACACTTTATGGGTGTGTGGGAATCATGGAATGATTGAGTTGTTATTCATGAAGGATGTAGTGCGCGCGGAGTAGGAATTTGCTTGGCTGTGTTAAGGCGAGGTTACTTCTTTGGGCATTGTTGTGCTAATGGAGCATAGGCGTTCGGCCCGTTTGGGTAGTGCAATTGAGATTTGAGTATAGTGGTTGACTCTCGGGGAGGTTCTAAAGAGTTTAAGATTCATATGTAACAATTGAGAATCTATTCAGATTTGTATATGGCAAGATATGGGATTTGCATTGGATGATGTCAAGACTCGCGGTATTTCTATATCACTATGGATTCTACATTTTAGTATCAGGAAGGTAAAGGAAATAGTTTTAGGTTCACATGAGGTCTCTTCAGAGTGGGTGTCTCGATTGTGGTACTTTGGGGTGCTAAGAGGGAATACAGTAGCTTATGAGCCTTAGGGCGATGTGATTTTATGCTAGGATCTTTTGTGGTGATCTTTGGGTAAGGATCGTGATGTTCTGGAAAGTGGAAGTGTCAACTTGAGGGTAATTCGGAAGGAACTCATAGAAATAGGACAATTTAGTAGTAGGTTGGATCAACACGGTAATGGATATGATCGGTTCTTTGGGTACTTATGATGTGGTGGGTTTGGTGACTCGTGTAGCTTGGTTGAGTTAGAGAGATTCAGTTCTGATGGCTTGGTTATGTGCAAATGGGTTTTGAAGAGTTTTTGATGGTTTCTACCACGATTTGAGATGGATATTTCCTATGGGTGTAAGGAGCATGTTGTGTATTGTGATTTTCTCTTGGATTATGTCAAATGGAGGGTTTTTGGTTGACCGGGTATGTATTCTGCTTGTGACTCAGAGTTGATTATAAGATTCTCGTACTTCTTATGTGATGGAATGATGGATGAGGTGTGGTTTGATATGGGGATTTGCATGTGCAAGTATACGATTCAGTTCCAAAAGGAAGATCATGAGTTTATACAACACAACAATTTTGGATACTGGCACTAATTGGTATTACCTGAGTAGAGTGTACATTCAAAAGGCGCACTGTGTTTTGACTTACGGATGCTCCATTGGTATTGCAGTATTCGCCTGTTGATCGACTGCTGATGTTCAGATTTTTGCTATGTGGCATGGAAGAATTATAAAAGTATTTCTCATGGGGATGATTATGTATGAGAGATGTGTTAGTCATTTGAGTGGTGGGGTTGGGATCGGCTATGGTGATTCATGTGTTCTATGGATTTGGAGACTAGTAGTTCTTAGGAGCAGATTGTTTCGGGGTTGCGGACTGTTAAGATGTGTCCAAAGTTAGCTAGATGGTGATACGTGTTATGGTTAGATCACTGAGGACTTTGGAGGGCTATTTATCCATTTATGAATTACCAGAGTCAATTTGAGGTCCCATTGGTAAGCCCGAGGAGGATGTGTATTCTACACCGGGTTTGATTTGTTGACTTCATACTGCTATTATTAAGGGATGTGCCATTCAGTTAGAATTGATTTTATTAGTATTTGATATGTTCTATGTGTTATTGTTCTATGCTACGAGGGGTTGTGATTTGTTGATTATATGCACACCGATGTGGTTCTATTTGGGCCTTGTAGCGGAATTCGAGCAAAATGGTTATTGGGGTGTTGAATGGTTGATTGTGCCTTGGTTATGGTCATTTCGGGCTGTGGTATATTGTTTTATTTGCTTCTCCGTGGTTATAGCCATGCACTTCGTGTACTTGATGTCAAATTGTGCGTGGTTGTTGATTTTGAGCATTGTGGCTTAAGGTATTTCATATGGACCAGTGTTTGGATAGGGTCACGCATTGCAGTTGGGTTATGTTGGGATATGATCCTTTGTGTTAGATTCGTGTGTCTTGATTCTACTATGCATGATAGGTTCGTAGCATTGCGCCTGTGGTGGCAGGACAGTTATATCATTTGAGTCATTTTCCATGTTTGAATGCATTTGAATTGTTGCTTATTGGTGCACGGATTGCACAGTTTGTGGATCTAGGTAGTATTGGTGTGGTATGTCAGTAGAGTAGCTTGTATTTGATAAGATGAGATTGTCGTACCTAGAATTGGTGATATAGGATTTGATTGC
Organism: Nicotiana tabacum; assembly: GCF_000715075.1. NCBI lineage: Eukaryota > Viridiplantae > Streptophyta > Magnoliopsida > Solanales > Solanaceae > Nicotiana > Nicotiana tabacum. Next base: position 67,512,970 of record NC_134088.1, read on the forward strand.
GGTATATTTGGAAGGACAATGTCGATGATCGGCTTAGAAATTGGTTATAGTTCTTGTCGAAGGAGAGGGATCTCCATGACTTGTTGATCTGATAAGTGGTTACAAGTCTCTGCGTGTTTCTTTCATCATCGGCAGTGTACGAAGGTTATATAACAGGGGTTTTGTTCGATATGAGGTTTATTACTGGTATTGGGTTATTTTGAGCAGCTACTGTGATCAGAAGTTATTGCTATGAGTAATGGAGTTATGTATTATATCATGTGATGATGTCTTGGGTTATGGTTACGGCTTGATGTAGCTTGTTCATGCTTATATGGTGTGTAGATGCAAGATTCGGGTCTTATAGGAAATTCTAGATGTTGGAAATTGGATTCTAAGGTTTATGGGTTAAAGTTGGATTAAGGATCTTCAGCTAGGTTCTGTCGTCAGGCTTATATGGATTAGGAAGACATGGGATCACCCCCGGGGATGTGCATGGTAAGGTTACACGGTGGTTTGATGGCTTTGGAATGACTTTGGGCAGGACGAACATATGTTTAAGTGGGGGAGAATGTAATGACCCAACCGGTCGTTTTGAGCAATTTGCACTTTGCTTGGTAGTTTGAGGTTATGAGTAACTCTGTATGATGTATTATGATTTGTGTGAATTGTTGATTTTGGTTTTCAGGTTATTCGGAATCGATTTGGAAGAATGAATTTCATGATTGAAGCTTTAAGTTGGAAGAGTTGACCAAGTTTGACCTTTTAGTATTTGACCTCGGATTGAATTTTTGATGGTTCCATTAGTTTCGGATGGTGATTTTAGACTCGGGCGTATGCCCAGATTTGCATTTGGATATTTCTAGAAAGTTTCGGTGCTAATTGGCGAAAGTTGGAAATTTGAAGGTTTGAAAAATTCATAAGTTTGACCGAGAGTTGACTTTGATAATATAGGGTTTGGATTATGGTTTCAGGAATTGGAATAGCTTTGTTATGTCATATGGGACTTGTGTGAAAATTTTGAGGCCATTCCGAGTTGATTCGATATGGTTCGGCACGGGTTTTGGAAATTGAAAGTTCAAAAGCTCATTAAGTTCTATTGAGGTGAGATTCGTGGTTTTGATATTTTTATGCATGATTTGAGTCCTCAAGTAAGTCCGTGTTATGATATGGGACTTATTGGTATGTTCGGACGGGGTCCCGAGAGGCTCGGGTGAATTTCGGATAGGTTTGGGTTGTGTTGCACTTGTTTTTTATGTTTCGACATCGTTTCTTCAAACATAAATGATACTACATTAAGAAAATGAGCTCCAATTTCTGTTTTGATTGTAGAATTAGATTTGTATCGTAATTACGGAGTTGTAGCAAAAAGATGCATCGAATTCGGACATCGTATGAGGGAGTTATGCCTATTTTAGTGCCGGAAAAGAAAGTTGGTGCCGGTGCTTCGCAGATGCGAAGTTGGATCCCCATCTGCGACCATGCAAGTGCGAAAATTGGACCGCAAATGCGAAAGTTACAGCTGGCAGACCGCATATGCGGATTTTGAGCGCAGAAGCGAATTTCCCTGTGTACTAAAAAATCAGATTTGCGTTTATTTAGTATTTTGAGCATATCTTGAGTTCTAGAGCTCTGTTTGAGGTGAATTTTGCGGCGTTCTTCTCGTTTGTTCATGGCGGTCAGTATCTAACCTCAGATTTTGTATTTTAACATTATTATTCCAGTTCATTTATGAATTTAACCTATGTTTTAATTGGAGATTTGTGGGTATTATCACTAAAACTTAAGGGGATGAAATTTATGGATTTAGAGGTCGATGTAAAGTAGGATTTGAATTGAGATAGGTGTTTTTGACTCGGTTTAGATTATTTTACATGATTCCATCTTTGATTTTGGTATTTAAATGGTGAATGTAAAAGAGAAATTGGGGGTTTTGTCTAAACATTCCTAAAGTGAAGTTTTGAGTTTTAAACATCGATTCGGAGTCGGATTAGAGTAAAATTAGCATGGTTAGACTCGTATTCGAATGGGCTATCGGATTTGTGAGTTTTATAGGGTTCCAAGGCACGAGCCCAGGTTTGCCTTTATGGTTGACTTTGGGCTTTTGATTAAAGATTCGATGTTTATCATTTGGAATTGCTTCCTTAGGCACTATTTGATATATTTGAGTTGCTTTTGGCTAAATTCGAGTCGTTCGGAGGTCGGTACACGCGGGATGGCATTTTTGGAGTGTCGTTTGGCTTGCTCGGTATTGAGGCTTGTTCAAGGTAAGTAACACTTCTAAACTTGGTGCTGAGGGTATGAACTTTGAATATACGTGATATGTGTTTGGTGTTGAGGTGACGCACATGCTAGGTGACGGGCGTACACCGTATGAATTGTGACTCGGTTATTTCTGTGGTACTGTGTCGTTACCTAATCTTATTTGTATCTATGAAATCTCTATGTGCTAGAGTAACTAAGCTGTGATTCGTGTTAGAAACCATGTCTAGTCTATATGCTTATCATTTGCACATTATCTACTCAGTCATACAATGTCTAGTCTCTATGTTTTGATTGCAATGTCTAGTCTATATTTCATGATATGCTTTGATTGCAATGTCTAGTCTATATGTTGTTGAGTTATTTTCTTACATTGCAATTATCTACTCAGTCATACACATTCATTAGCATATCATATATGAGCCTTTGTTACCATTTATTGATACATCACATCATCATTTTGGGCTGATTTTCATGACATTGTGAGCCCGAGAGACTGGATAGATTGATGACTGAGTAAGGTCGAGGGCCTGATTGTGAGGATATTGATGGGATTGGGTTGCACGCCTCAACAGATATTATTGATTCATGATGAGATCGGGTTATACGCCACAACAGTTATTATTGATTCATGCCATGATTGGCTTATTATAGCACTTGGGTTGGATCTGCCCCTCTGGAGTCTTCACACCCACAGTGAGTGCAGCTGCTATTTATTCTATGGGCTGGATCTGCCATGTACATTGCCGAGTACGAGTGCGACAGAGAGTGTTGTCACGGCCTAATTTCTCATATAGGTCATGATGGCGCCCAACGTCGTCCCTAGGCAAGCCTATAGTGAACTAGCTACGTGATTACTCCTTTTAATAGGTTTCCAAGTAATTAAATTCCATTTATTAAGAGATTTAGGAAGTAGAAAGTTTAATAAATAAAGTGAAAGCAACCGAGTGCAGTCATAGATATATAAATACTCCAAAACCATAAAGTCTACTAGAGTGTGTGCCAAGACCTGGTGTCACAAGTGTATGAGCACTAGTAGAATATTCAAACCTCTAACTACTATCTAAAATAACATAGACAGAAAATAAGTACAAAAGAAAGGCTCTAGGTGCTGCAGAACAGCTCATGAAGCAGCTAACCACTAGGCCTCAGAGTATCGGGGATGTGCTCCGGTGTGACCGCGAGATACACCTGCCTCAGATTCCTCACGGTTAGTTCAGAAGTGTAGCGTGAGTACATAAACAACATGTACCCAGTAAGTATCAAGTCTAACCTCGAAGAGGTAGTGACGAGGGGTTGAAATCGACACTTACTAAGGGCTAACAGTAAAGAAATACATAATTCTAAATAAGCATGGGTTATGTAAATAATAATAATAACTCAATAACAAGCAGAAAGTAAATAATTCTTTCAAGCATGGTAAGTCCCAAATAAATTTGTCTTATATAATATTTAGCCTCTCAAGCCAGGGAAAGATATCAAATATATAATTACACTTCGAGTATTATCACGCACGATTATGTCGAGGTCATACGGCCCGATCCATAATAATGTGTACACTGTCGAGGGTCGAGCAGCACGAGCCATAGATGCATCTATCTACAACCGAGGCATTCGGACTGCTCCACAAGAAGAGAGGATACTTTATAAACAACCGGTTTAAGAGCTAATACAAGGCTAATGTACAATGTAACACAAATTTTATTAACGGTCAAATAACCCGCCAAAACTCAAGTAAGTGAAATTCGGTCATTAACAATTCCTCTAACAAGTTCCGATATAATTTAGGTGCTTTAATTAACAAGTAGGGTGCAAATATTACAAGTATTTCATGATTCGGGTCCTAAACTACCCGGACATAAGCATAGTTAATAGTTACGCACGGACTCTCGTCACCTCATGCGTACGTAGCCTCCACAATTAGAAGCAAATAGCAATTAAAATCACTTATGGGGTAAATTCCCTCTTACAAGATTAGGAAAGAGACTTACCTTATCTCAAAGCTCTCTTTCCGGCCTCAAATTCATCCTAAAGCCTCAACTCGGTGTCGAACAATCCGAAACTAGTCAAAGATTGTATAAATTAATCAATATACGCTCAAAAGTTAATGATTTAGCCCCCAACCCAAATTGGAAGATTCTTAAAATTTACCCCGGGACCACGTTTGGAACATTTTGAAGAAAGTTGTTACCTATAACCTCACGAACTCAAATATATGATTCTCACTCAATCCCATAACCATTTTCGTGGGTAAATCCCATTTTTATCAAAACCTAGGGTTATTCATCTAAACCCAAATTTTCACAAATATACATGTTAAAATCTACCCATAATCTATGTATTTAACTTACATTGGATAGAAATTACTTACCTCAAATAGCTAGTGAAAACCCCTCTTTAAGAGCTCCAACAATCGCCCAAGGAATGCAATAAATGAACCCAACTTGTTTGAGTCCCAACTTAAATGAAGGTTCTGCCCAGCAGGATTTTCATATCTGCCGTCCCTGGACCGCATCTGCGGTACCACTTCTGCGGAACTTAGTCCGCTTCTGTAGAATTCCTCAGGCCCAGCGTTGGCCGCTTCTGCGGACGAGACCCCGCTTCTGCGGTCCCGCTTTTGCGGACGGCGAAGCGCACTTGCGGGCGATCCATCGTAGAAGCGAGGCCGCTTTTGCGTGTGCTTCTCCACTTCTGCGGACCACTGGCCAGTTCCCCCAAAGCCGCTTCTGCGACCAAAATCACGCATCTGCGGGCTCGCACCTACGGCCAAAAGCTCGCAGGTGTGGGCACACCACAACTGGTGCACCAGCAGCCCTTTTGTGTCCTAATTCAATCTGTGCATCATCTGGATTGCACCCGAGGCCCCCGAGGCCTCGTCCAAATATACCAAGAAGTTTGTAAACATAAAACGAAATTGCTCGCACCCTCGGAATGCGGAAAACAACATTAAAACTAAGAATCACAACCCAAAACCAATAGGATCAACTTATGAACTTCAAATTCTTCCAACTTACTCCGAACGCGCCGATTCATACTTAAACTACTCGGAATGGCACCAAATTTTGCGTGCAAGTCTTAAACCACCATACGGAACTATTCCCAGGCTCGGAATCATAAACGGACCTTGATTTCACCAAAACCTACTCCAAACTAAATTCAAAGAACTTTTAAACCTTCAATAAGCCAACTTCCAACATTAAGCGCCGAAACGCCCCCTGGTCATCCAAAACCCGATCCGAACCTACGCCTAAGTCCAAAATCATCATACAAACCTATTGGAACCGTTAAATCCTGATTCCAAGGTCGTTTACTCAAAATGTTGACCAAAGTCAAACTTAGCCTTTTAAAAACCAAACTAAGGAACCAAGTGTTCCGATTTCAACCCAAACCCTTCCAAAACCCGAACTAACCATCCCCGTGAGTCATAAAATAGTAAAAGTACATAAGGGGAGTCTTATTTAGGGGAATAGGGATCTAGAAAGCAAAATAATTATTTGGGTCGTTACATTCTCCACCTCTTAAACAAACGTTCGTCCTCAAACGGGACTAGAATCATACTTGGAGTGCTGAATAGGTGTGGATATCTGCTCCGCATATCCTCCTCAGCCTCCCAAGTTGCCTCCTTGACTAGTTGGCCCCTCCACTAAACTTTTACCATATAAATCTTCTTGGACCTCAACTGGAAAACCTGCCTGTCAACAATGGCAACTGGCTCCTCCTCATAACCCATGCTCTCATCTAACTGAACTGTGATGAAGTCTAACACATGCGACATGTCGGCATGATACCTCCGGAGCATAGACACATGGAAAACCGAATGAACTCCCGATAGACTAGGAGGCAAATAAAGCTCATAAACAACCTCCCCGACTCATCGCAACCCCTCAAATGGGCCTATAAACCTTGGGCTCAACTTACCCTTCTTTCCGAACCTCATGATTCCCATCATCGGTGAGACCTTAAAGAGAACCTTCTCTCCCACCATAAATGACAAATCACGCTCCTTCTGATCCACGTAACTCTTCTATTTGGATTGTGCTTTGCGAAACTGCTCCTGAATCAACTTTACCTTTTCCAAGGCATCCTTCACCAAATCAATATCGTATAACTTAGCCTCGCCGGGCTCAAACCATCTGATGGGCGAACGACATCGCCGACCATATAAAGCCTCAAATGGAGCCATCTCAATGCTGGACTGATAATTGTTGTTATAAGCAAACTCGGCCAAAGGTAAGAATCGATCCCACTGCCCTACAAAGTCAATCACACATGCTCTAATCATATCCTCCAAGATCGGAATTATCCTCTCCGACTGCCCATCGATCTGCGGATGAAAGGTTATGCTTAGCTCTACCCGGGTCCCCAAATCACTCTGTACTTCCCTCCAGATATGCGAAGTAAATTGAGGGCCTCTATCTGATATAATGGAGATAGGCACACCGTGCAACCGAACAATCTCCTGAATGTAAATCTGAGCCAACCTCTATGAAGAATACGTGGTAACAACTGGAATGAAGTATGCCGACTTGGTCAACCTATCGACAATGAACTAAACTGCATAAAACTTCTGCAAGGTCCATGGCAACCCAACTACAAAGTCCATAGTAATGCGCTCCCATTTCCCCTCAAGTATAGTCATCTACTAGAGTAGGCCACCTGGCCTCTGATGCTCATACATAACTTGCTGGCAATTAAGGCACCTCACTACATACTCAACTATGCCCTTCTTTATCCGCCGCCACCAATAGTGATGCCTCAGCTCGCGATACATCTTTGTAGCACCTGGATGAATAGAATATCGAGAACTGTGTGCCTCTTCTAGGATCTTCTCCCTCAATCCATCAACATTTGGAACACCTAGACGACCCTGGAGTCGCAGAACACCATCCTCCCTGATAGTAACCTCCTTGGCACCACCCTACAGTATTGTCTCTCTGAGAACCAATAAGTGCGGATTATCAAACTGGCGAGCCTTGATCTGCTCGAATAGTGAAGATTCGGTGACAACGCATGCAAGAACTCCGTTGGGCTCTGAAATATCCAACTCACAAGTCTGTTAGCCAGGGACTGAAAGTCCAAAGCTAGTCATCTCTCCTCTGCTGAAATGAGTGCCAAGCTACCCATACTCTTTGCTCTCCTGATCAAGGCATCCGCAACTACATTAGCCTTGCATGGATGATAAAGTATGGTAATATCATAATCTTTTAGTAACTCGAGCCACCTACACTGCCTCAAATTGATATCCCTCTGCTTGAACAAATACTGCAAGCTATGATGATCGGTATAAACCTCACAGGACACCCCATAAAGATAATGCCTCCATATCTTAAGTGCGTGAACAATCGCAGCCAACTCTAAATCGTGTACAAGGTAATTCTTCTCGTGGGACTTCAGTTGACGTGAAGAATATTCAATAACTCGCCCCTTCTGCATCAATACACAACCCAAACCAATGCGTAAAGTATCACAATACACAGTATACATCCCTGAACTGGAAGGCAACACTAACACTAGTGCTGAAGTCAATGCGGTCTAGAACTTCTGAAAGCTCACCTCACAATCATCGAACCATCGAAACAGAGCTCCATTCTAGGTCAATCTAGTCAAAGGTGTTGCAATAGAGGAGAATCCCTCCACAAACCGACGATAACAACCTACTAACCCCGGGAAGTTCTTGATATTAGTCGGCATGGTGGGACGAGACCAACTTTGGACTACCTCGATCTTCTTAGGATCTACCTTAATACCCTCGCCTGATACTACATGTCCCAAGAATGCCACAGAATCTAACCAGAACTCACACTTGAAAAACTTAGCATATAGCTTCCATTCCTGCAAGGTCTGAAGCACCACTCTCAAATGCTGCTCGTGCTCCTCCATGCTACGTGAGTAGATCAAAATGTCATCAATAAAGACAATGACAAACGAATCAATATATGGCCTGAATACCTAGTTCATCAAATCCATAAATGTTGTCGGGGCGTTAGTCAAACCGAAGGACATCACTAGAAACTCATAATGGCCATATCTAGTCCGAAAAGACGTCTTCAGAACATCCGAATCCTGAATCTTCAACTGATAGTACCCCGATCGCAGGTCGATCTTGGGGAATACCCTAGCATCCTGCAACTGGTCAAACAAATCATCAACGTGGGACGGGTACTTGTTCTTAATGGCAACTTTATTCAACAAGCGGTAATCAATGCACATCTGCATAGTCTCATCTTTCTTCTTCACAAACAATACTGGTGCACCCCAAGGTGACACACTCGATCTGACAAACCCTTTTGCAAGCAACTCCTCAAGTTATTTCTTCAACTCTTTTGAGCCATGCAGTACGGTGGAATAGATATAAGCTGGGTACCTGGAGCCAAATCAATATAAAAATCGATATGACGATCGGGTGGCATGCCTGTAAGATCATAAGGAAACACATCGGAGAACTCACGGACCACGGGCATTGAATCAATCACTGGAGTCTCTGCAGTAGTATCTCGAACATAAGCTAGATGCCAAACAACCCTTCTCGACCATATGTCGAGCCTTCGAAAAGGAGATAACCCGACTAGATGTACTGATAGATGAACCCTTCCACTCCAATCTAGGTAACTTTGGCATCGCCAAGGTAACGGTTTTGGCATGGCAATCAAGGATGGCATGATATGGAGACAACCAATCTATGCCCAGGATGACCTCAAAGTCGGTCATATCATGTAACAGAAGATCCGCTCTAGTCTTATAACCACAGAATGTAACAATGCAGGACCGATAGATCCGATCCACAACAATAGAATTACCCACTGGTGTGGACACATAAATAAGAGTACCCAAGGACTCACGGGGAACTCCTAGGAAAATAGAAAATAGAGATGAAACATATGAATATGTAGACCCTGGATCAAATAGTATCGAAGCATCCCTACCGCAGATAGAAATAATACCTATGACCACGGCATCTAAGGCTATTGCATCTAGTCTAGCTGGGAAGGCATAGAATCTAGCTGGAGCACCTCCTAACTGGCCTCTACCTCTAGGATGGCCCCTACCCACCTGCCCTCCGCCTCTAGGCAGCCGGATGACTGGTGGGGCAACTGGTGCTGGAATCATAGGATGCTGACCCTGCTATACTGCCTTGCCCCGAAGCCTGGGCAGAACCTCCACACATGACTAAGGTCCCCGCACTCGAAACAACCTCTCAGTACGGTGGACTGCTGACCTTAAGTCTGACCCTGATGACCTAAATACCCACTGGAGGAACCCTGAATAGCTAGTGGGCGGTAGGAACTCTCTGGCATGGTACTGAAATAAGGTCGCATTGGAGCACCCCGAGGAGGCGGCGGTGCTGGATACGTGGGCCTCCTAGACTGACCCCTCACGAATAGACCCCTTCCCCCAGTTGGGGCACCACTGAACTCTACAGAATATCAAAACCGCTTATCCCTCATCGCCTGCTCTCGGCTCCGCTGACGGACACCCTCGATCCTCCGAACTATCTCCACAACTAGCCCGTAAGAAGTCCCCATCTCCACCTCCCGAGCCATGTTGGCTTGGATACCAGAGTGCAAGCCGACAATAAACCTCTGCACTCTCTCTACATTGGTAGGAAGTATCATAAGTGCATGGCGAGATAACTCAAAGAAGCTCGCCTTATAGTCGGTCATCGACATCTGGCCCTGCTGAAGCTACTCGAACTAAAACCGCAACTCTTCCCTCGAAGAGGGTGGAATATATATGTCCAAGAAGAGGCGTGTGAACTGATCCCAAGTCATAGGAGGAGAACCTATTGGTCTGCCGAGAAGATAGGACTGCCACCATCTACGGGCCTTACCCTCTAGCTGAAATGTGGTAAAGTCCACCCCGTGGGACTCCAATATCCTTATGTTGTGCAGTCTGTCCCTGCACTGATCAATAAAGTCTCGGGGATCCTCATATCGGTCACCTCCAAATACAGGAAGATGAAGCCTGGTCCATCTATCCAATAGCTTCTACGGATCGCTGGCCGCAGCTGGGCTGGGCTCAGGCATAGCTACAGCAACTGGCTAAGCTCTGCCCATAGGTAGTGCGCCCGGGGTCTGATATATGGCAGTTGCATGCCCTGGAGCCTGAGCGGTAGGGGTCTGTGCTCCCTCTCCCACCTGAGATATGGTTGGGTGTGCTGGAAATAAACCAGCTTGAGTTATAGAATCCATGAATCGCAGTATACGGCCCATGACCTCCTGGAATCCCAGTGCGGACATGAAATCCACCGGGGCTGGCTTTGCAGCAGGCACCTCGCCCTGCTCCTCAATAATAGGATCCTCTACCGGATCTACTGGTAGCATGACTGGAACAACTCTGGGATGCCCTCGTCCTCTACCACGAGTTGGAGCCCTCCCTCGGCCTCTAACAATAGGGGGAGCAGCTCTTCCATGATCGGGTACATCTACCGCGCGCGTTCTTACCATCTGTGAGAGAATAAGGGAATGATACTTAGCACAATATCAATTGCACAATAGGAGATGAAGAAAGGAGTAGTTTCCTAATACCCTATAGCCTCTCGAAGATAGGTACGGACGTCTCTGCACCGATCCGCAAGACTCTATTAGGCCTGCTCATAACTTGTGAACCTAGTGCTCTGATACTATGTTGTCACGACCCAATTTCTCCTATATGCCATGATGGTACCCAACATCACAGCTAGGCAAGCCAACGGTGAACTAGCTACATGATTACTCATTTTAATAGGTTTCTAAGTAATTAAATTCTATTTATTAAGAGATTTAGGAAGTAGAAAGTTTAATAAATAAAGTGAAAGCAACTGAGTGCAGTCATAGATATATAAATACTCTAAAACCATAAAGTCTACTAGAGTGTGTGCCAAGACCTGGTGTTACAAGTGTATGAGCACTAGTAGAATATTCAAAACTCTAACTATTGTCTGAAATAACATAGACAGAAAATAAGTACAAAAGAAAGGCTCTAGGTGCTGCAGAACAGCTCAGGAAGTAGCTAACCACTAGGCCTCAGAGTATCGGGGATGTGCTCCGGTGTGACCGCGAGATACACCTGCCTCAGATCCTGCATGGTTAGTTCAGAAGTGTAGCGTAAGTACATAAACAACATGTACCCAGTAAGTATCAAGTCTAACCTCGAAGAAGTAGTGACGAGGGGTCGACATCGACACTTACTATGGGCTAACAGTAAAGAAATACAGAATTCTAAATAAGCATGGGTTATGTAAATAATAATAATAACTCAATAACAAGTAGAAAGTAAATAATTATTTCACGCATGGTAAGTCCCAAATAAATTTCTGTCTTATATAATTTTTATCCTCTCAATCCAGGGAAAGATATCAAATATATAATTACACTTCGAGTATTATCATGCACGATTATGTCGAGGTCGTACGGCCCGATCCAGAATAATGTGTATATTGCCGAGGGTCGAGCGACACGAACCATAGATGGATCTATCATCTGCCGAGGTGTTCGGTCCGCTCCACAAGAAGAGAGCAAACTTTATAAATAACCGGTTTAAGAGCTAATGCGAGGCTAATGTACAACGAAACACAATTTTTATTAACGGTCAAGTAACCCGCCAAAACTCAAGGGAAATTCAGTCTTTTACAATTCCTCTAACAAGTTATGATATAATTTAGGCACTTTAATTAACAAGTAGGGTGCAAATATTATAAGTATTTCATGATTGGGGTCCTAAACTACCCGGACATAAGCATAATTAGTAGCTACGCATGGACTCTCGTCACCTCGTGCATACGTAGCCCCCACAATTAGAAGCAAATAGCAATTTAAATCACCTATGGGCTAAATTCCCTCTTACAAGGTCAGGCAAAAGACTTACCTTGTCTCAAAGCTCGCTTTTCGGCCTCAAATTCACCCTAAAGCCTCAACTCGGTGCCGAACAATCCGAAACTAGTCAAAGATTGTATAAATTAATTAATATACGCTCAAAAGTTAATGATTTACCTATTAGAGTAATTACCCAACCCAAATTGGAAGATTCTTAAAATTCACCCCCAGACCCACGTGCCCGAATTCCGGAAATCTTTGAAGAAATTTGTTACCCATAACCTCACGAACTCAAATATATGATTTTCACTCAATCCCATAACCATTTTCATGGGTAAATCTCATTTTTATCAAAATCTAGGGTTATTCATCTAAACTCATAATTTTCACAAATTTATATGTTAAAATCCACCCATAATCTATGTATTTAACTTACATTGGATAGAAAATGCTTATCTCAAATAGCAAGTGAATGCAATAAATGAACCCAAAATGTTTGAGCCACGACATAAATGAAGGTTCTGCCCAACAGGACTTTCGCATTGTGGTGCCTAGGCCGCATCTGCGGTACCGCTTCTACGGAACTTAGTCCGCTTCTGCAAAATTCCTCAGGACCAGCACTGGCCGCTTCTACGGACAGGACTCCGCTTCTACGGACGGCAAAGCGCATTTGCGGCCCTTTCGCACCTACGGGCGATCCATCGCAGAAGCAAGGCCGCTTCTACGCGTGCTTCTCCGCTTCTACGAACCACTGGCCAACCACCCCAAAATCGCTTCTGTGGCCAAAATCACACATTTGCGGGCTCGCACCTGCGGCCAAAAGCTCGCAGGTGTGGGCACACTCGAACTGGTGCACCAGCAGCCCTTTTGTGTGCTAATTCAATATATGCATCGTCCGGATTGCACCCGAGGCCCCTGAGGCCTCGTCAAAATATACCAACAAGTTTGTATAACATAAAATGGACTCTCTTGCATCCTCGGAATGCGTAAAATAACATTAAAACTAAGAATCGCAACCCAAACCAATAGGATCAACTTATGAACTTCAAATTTTTCCAACTTACTTCGAACGCGCTGATTCATATATAAATTATTCGGAATGGTACCAAATTTTGCGTGCAAGTCTTAAATCACCATACAGAACTATTCCCAGGCTCGGACTCATAAACGGACTTTGATTACACCAAAACCTTCTCCAAACCAAATTCAAAGAACTTTTAAACCTTCAATAAGCTAACTTCCAACATTAAGCGCTGAAATGCCCCGGGTCATCAAACACCGATAAAAACATACGCCCAAGTCCAAAATTATCATACATACCTATTTGAATCGTCAAATCCCAATTTTGAGGTCGTTTACTCAAAATGTTAATCAAAGTCAAACTTGGCCTTTTAAAAACCAAACTAAGGAACCAAGTGTTCCGATTTCAACTCAAACCCTTCCAAATCCCGAACTAACAATCCCCGTGAGTCATAAAATAGTAAAAGCACATACGGAAAATCTTATTTAGAGGAACAAGGATCTAAAGAATAAAACGACCAGTCAGGTCGTTACAAGTACCGAGCGCGAGTGCCGAGAGTGAGTGTCAAGTAATTGGGAGGACTGAGTGACTGTGTGGACTGAGTGACTGTGAGGACTGAGTGACTTTGTGGACTGAGTGACTGGGAAGACTGAGTGAATTAATACTTTGAAAGTATGTATATGATTTTCTCACTGTGTTGCATCGCATTTGAGATGCACACTAGACATACAGGCATAGAGATACATTTCCTCATATTGTACGGTATAGTGACACTCATGACATTCACATGTGCATTGACATGTAGGCATAATGATGTAATTTCCTCATGCCAGATGAAAGTTTTTGGGAAAAATCACAGTTTTCAAACTTACTCATATTTTTGGTATATTTCCGGTGAAAGATTTGGGATTTACTATTATACTTGAAAAGAATGCCTATTTTTCATAACTGTGAATGAGTTGAGCATCATATCTCTGAGTTATTTCTTATACCATTGTTATTATATTGTTATGAACTGTTGTTGATTATTGGAGTTGGACTCTGACCTCTTGTCCCAGATTGTCACTACTTTTAACCTAAGGTTAGGTTTGTTACTTATTGAGTACATGAGGTCGGTTGTACTCATACTATACTTCTGCACATTGCATGCAGATATTAGATGATGATGTTGTTGTGTATGGCGGGAGCCGAATTTGAAGATGTACCTGCATTCCGGTCATAGCTACCTCTTGATCTTGGTGGCTTTAGAATTTTTATCTGTTCGTGTATATTTCAAACAGATGATGTATTTTATTTCATACCAACTTTGTAAATTCTAAATCTTAGAAGCTCGTGATTTGTACTACCAGTTCTTGAAAAATGTATAAAGGTTCAGTTATTTTATCTTTTATTTGTCCCAATAAATCTCATTAAATTGGATAGTTGTTAATTAGCTTACCTAACGGGTTGGGCTAGGTGCTATCACGACTAGTTGAATTTTGGGTCACGACAAGTACGTACCAAGATTCTCTTTTCCATTTATCCAACCCTTTTATATTTAACAAGAAGAGAACCATAGAAGATCTATTGTATAGGAGGACCAGAAAGACAAAGAAGGAAGTCAAATTCACAAATTAACCACTTCGCTTACTTAGAGAAATATAATACATAATAGCATTACACTACCAGCATAAAGGACATAAAATCCTTAGGTAGGGGCATAAAAAAAATCCTTTTGGAGAATGGAAGAAGGGGTCTCTCAATAACAACTCTACCATATAAAAGATGATCTAGCTAAACCTCAAAGTTTTAATTTATTGGAAAAACAAGAATAGAATTTGAACAGCCACCAGCTAAGGAGGAGGCAGTGTGCACAAGAGCTAATAGCTATTGAGACACCTGTAGATTCCAAATGTAACAGAAAAGGAAAATAAAGAATTCACTTTTTATATTCGTCAACTATACTCAAACAAACAAATAAACAAACCCAGTGAAGTCCCACGATTGAGGTGTTGGGAGAGTAGTGTGTACGCAGTCCTTACCCCTACTTTAGGGAGGTAAAGAATGTAGAGAGGTTATTTCCAAAAGACCCCTAGCCTCAAGAAGATGATGAAAAAGAAATGGTGTTGACATGACATTTTACAAAATTTCAATGCATATCCCTTTAATTATTTGTAGTATTGATCTTTTGGGAATGTAGTTCCTCTAAGAGAAAATTAAAAAAGTGGACATCAATACTTTCAACGTCGTAGCAGCCCAACCACATCAAAGAAAAGCCATAAAATCAACATCTCCGGAAAGGGAGTGTAGTCAAAAGCACGCAACACCACGGGCAGTAAATAAGTGAAACAGTAGTATATTGAGTTCATATATCCATGTTATGTATCGCACATTATAAATAAACTAAAAGATATAAAGCACTCCATGGTTAACAATCTTGTAACCAACAATGCTTTATATCAGTGACGAGACATTACATGAATCAAACTTCTAAGTTCCAATGCTAAGTGAGACTAGGAAATGATGAGGAATTAGCACTTTGTACTATAATTCAATTCATGACAATAAGAGTGTACTACATATTCTCAAGCATAACGGTAATAGCAGCATGTTGAATTGAAGCTGAATTGCTAAGGTCTAAATAGGCAAATGGTGGCAAAGATACTTTGAGAAATGGAGCATCCAGTTGGCGCAAGATAGAAATATGAAGGTTACATTAGCTAGTTAGAGTACTAATTAGGAGTTGTGTTTTCCTAGTGGTTATTTTACCATTCATTCTAGTCTCTTTTCTTTAGATTTTGCATCCTTTAATTATAATATGAGGTTGTTTATGGTGTGTATTGCTATATTTTCAGGTAAATGATGCCACGAAGATACTTGAATTCAAGTGAAGTGGAATTGAGCAAAAAAGAGTAACAAAATGCAAAATCCTTCAGTGATTCCGCATCTGCGGAACACTGTCCGCATATGCAACCTCGCATCTGCGAGCTGGAAGGCCGCATCTGCGGAGTTAAGCTTCACTGGGACCGCATCTGCGGCAAAACTCCGCACCTGCGGAGTCGCTGGTGCGACTATTTTGTCTGCATCTGTGGAGAAAGGGAATTCTACATGGACTCGCACCTGCGATGGCTTATCCGCATCTGCGGGGTCGCGCGTGTGCCACAATGTCCGCATCTGCAGAGTAGGCAAAATTCCCTGAGTTCACGCATTTGCGATTGAAGGCCCGCATTTGCGGAGCCGCACCTGCGAGGATCTTTCCGCATGTGCGGTCAACGGGTTTCTGACCTGGGCAGTATTAACATTTCATATTTTCTCAACTTTAAACCCACAAATACACGACCTGATCTTATTTTGGAACATCTTTTGGCTTATTTTCAGTCCATATACTAGAGAGAACAAGTTTTGGAAGCTAGGGTTCTTGCACACACACTTGGATCTTGAAGATTTGAAACTTTTGGTTGAGAATTTCTTACTCCTTTATGCTCATTTCTTCATTCCCTTGCTTCGTATTGTATATTTAAGTGTGTAGTATTTATTTCCAACACTTGAATCTTGTTTATGAAAATATTCATATTTAAGTGTGGATTAAATTCCTTGTTGTGCTTATGTATTGAACGATTTTTATTTATTATGAAGCGAGCTATTGTTTCTTTAATTATTCTTGTTCTTAAATGTTTCCAAAGGGATTAGCTAACCCTAGGACTAGCCCATTCATTTCGGATTAATTTTGGAAAAAATAATTTGGGGTTGGAAAAGATTAATTAACAAGAACTTGAGGCGTTAACCCTCACTTTATAGATTCTACCTAGGGATAGGAATGAACTACTTGTAGCTATATTCGGGTGTGCTTAATCTCTTAATTATTTTAGGGATAATTCAATTAGGAAGTCTTGTTAGTCTTCGAGAGAAGCTAATATAGAATTATTATCCTAGGCTAATAAATAATAAACTCGTTCATATTTATAAAATTATGAAATATATTAGATCATTACTTGAGTGTAAATCCCGATGCACCCATGCTTGTAGCCATTGATCATTTTACTTGCTTTCTAGGTTAGTTTACGTTTTCGCATTTAGCTATAATATTTTCTCAACAACCACTCTAAGTGTTTGGCATTGCATAATAAGTGATAATTCTCTTACATTCCTATTCGCCTATATATTGTTCTCTGTAGGATTCGACCCCGACTCATAGTTGGGTAAATTATATTACATGTGACTGTGTCCATTTATTTTTTAGTAGTGAATTTGGACGTTGTCAAGTATTCGATTAACACATGCTGCAAGTTTCTCCTTGAAAATACTATGTTTTCCAAAATATTTAAGTAGGACAGATTTCTAATGCTATTAATCTATTTTCAAAAAGCAAGAAATAAGATATCTCCTTATCAGACGTCTCTCATAAAATAAAAATTCAAATGATACTTAGTCATCAAATGGACACTATCCATTATATCTAACAAAACACTAAAAAATAAATGACAAAAGGAATCGATGATTTGTTTTCAATCACAACGAACACATCGAACTCGGTTTAGTAAGATATTGTCTTGATTCCAGAATTAATTTAAATGTTCTATTTATCTCAATTAGGAATGGAATCCTAGACATTAGCTTAAGTTTGCAGTTTTCAATTTCAATGTGCAATGCAACAAAAATATAACTATAAAATCGGCTTTGTCTAAAACAACACATAAAGGGCTTGATCCATATCAATGCCAACTGGACCGCGGTTATTCTTTCATACTGATCTTTTACGCTACAATTGAGATTGAAAACAGAGAAATACTACCAAATAACTTAGCCAATTCTCATACCCCATACCTCTTATAAAACTTGCATAGTTTAAAATAAGAAAGAAGTTTCATAAAAGATTTCCATTCGAGCAGACCATCGTATATAAAAGGGATGAGAGGCCAAGATTGAAAATCAACAATGGATCAGATTGAAATAAGCAATTAACCAGCAGACCTCGCCGTAGAATCAGACAATATATAGATAGAAATAATTTTTATATTTTGTGTCATTCTTTCACCAAAGTGAACACCAACATCCATATACATACAAGTGTGATCGCAACCCTATAGTTATACAGCAGCTAAAAATTATCAACTTTAATTTTTAGGAGGATCGATATTTCGACAGGTAGACAGGTACTCAGTGAAACTAATAGTAATTCAGAATAAACTGTTAGAGAAAATGATTTAATCGTGATAGGAGATATAGCAGTTGCTCGCTCAAAACAGATATCGCTCAACAGATGG
Organism: Nicotiana tabacum; assembly: GCF_000715075.1. Taxonomy (NCBI): domain Eukaryota; kingdom Viridiplantae; phylum Streptophyta; class Magnoliopsida; order Solanales; family Solanaceae; genus Nicotiana; species Nicotiana tabacum. Next base: position 67,531,266 of record NC_134088.1, read on the forward strand.
GGAGTCAAATCACAATCTATGCTCTGGCCTCTCTCATCTCTGCTCCTAGCTCAGATGCCTTCTCTAGCGAAATTATTAATCAATTCACATAGAAAAAGGTAAAATTTTGAACCTTACCTTGATAAGAAGAAACTCAAAGATGAGCAGGTTGTTGTCAATGAAGTTGACGAGCAACTTCATTCTCTCGCTGAATTTTACGAGCAGTTTCCTTGATGAGAAGAAACTCGAAGATGAGCGGTTGTTGTCAATGGAGGTGACGAGCAGCTTCATTCTCTCGCTGAATTTTATGAGCAGTTTCACTAATTATTTTAATTCGTCATACAGTAGTTCTCTAATTCGTTCAAAACATAGATTTTACGAACTGCTAGAGAAGTCTTAGGGTTTTTTTCCTTTTGGGTGGGGGAATGGGAATTGGCGGAGATATGAATTGGAAAACAAAAGAGGGAAAAGTTAGCGCCACTTTTTCATTAATAATTATTTAACGACGGGTTGTGCTATATTTTAACGGCCGAATATTATCCCCTCATTAATATTTTGCTAAAATCTATTTTCAACGACTGGAAAAAAATTTGGTTGCTATAAATACACTTATAACGATCAGATTTATGTCCCTTCGTTAAGAAATGGTCATTAAAAATCAAATTTCTTGTAGTGTTCCTATCAGTCCCGACACCAGTGAGCTGAGTTCGCATTTGGAGACTTCAAGGTATACTTGCCCGCATTCGCAAGCCTCGGAGTCACAATCTATCCATTTATATATTTCCCTTCTTTACTAGATACAGTTGGATAGGGATGAATTTGATATTGGCATAGAGATTGTGACTTGTATTTAGCCGGGTTTAGGGCAAATATGTATATACTGAGTTGTGGAGATTTTTCTTATGCTAGTTGTTGGATTTTGAGCCTTTAAATTATTATTTCGGTTATCTCTGCATAAATGTTAGGCTTACCTAGTCTTAGAGACTAGCTGCCGTCACGACATCCTACGGAGAAAAATTGGGATCATGACACAAAGCCCGTCTAATATTCAATGTTCCGATATCGCTTCGGAATGGTAACAAAGCTCGTCTAACATTCAATGCTCTGATATCACTTTGGAACGGTAACAAAGCATGTCTAACATTCAATACTCTGATATCGCTTCGGAATGGTAACAAAGTCCGTCTAATATACAATGCTCTGATACCGCTTCGGAACGATAACAAAGCCCGTCTAACATTCAATGCTCTGATATCGCTTCGGAACGGTACCAAAGCCCGTTTAACATTCAATGATCTGATATCACTTCAGAACGGTACCAAATCCCATCTTGCATTCAAGTGCTCTGATATCTCTTCGGAACGGTAACTACAAAGCCCGTTATATATTCAATTCTCTTTATCAAAAATCACAAGAAAAATAATTAATAATTCAAAAAATCAAAAAAGAAATGAAATAAAAATCTAAAAAATATTTTCTTTCTAATTTCCTGAACTACGCTTGACCTAATTCTTATTTTAACGAGATACGTAAGCAACCTTTAGGTTCGGTCTCATTTTTTAAAAACCAAAAAAAAACGATGATGATTAAGTCCAGAAATTCAAAAAATCATATATATTGTCAAAGATTTAAGATATATATACTATATATATATATATATATATATATATATATATATATATATATATATATATATATATATATATATATATATCTCCAAAAAAATAAACAAAAGTCATCAAATATTGACTTGGTTGGTACTAGCATAGTTATGAGTGTGCATGAGAAAAGAAGAATTGTTAATTGGTATGATGGAGAAGATTAGCTTCAGGTGAACCATAGACTCTTGTGGTACCTCTTAATTATGCCTTAGTAATGCTTGAAAATCTCGTGCTAGCAGCCAGGGTAAGAACAAAGTCGAACTCATTTGTTTAATGTGCATTGTGTGGTGAGACTAGATTAAAATTCATTGCATCGCATTGTAGATTTAGAACCTGGTCTGAATGTCTGTTGAGGCGAAATCCTGAGTAACTCTTGGTTTAGGAAAGGATCATAGGCCTTCTTTGACCCGTTTGAGCCTTTCTAGCCTCCCAAATGACATTGATCCCTAGCATTTCCCCTTTTGAGCCTTAAGCTTTTTTTTTGGACAACCACATCTTAGCCTATACCTTTCTTTGTGCTTAAATGCACAACCCCTCTCTTAGCCCAACCTCATTGCACGCACTAAAAACATAAAACTTCGAAAGAAGATCAAAGTGGAGGCGACAAGCGTGAAAAAGTAAAAGATGCAAAGTCCAAGTCAATCAAAGAAATGACTTCAAAAGAAAGAAAAAACTTTCACAAATTCAAAGAAAACTCCAACAAAAAAAAAGGAGAAAATTTCACAAATTCAAAGAGGAGGAACTCCAATAAAAAGAAAGAAAAACTTCTGCAAAGCAGAAGAAACTTCAAAGTGAAAAAAAAAGGAAGAAAACAAAATCTCCGAAAACGAAAGAAGAATCGCCTACAAGTTCAAAATGTGTGCCAATCTGTGCCTCCGTTATAACTTGGTGAATTGATTGTGAGTGTGAATTTAATTATGTGGAGTCACTATATCATATTGTGTTGAGTTGTTGGTAACATAATGGTTTAAATAAAAGAATTATTAACATGCTTTATTCTATGTGCCTCTTAAGATAGAAATTGTTATCTCACTTGATGCCTTATTATTCTAAACAGTTGTCACACTTTCACTTTAATTGGGTTCTCAAATTATACTCATCACCCTGTTTGATGTTTACCTTACTTAAAATTGTTATCATATTTTTCTTTAACAAATTTTATATTTAATTCGTTAATTTAACTTATGTTTTGCTTTGTGTTAAAATGATACTTTTACTCAATTTTATTGATTTCTAAACTAAACCCATCTTATACTCTATTTCGTACAAATTATATATTATTTAACTTTACTTAATTTCTAAAATAAACTCATTATTTTATTTGACACCTTACCTTATTCAAGATTATTATTATATTTTATGATGTCTAAATATATCTTTCGTTTATCTAAATTAATATTTATCACAGTTGCAAAGTACATGGTAGCACGTGGGTTTTGCCGTACGAAGGTGATTATTATTGTGGGCACGAGGTGCCATATGTGAAAGATTTGAAAATGGTGATTCATGACTTGTGGTTTATGAGGTGAGGTGCCTCGAGGTAATTCTTGATGTAAGTTTATGTGTTGGGAGCGGTTTTATTATTTGAGTTGTCATCCATTGTTTGTCCTTATTTGAGTTTATTTACATCTCATCGGCGTTCTGATTATGTTATTTCTTTATTACTCGTTTACTACTTGCTGCCATTTATGTTTCTATTACTTCATTATTGGTTGTAAATCAGTAATTTTCATGTCGTTGGTCTTATATTGATGTTCCTTCCATTGTTAGCTTATGTATATCTTAAACAGGTTTCTATGTCTAGTAGGTGCCTTAACCTGGCCTCGTCACTACTCTACCGAGGTTATGTTTGATACTTACTAGGTACCGTTGTAGTGTACTCATGCTACGCTTCTGCACATTTTTGTGCAGAACCCGGTATTCTAATTATGTTATTGAGAGTTGTGTCTGCGTGGTAGGAGACTTCAAGGTATACCTTCTTGACGTTCACAGGCCTCAGAGTCACCATCTTACATCATTATACTGCTGTTAAATTATAATTTAAAATAGTATTGTGTTTAGAAATTCTAGTGTGTTTTAGTAGTGCTTATGACTCCGTATTACTAGTTTTGAAAAATGTATAACTATTGGTTATTTGCGGCTATGGATGTTATTTAATGTTTGATGATATATGATTAAATAGTTCAATTCTGTTATTAAATCAGCATATGTTAGGCTTACCTAGTCTTAGAGATTAGGTGTCATCACGACATCCAAAGGTGGGAACTTGGGGTCATGACAAGTTGGTATCAGAGCTCTAGGTTTATAGGTGTTACGAGTCATAAGCAAGTTTAGTAGAGTCTTGTGAATCGGTACAGAGACGTTTGTACTTATCTTCGAGAGGCTACAGAACTATTAGGAACAAATCTTTTCATTCTTTATCGTGCAGCATTGATTCAGCTTGAAGCATATATATTATATCCTTTACATCCACTCATATACGATATTGCGCAATCGGTGTTAGCTATGCTCCGACGGTTTGTAATGCTGCGGATGGGATACGAGGGGGCCATAGATGCTCGATCATTGTCTTAAGGTATTGTCCAGACTAAGGATGTGGACGTGTTGGTAGATCTTCAATTGTTCAAGTGTGGAATGCAACTGGTTCGTGTATCTGATTGGTGTTGTACGAGCTTATCAAGGTTGGCAATGGGGATCATCTGATGGAGTTCCCTATGACTCTACGCCAAGTGGTAGAGTCTACTATCGACGATCAGATTGCATGGGCAAGTGTCATATCAGTCTTGGGTCTGAGGTATATATGCAGTGTTGAGGGGTTCCCCGAAATTGTACATGAGTAAGATCTGAGATTTTCATGGGATGGTGTTGAAACTTGCGGTATATATATATCATTGATAAATATACATTCCAGTATCAGAGAGGTTAGAGAAACATCTTCAAATTCACATAAGGTCTCTTCAGAGTGGGTATCTTGGTTGCAGCATTGTTGGGTGCTCCAGAGGAAAACAGTGGTTTATGGGCTTTCGGACGACGTGTTTCATGCTAGGGTCTTCCGTGGCGAGCTTTGACTTAGGATCATTGTGTACGATAAGGGAAAGTGTTGACCTGAAGACAAGTCAAGGATGATTAGAAGAAACCGGTCATCTTGGTCAGTATAGCAACAAAGGTAACTAGTCTTTTTGTGTGATAATCCTTCACCAGCGTTCTGCGGCAATACTCTTCGATTTGACGGCTTGCATGACTTGATTGAGTTGGGGAAGTTCAGTTCTGATGGCTTGGTGATGTGCGGACTGGGATCAAAAAGTTCTTGATAGTGTCGACCACAGCTTGAGCTAGATGTCTACTACCGGCATAAGGAACGAGTTACGTATTATCATTTTCGCCTGGATGGGGTCACGAGTTCTAGACAACATGGACGATTTTAGATGTTTAGAAGAATGCTAGAATCATTTGATACAACCTAAGAAGGGTGCGCACTCCAGAAGGCGCACTGTATTTCAACTTGCGGATGCCTGACTGGTATTACGGTAATCGCCTGGTTGATCGACTGCTGATGTTCAGATTTTTCTTTGTGGCACAAAAGAATTATAGAAGTACTTCTCGTGGGCTGACCGTATATGAGGAATATGTCAGTTGTTTGAGTAGTATAGTTGTAATCGGATATGGAGATTCTAGTATTCTAGGGATTTGAAGACTAAGAGGGTTCTCGAGGCAGATTGGTCCATGGTTGTGAACGGTGAAGGTATGTTAAGAGGTTGGCAACTGATGGTATGTACTATAGATATGTTAATGTGGGCATTTCGGAGGCTATCTACCTACGTCGGAAGGATCAGAATTTATTTGGAGGCTACTAGTAGGTCTAATAAGGATGTATGTTCTAAATCGGGTCAGATTTATCTACCCAGCACAGTTATTGTAGAGGTGTATGTTATCGGTTAGGGTGGATCACATTCGTGTTCTGATATATCTCATGTGTTACTCTCCTATGCTACGATGGGTTGTGATTTGTTGGTTATCTACATACCGATGCGGTTATGTTTGGGCTTTGTAGCGATATTCGAGCGAGATTGCTCTTAGGGTGTTGAATGGTTAATTGTGCCTTGGTTATGGTCTTCCTATTTCTGGTATATAGTGATGTCCATATCTCTATAGTTAAGGTCACGCGCTTTGTGTGTTTGATATTGATATGCTTATGGTTGTTGATTGTGAGTATCATGGCTCGACGTATTCCAGGTGGACCGGAGTCGGATTGGGTCATGCATCGCAGCGACGTTATACTAGGATATGATCCTTTGTGCTTATTTTGTGTGTTATATTTCCCCTTGTGTGGTGGATTGATAGAATTGCGCTTCGTGGTGATATCTGTTGAGCTGGTGAGAGGGTTTCTTCATTTCCATTCTCTTTCCATCATTGGGTATATTTGAGTTATTGTTCGTTGGTGCACGAATTGCATGCTATATAGATCTAAGTAGGATTTGTGTGACAAGTCAGTCGAGTAGCTTGTACTGGATGAGGTGAGGTTATTGGGCCTAAAATGAGTGCCGTCGGATTTGATTAAGGTATGTTTGCAAGAATTGTGTCACTAGTCGGCTTAGATTTTGGCTATGTTTCTTATCGGGCAAGAGAGCTCCACGACTTTTTAATCTAATGGGTGATTATGAGTTTCTATATATTTCTTTCATCATTGGAAGTGTACGAAGGTTCAGAACAAGGTTTTAGTTAATATGAGGTTTGTTATCGGTGTCGTGTTGGTTATCGAGCAGCTATTGCGGTCGGAAGTTATTGCTATGAGTATTTGAGTTGTGTGGTATATCAAGTAATTATGTCTTGAGATATGGTTATGGATTGATACAGTTTGTTCAAAGTTATATTGTGCATAGATGCAAGAATCGGCTCATATAATGAGTTCCGGATGTTGGGGATTTGGGTTTTAAGGTTTATGGACTAAGGTAGAAGTAAGGATCCTCTGTTAGGTGGTGTTGTCGGGGTTATTTGGATTGGGGTGACGTGGGATAACCCATGGTTATGTTTATGGTAAGGGTATATGGCGATTTGATGGCTTTGGACAACTCTTGGCACGTTCGAGGACGAATGTATGTTTAAGTAGGGGAGAATGTAACGACTCGAGCAGTCGTTTTGAGCTTTAGTGTTCCATTCGATTGTTTGAAACTTTGAGTAGCTTCATATTATGTATTATGACGTGTGTGTATGGCTGGTTTTGGTTTTCGAGCGGTTCGGGATTGATTTGGAAGAATGATTCTCGTTTTAAAAGCTTTAAGTTGGAAGAGTTGACCAAGGTTTGACTTTTGGGTAAACGGACTCGAAATCGGGTTTTAATTATTCCAATAAGTTTGTATGATAATTTTGGACATGTTCACAAAGTTTGGTTAGATTTTGATGAGTTTCAGATAAGTTTGGATTGTATGGTGATTGTTTTCGGTTTCGACATCGATTTGAGTATAAAGATTACCATATTGAGCAAACGACATTTGATTTGTTTCGACTAAACCATTATATCCATATCGTAATTTTGGAACCATAGCAACTGAAATCATCAAGTTTCGGCATCGTATGAGGAATTTATGGTCATTTTACTAAGAATTGGGTTGCCAGATTTTGTTCGGCTAAATTACGAAATTGCCACTGCAGTCCTATTTAAAAATCTGCACTATTTCCAAATATTGAAACCAACATATCTCCTTCATTATAAGGTCAAATGAAGTGATTCAAAAGTCTAACTTGACTGAATTGTCATGAGGAATCTATTGAAGGCATCAAAAGTAAGTTTCGTGATTGTTTGGCATAAGAAAAAAGGCAGAACAACTAGGCATTTTTGGCTATTAATTAATATTGTTGGAGTTTTTCTCATCTTGAAAGTTTGGGATTGGGAGAATTCAAGGATGTTCTTCAAGTTTCTTCTCTGGAGTAAGGTCTAAACCATAACCTAAGTATTTTCCTTTGATTCATTCCCTTGGTTTAAGCTATAATCCATAATTTTAATTGAAAAACCCATTTAATTCTTTAAATCAAGACCTAGGATTATATATCCTAAATTTTAAAAATTGAAAATGAGTTAGAGGTGTTTATTTCCTGATTTCTTTTGGGGTTTTATTCTCCTATATTAAGAGAACAATATACTCGAATTTGGCGAGCTTTGGAGGAGTATTTCAGGAGTTATGGGACCCAACTAGTATGGGTTGGACTCTTGGGTTATGAGCACCCAAGAGCGATATTTTGGCGAATTGGTTGAGCTATCGGACACCGATTGAATCGATTTTCATTCGTGTGAGCTTGTATTGGTTCGGGCTTCGCCCGGGTAAGCTTGTATTTGGAATCCAAGACGAGACTGGCGTTGACTTTTGTTGACTTTTTGGGGAAAATATAAATATCATAGTTTTATTTATTGCAATATATTTCTCATGCATTGTTTGATGTTATTAAGTCATTTTTGGTTAGATTTGAGCCGCGTGGAGGCGAATTTTAGGGGGGAAAGCTATTTCGGAGGATTGAGTTGGCCTAGTTGAGGTAAGTATCTTGCCTAACTTTGTGTAGGGGAAGCTACCCCTTAGGAATTGGTATTGATTGATTCATTTGTGCTATGTGAAAGCCGTGTACGTAAGGTGACGAGTGGGTACATGGGCTGTACGTGGTATTTGACTAATTTAGGCTACTTAGACTATTTTCATGCTTTAATTAAAATGTCATATCATGTTCTAAATTCTCATAGTCAATCTATTCTTACTTGTGTTAGTCTATCCTTACATGCCTTAAATTATTTTGGGTTAACACTTGTTCTACATCCTAATTGATAAATTATTGTCATGCCTTAGTTGAACGTATTGCCTCTATTATTGTAATATGTTATCTCTCTCATTGTTGATTATCATTATTTGAAGTTATTTTTCTTGTTATCTCTCTCATTATTGATTATCATTATTTGAAGTCATTTTTTGTGTTATCTCTCTCATTGTTGATTATCATTATTTGAAGTCATTTTTTGTGTTATCTCTCTCATTGTTGATTATTATTATTTGGAGTTATTGTTCATGTTATCCCTTCCCGTCTTCAAATTCTTAAGTCCAAACATGGATTGAAATTTTGTCTTTTGCTTATTGTGGGTGTTCTGCTTCACACGACTGCATCGCTGATATTTGTTGCGATTCAAGGAATTGTCGATTCATTTTCAAGCCTTGTTGCTGCGTCTTGGAACGCTACTATTGTTGCAATTTTAGCCCCAAACTTTTTTGGTTTTGATGTTATCATGGATGACAAATTGGACCAATCACTGATATTGACAAATGTTACAAAGGTCGATGAGAATAATATTTTGAGGTCACGACGCCCCGAAAGACCCTCAGACTGGGCCCAAAATAACGAGGCGATGACGATAAATGTCGGAAAGGGAAAGGACGAGAACGTGACAAACCAATAGCCCTTCAGAAGGCGACACGATTAGCTACCGTAGTCGCAACCAAGACAGTTCCCGTTCTCATGTCTAGACGGAAATTAAAATTACAATTCGAGCCTAAATTATTTTTAAACTATTTTCCAAAATATAATTTCCCAAAATATTTTCAAACTATTTTCAAAAACAATCTTTTAAAAAATAGTTTCAAATGAAAACATTTCAAAATAAATTAGTTTATTATTTACTTTATATTTTATTAATAATTTCACCTCTTTTGTCGTGCGAGGTACTATCAGTAACGACCTAGCCGGTCATTTTGAGAGTTGTAGACTTGTTCCCCCATTTGCTGCTCATTTTATGCTTAATTGTTATTATGTGACTTACTAGGGTAGTTGGTTCTGGTCCGGAGAAGTTTCGGAATGAATTGAGACACTTAGTCTCAAAGTTGGAAGCTTAAGTTGAAGGGGTTCACCGGATGTTGACTTGTATGTAAACTACTCCGGAATGGAGTTTTGATGGTTACGCTAGCTCCGTTGGGTGATTTTGGACTTAAGAGTGTGCCCGGATTGTGAATTGGAGGTCTGTAGTTGAATTAAGCTTGAAATGACGAAAGTTGGAAATTTAGAAGTTTGACCGAGAGTGGACTTTGTGGTTACCGGGCTCGGATGGGGTTGCGGGAGTTGTAGTAGATCTGTGGTGCTATGTGTGACTTGTGTGCAAAATTTGAGGTCAATCAGACGTGATTTGATAGGTTTCGGCATCAGATGTAGAAGTTGGAAGTTCAAAAACTTCATTAGGCTTGAATCGATGCGCAATTCGAGGTTTTAGCGTTGTTTGATGTGATTTGAAGGCTCGAATAAGTTCGTATCGCATTTTAGGACTTGTTTGTATTTTTGGTTGAGGTCCCGAGGGCCTCCGGTGGAGTTCGGACGAATATCGGATCAAGTTTGGAGTTGGGGTGACTGCTGAAGCTCACCAGTTCTGGTGCAATGGCACCTGCATAGCTTTGATCGTAGGTGCGAACTCGCAGGTGCGGCCATTAGAGGACTGTGCAGTGGTCGCAGGCGCGGAAGAAGTTCTGCAGAAGTGGATGCGCATCTGCACGAGGTTGACCATAGACGCGGATTTGGCTAGGCAGCAGGGGCGTCGCAGATGCGAAGAAGGTTACAGATGCGGTCCCGCAGGTGCGAGGTGGGGACCGCAGATGCGATGGGTCACCAGTTAAGTGGGTTCCGCATGAGTGTGATTTTCTCCGCAAAAGCGAATGCACAGGTTCGAGCCCAGGCTCCGCAGGTGCGTAAATGCCTGGGTAGTGTTTAAATTCGAGCGTTTCCAAGAGTTTCTTCATTTTAGACATTTCAAGCTCGGGCTTAGGCGATTTTTGAGAGGGATTTCGAAGGGGTTTTTGAGGTAAGTCACTTGTGGTTAAATTTAATCAATAATTATATTTTCCCATTGAAATTTCCACCTAGATTGTGTGATTTTGAGGTGTAATTTTGGAGTTTGAGGCTAGGGATTTACAGAATTTTAATTGGGGATTTGGGTATCGATTTGGTGTTAGATTTTAGTAAATTTGGTATGGTCGGACTCGTGATTGAATGGGCTTCCGGATTTTTGTGACTTTTATCGGATTTATATACTTGGGCCTGGGGCCGTCTTTTGAGTTGACTTTTTGACTTTTAATTAAGAACTTAGTATTTTATTATGGAATTGATTCCTTTAGCTCGTGTTGATTGTATCGAACTGTTTGTGGCTAGATTCGAGGCATTTGGTGATTCACGAGGCAAGGGCTTATTGGAGTAGAGTTTCACACAGTTTGAGGTAAGTAACACTTCTAAACTTGGTTCTGAGGGTAAGAAACCCCGAATTTTGTGTTATGTGATTGGTGTTGGGGCTACGCATGTTCTAGGTGGCGGGCATGTAGGCGTGCACCGTAAGAATTGTGACTTGGTCGATTCCATGAAACTGAATAATTGATTAATCTTGCTTATACCCATATTTTTGCCATGTGTTAGAGTTATTGAGTTGTCAATCACGTTAGAAATCATGCTTAGGCTACATGTTGGTACTGTTTGGCCCTCATAGGTCGTGTTACATGTTGAATTATTTGCGCTAATTGCCATTTGTACTTGGTCACAACTATTACTTGCGTATTCTGTCTTGGTCTTTATTGTCCTTTACTTGATACATCATATCATTATTGTTTGGACTAAATAACATGATTCTGGTGAGCCCGAGAGACTGGAGAGATTAGTGACTGAGTGAGACTGAGGGTCTATTGTGAGTGATGTTTATGAGATCGGGCTTATTATAGCGCATGGGCTGGATCTGTCCTGTTTTACTTGCATTTTGGGCTGGATCTGCCTTGTTCTGTATTAAGTTTTATTGCAAATCTGAAAGCATGTCTAAATTTTTGTACCTCTACTTGTTAAATTATGAATTTCTGAGTTATCAATGTCATATTTTCTGTAACTTTCCGTACTGAATGTTGATAGTGGGCTATAATATTTGAGTCGTACTACTTTCAGTCCAAAGATTAGATTTGTTACTTATTGAGTTGGTTGTACTCACGCTACACCCTGCACCTCGTGTGCAGATCCAGGTGCTTCCAGTCACGACGGTTGCTAATTTGCTGAGTCCAGACCTTCGGAGATCATCAAGGTAGTTGCTTGGCGTCCGCAGCCCTTGACTCTCCTCCCTTATCTTTCTGTTCACTTGTGCAGATTTACTTTCTAGTCAGTGTACCAGACTATGTTATTATGTAGATGCTCATGTACCCAGTGACACCCCAGTTTTGGAAAGACTTTATGTATTGAGTATTGATATTCTATCCTGTTTTATGAGATTTTTCCTTTATTTAGACTAGTTTAGCGTATTTCAAAAAAATTAAAGTGTTGGAAATGTCTGAGCAGTCGGCTTGCCTAATACTATAATAGGCGACATCACGACAGGTTGGATTTTGGGTCGTGACAAATTGGTATCAGAGCCTAGGTTACATAGGCCTCACGAGTCATGAGCAGGTATAGTAGAGTCTTGCGGATCGGTACGAAGACGTCTGTACTTATCTTCGAGAGGTTGTCGAACCCTTAGGAAAACTTCACATTCTTGTATTCTTGTCGTGCAGATTTGTTAATTCCGGGAACTAAACTTTTGTTAGTCTATTCTCTCACAGATGGTGAGGACACGTGCTACCGGACAGGACAGACAACCACCAGTACCACCAGCTAGGGCCACGAGAGGCCGAGGTCGCGGTAGAGGCAGAGGTGCAGCTCGTACAACAACTAGAGCAGCACTTGCAGATCCACCAGTTGCTCCAGCTCAGGAGCAGGTACCAGATGTGGCTAAGCCAGTAGGGCTAGCTCAGGCACCAGCTGTGCCCATTGTGATTCCAGGCCTTCAGGAGGCTTTGGCTCAAATTTTGGTTGTGTGCACCAACCTTGCCCATAAGGTTTTTGTTCAGACCGCACCAGCCACTTCTCAGGCCGGGGGAGGTACCCAGAATCCCATCACCCATACCCAGAGCAGGTGATGCAGGGACTTCAGACACCATGGGTATTACCAGCCCAGTCGGTTGTAGCCGTTCAGGCCCAGGTGGGTCCCGTGATAGCTGATGATGAGTAGAGGAGACTAGAGAGGTTTGGGAGACTACAACCTCCATTATTTAGTAGGGTTGAGTCAGAGGATGCCCAGGACTTCTTGGATAGGTGCTAGTGGATTCTTCGTACGACTAGTATTCTTGAGACCAGTGGGGTATCATTCACTACTTTTCAGTTTACTGGGGCTGCCTTCAGATGGTGGGAGGCTTATGTGAGGCGCATGCCAGTCGGTACAGCACCACTTACATAGCATGAGTTCTCTATTCTATTCTTGGAGAAGTTCGTGCCACATACTCGCAGGGAGGAGCTGCGCAGATAGTTTGAGCAACTACGTCAGGATGGCATGTCTGTGACCCAGTACGAGATGAGGTTTTCAGAGTTGGCTCGTCACGCGAGGGAGAGGATTAGGAGGTTCATTGATGGCCTCTACTACAAGTACCATTTTGTTATAACTCGGGAGAGTGTATCAGGTACTACATTTGATGAGGTGGTTGACATTGCTCGGCGACTAGAGATGGTTTGCAGTCAGGAGCATGAGGAGAGGGAGGCCAAGAGGCCTCGTGGTTCAGGTGGTTTCAGTGGTGCACCTTCTAAGCGACAATCTTACCACAGCAGGGGTCGTCCTTATAGGCCCGCTCAGATGGCTCATCCACTTCACCGTGGTGCATCATCCAGCCATGGTTCATACAGTGCTAGACCGAGTCAGTCATCCCTCAGTACTCTCCCAGCTCAGAGTTCATCTCGTGCGCCTTCAGTTCAGGGTTCATCTGCACCAGGTTCTTCAGGTAGTTATTCCGGTTCTCGGGGTCTGCCTCGGTATTTGCCACCATTTTTCTAGAGGGAATGTTTTGAGTGTGGAGAGTTTGGTCATGTGAAGAGGTTTTTTCTCCGCCTTACGGGAGGTCCAGTTCAGTAGAGGAGTCAGGACACGACTTCAGCACCAGTTACTTCACCACCTGCCTAGTCAGCTCGGGGTGGGGCTCAAGCATCTAGAGGTCGCTCTAGAGGGGGAGGCCTATCAGGTGGCGGTCAGGCCTGATTTTATGTTATTCCTGCTAGGCCAGATGTTGTTGCTTCAGATGCAGTTATCACATGTATTGTTTCAGTATGTCATAGAGATGCTTCTGTATTACTTGACCGTGGTTCCACTTATTCGTATGTATCATCGTATTTTGCTCATGATTTGGATATGCTCTGTGAGTCCTTAGTTTCATTTGTTCATATATCTATACCAGTGGGCGATACTATTATTGTGGATCGTATATACCGATCATGTGTAGTGACTATTGGGGGAATTGAGACTAGAGTTGATCTCTCATTACTTAGTATGGTTGATTTTGACGTGATCTTAGGTATGGATTGCTTATCTCCATGTCATGCTATGCTAGATTATCACGCCAAGACCGTGATGTTGGCGATGCAGAGGTTGCCAAGGATTGAGTGGAGAGGTTCTCTAGATTATGTTTCCAGCAGGGTGATTTCTTATTTAAAGGCTCAACGGATGGTTGGGAATGGATGTATGTCATATTTGGCCTTTGTGAGGGATGTTGGGGCTGATACTCCTATTATTGATTCTGTTCCGGTGGTGCGAGATTTTCTGGATGTGTTTCCTGCAGACCTGTCGGGCATGCCGCCCGATAGGGATATTGACTTTGGTATTGACTTGGTACCGGGGACTCAGCCCATTTCTATTCCTTCATATCGTATGGCACCAGATGAGTTGAAGGAATTGAAAGAGCAGCTTCAGGAAATTCTTGATAAGGGGTTTATTAGGCCAGTGTGTCTCCTTGGGGTGCACCAGTTCTGTTTGTGAAGAAGAAGGATGGTATTATGCGAATGTGCATTAACTATAGGCAGTTGAACAAAGTTACAATCAAGAACAAGTATCATTTGCAGCATATTGATGATTTATTTGACCAGCTTCAGGGAGCGAGGGTATTCTCTAAGATTGATTTAAGATCTGGGTACCATCAATTAAAGGTTCGGGACTCGGATATTCTAAAGACGGCATTCAGGACCTGTTATGGTCATTATGAGTTCATTGTGATGTCTTTTGGGCTGACCAACGCCCCAGCAGTATTCATGCATATGATGAACAACGTATTTCAGCCTTATCTCGACTCATTTATCATAGTATTCATTGATGATATCCTGGTACACTCTTGTAGCCAGGAGGAGCATGCCCATCATTTGATGGTGGTGTTGCAGCGATTGAGGGAGGAGAAACTTTATGCCAAGTTCTCCAAGTGTGAGTTTTGGCTTAGTTCGGTGGCGTTCTTAGGCCACGTGGTGTCCAGTGAGGGGATTAAGGTGGATCTGAAGAAGATAGAGGTGGTTCAGAGTTGGCCCAGACCGTCCTCAACTACGGAGATTCAGATTTTTCTCGGCTTGACCGGTTATTATCGTCGCTTCGTGGAGGTTTTCTCGTCTATTGCATCGCCTTTGATCAAACTGACCCAAAAGGGTGCTACTTTCAGATGGTCGGATGAGTGTGAAGAGAGCTTTCAGAAGCTCAAGATTGCCTTGACCACAACTCCAGTTCTAGTTTTACCTTCAGCTTCTGGCTCTTATACAGTGTATTGTGATGCCTCTCGAATCAATATTGGGTGTGTCTTGATGCAGGAGGGGTAGAGCGATTGCTTATGCTTGCGTCAGTTGAAGCCTCATGAGAAGAACTACCCCGTCCATAATTTGGAGTTGGCTGCCATCGTTCATGCATTGAAGATTTGGAGGCATTACCTCTACGATGTGTCTTGTGAGGTATTTACGGATCATTGGAGTCTCCAACACTTGTTCAAACAAAAGGTTCTAAATTTGAGGCAGCGGAGATGGTTGGAACTGCTAAAGGACTATGATATTACCATTCTGTATCATCCCGGGAAGGCCAATGTGGTGGCCGATGCCTTGAGTAGAAAGGCGGTGAATATGAGCCTTGCATTCATTCCTGTTGGTGAGAGACCGCTTGCAGTTGATGTTCAAGCCTTGGCCAACTAGTTCGTGAGATTAGATGTTTCGGAGCCCAGCCGAGTTCTAGCTTGTGTGATTTCTCGGTCTTCCTTATATAATCGTTTCAGAGAGCGTCAGTATGATGATCCCCATTTGCTTGTCCTTAAGGACGTAGTTTAGCACGGTGATGCCAGGGATTTTACTATTGGGGATGATGGGGTGTTGAGAATGCAGGGTCGGATATGTGTGCCTAATGTAGATGGGCTATGTGAGTTGATTCTTGAGGAGGCCCATAGTTTGCGGTATTCCACTCATCCCGGGTGCCACGAAAATGTACCAGGACTTGAGGCAACATTATTGGCGGAGGAGAATGAAGAAGAATATAGTGAGGTTTGTAGCTCGGTTCCTAAAAGATATATTAGGGAGTAAAAGTGGAGATAGTAAGGAAGTTGGGGAAATGGGGTTAGTTAGGATTTATTTTGTTACTTTTTGTTTGGCTTTTCGTTAGTTACCTTTATTTAAATAACTTTTTGCCCTTTTTTTTAACTTTTTACTAACCCCTTTTTATTAAATAAAAGGGAGGTAATATATATATATATATATATAAGTTGTTATATATATATAACAACTTACTTTTAGACTTAAAAGAAAACTATATTAATAAGAGAACCCAATATTTACAATATAACTTAAATTATACTAAGAAAAATATCATAGCTTACTTATTAAAATTCTAATTAAAAGAAAGCAAATATTTTTTGTAAATTTTCTTTTTCTCTTTAGACATAAATTTTGTATTCTAAGAGTGAATATTTTTTTTTGTAAAAAAAAATCATATTAAAAGTAAGCTGAAAGTTTAAAATATCAATATTAGACCTAAAAGGAATATTTACACTATAATAATATGGAATTCGGGTTTGGTCAAAAATTAGTTATTCACAGAAAGTTTGTCATTTCATATAAATACTTTCACTATTGAGTTTATCCTTAAATAATTAATTGAAATTGAGGTTATCGAAAATCATTAACCTATTTTTATTGGAGTTGTGATTAGTGAGGGTGTTGTTCCTTATTGAGTTACTTTCCCGTTCATTTTGTTGTTATTGAGATTCCATACACATTGTGTTGAGTCGTGGGCTATTTGTTGGATCTTTGGAAAGGTTGTGGCCTATGGGTACTTGTGATACGAATTGATACGTGGCATTGTTGTGATGTTAGCATTTGTAAATTGTTGTGTGGTTTGGTTGTTGTTATGCAGAGTATAAGGGTGGCATTTCACCGTTGTTGTTATGCAGAGTGTAAGGGTGGCATTTCATCGTTGTTGTTATGCGGTGCATAAGGGTGGCATCTCACTATTGTTGAATGTACGGAGTGATAAGGGTGGCTATTGTGCTATAATAGTGGTAAATTTTATCGTCCGGGCGGAGTAATAAGGGTGGCTATTATACAGAGTTATACGGGTGGCTATCAGAGAGATAATGGTGGCTAATGATATTGTCATGGCAGAGTGATACGCGTGACTATCGGAGAGATAAGGGTGGCAATGTTAGGGATGATGGTTTGGGGACACTGTGTTGGTAATTTTTGTGTGATGTTGTGCTTTTCCTTGTGTATGTCTTGCACCTTATGTGACTTGTTGTGTTGTTTCGATGAGCTACTCGACGTCTTTGATATTATTTGTTGACTTGGGCTGTAATAGTACACTCGTACAAGCATACACCGTAGCATGCCACTTATACTAGCTTAGGAGTATAAAATTTGACATTCATTGATTATGCCCATGTGTTCTTGTATTATCCGTTTTCATGTTGCTATTGAGCCTGTGATCATACCGGACGGATTGTGATTGTAACCTTTGATCATGCCGGGCGGATTGTGATTGTGAGCTTGTGATCATACCGGACGGATTGTGAATGTGATCCTATGATCATGCCGGGCGGATTGAGATATTGGCACGTGAGTTGTCTGTGTGGTTGTGATTTGAAATGCGGGCACAAGGTGCCGTGAGCATATGATGGTGGGTTGAAACCCGTGACTTGTGACTATGAAATGAGGTATCTCGGGTAATTTTCGTTACGAAACTTGTGGTAGAACGACTTGATATGTTCCTTATTTAGTTTCAGCGATACTTCATGGTGTTCTTATTGCTTTACTGTTATTACCAGTTGTTGACTCTTGTTGCCATTTATTGATTTTTGCTTTCCATTATTAGCTTTATACTGCTATACTGTACATATTATTTTGTCTAGTGAGTGTCTTGACTTGTACCTCGTCACTACTCCACCGAGATTAGTCTTAATACTTACTGGATACCGATCGTGGTGTACTCATACTACACTTTTGCATATTTTTTTGCAGAGCCAGGTTTTGGAGATATCAGACTCGGGCAGAGTTAGCTTGTTGATCGCGAGGATTCAAGGTAAAGCTGCTTGGTCGTTGCAGTCACTTAGAGTCCTTTCCTTACATTGTACTGTCATTTGTCATTTGAACAATATTGTATTTAGATTCTTGAGATCATTCCATGTGCTTAGCTAGAGTTCGTGACTCTGTATTACCAAATCTTGGAAGGTTGTTATGGTTATTGCCGCGTAGCTTATTCCACTTTTATTTCGGTATTTATTTTAAACTTTGTTTCAAATTATCATTGTTAATAGCTGGCTTAATTGTTACAGTAATCGGCTTACCTAGTCTCAAAGATTAGGTGCTATCACGACATCTTACGGAGGAAAATTGGAATCGTGACACATTCCTAGATCCCTGTTATTCTTTTTCGTCTCCATATAGATTTGCACACCCATATCATTGCGAATTTCCATTAGAGGACACATTTCGTTGACTCTTTATTTGATTTTAATGATTTTAACAGATGTATCCGTTACTAGATGTTCTGCAATTATTGAATTCAATGCACTGTAACTTGAATCTGCGTTGATTACAATTCTATCGGCATCGAAATCAACATATCTCCCGCAGCTATACCACCGATCACTGTGTTGAAGCATTATTACAAGTGTTGCTATTGAAATTCACTTGTTGAAGCAATTTCAAACTTGAAAAAATATTTTTTTATTGTCAAATTGTATAGAAATCTGCTATATCTTCGAAGCTGATAAATTATGTTTCACATTCATTTGTTGAGTTTGAATTTGTTGAGTTTTGTTGTAAAAGCAGAGCAAATTAGCTAGAGATGGATGCGTATTATATTGTTTGTAGATTGTAGCATATCTATTTTGGAGCTGAAAATAATTTTGTTGCTTGAATCACGTGTTTAATTAAAGAAACCCATAGATGGAAGGACGCTAGTTTAAGGGACTGTATATAATTTGTAACCAAATCTTGTTTAAGGCGATTAATATATAAAATTTGGATAATTTTGGTAAATAAGTTTAGAAAAAAAATCCTTGTAATTTCTTTCTTTTCCGGATAAGTCCAATTCCAAATACGTGGGCCGAATAGCCGATAGTCACTACAGCCCGGCCTTGTGTTGAATTTCCTACACTCGAATTACCAGCAATGGGGGCGTAAGGTACGGTGGCGGGAGATTGCAATTCTCCCCTTCAATCCATGGCTGAGAAGTGCAAGTATTCTTGCAAGACTGCTAGTGAAACCCTAGAATGGATTCATGCAATTATCCACTTCATATCACCCTACCGTTATTTCTTAGATGCTCATGTCGTCAATTTCTTCAAGGTCTTCCCATTCATCCTCATTTCAGCTTTACCATAGATGAATTAATATTAGGCTATTTTTGCACTACCTAGCATTCTCCTTACGCATGTTATAAACTTCTTTTGTGAGTATATACAGGATAGACTATGGGAAGCAGTTGATAAAGAGTGGATGCATTGTTTACGGAAGGAGCCTGTTGAAAATCTTCTCCGAATTCCTTCTGGTGTCGTTCAGGTAGTTATCAGTATCTTCCTTATTTCCTTGCCTCTAAGCTTTATAAGTTTTCTTGTCAATTTCATGTGTATTTCAACAACAACAACAAGGTACCCAGTGTATTTCAATAAATTATTTAGTGTCTTATTAATAAAGCATTTCTTTTTCGATTTTTTTTTTAGTTAATTGGAGTTGTAGAAAGTTTAGAGCTGCTTGGCGGTTTATTAGCTGCTTTGCTTCCAGAAAGAGGAACTGCATATTGTTCGTGAGAAATTACTTGTAGAAGGTCAAGCATTAGTACATATTTTCACCCCAACACTACTTATACTTTCTGATAAGTATTTAACTTATTGATAAAATATGAGAATTTAAGAAGCTAAAGTTAAGAACTAAGCTAAGCTAAGGAAAAGGAAATAACAGATTTCATTCATAGCCTCTGAAGATGGCAAGTTCGATACATATAGGGGAAATAAGGCCTAGGGGTCAAAGTGAAATAAAAGTAACTTAGGGGAAATAAAGTAACTACTTATTGGACTGAAATGCTACGTAAAAACTACTAACTAATAGGTAAATAACCAACCCAACTCCCATGTACACTTCCGGGAACATAAAATACTACTCCCACAACTGCTTCATTTCCATATCGTATCACTTATCTCGAATGTAACAAGTGGTTGTGGTGAACAATGGTAGAGTTAGGTCATGTCCTCGGGTGGGGCGGGAGGGGGGGGGGGGTGGCGGGCAAGAGTAGTAACGGGGGTATGGGAACCTCTCGGTTGAGAATTGGATCCTCGAACATAAGGACTTTGACGGGGAAGTCTATAGAGTTCGCGAAAATTCTCCAGAAAAGGAAGGTCAACACAGCTTGTGTCCAGGAAACTAGATGGGTGGAGACTAGGGCTCGGGAGACAGATGAATTTAAGTTATGGTACTTGGGGGGGAGGGGGAGAATGAGGTAGGCATCCTAGTTGATAGGGAACACAGAGAGCTAGTGGTAGAGGTTAGGAGGGTGAAGGACAGGCTGATGGCTATTAAGATAGTTGTGGGAGGGCTTATTTTGAACATTATTATTGCTTGAGCGCCTCAAATGGGTTTGGACGAGGAGGTTAAAAGACGTTTTTGGGAGGACTTGGATGGGTTGGTGCGGGGAACTTCGCACACCGAGAAGCTTATCATAGGAGGAGATTTCAATGGCCACATTGAGACGTCGTCTGGGGGTTACGACGGGGTGCGTGGCAGCTTTGGTTTTGGAGACAAACATAGGAGGTACATCGGTGTTGGAGTGTGCTAAAGCCTTTGATTTGGTGATTGCTAACTCGTGTTTTCCAAAGAAGAGGAGCACCTGATCACTTTTCAGAGTACGGTGGCCAAAACCCAAATTGATTACATCCTGCTTAGGAAGTGTGATAGAGGTTTATGCACGGATTGTGAGGTCATCCCAAGTGAGAATCTCACGACGCAACATAGGCTATTGGTTATGAATTTGGCGATCATGCGTACAAGGAAAAAAAAGGTAGTGTATGGTCTACCTAGGATCAGGTGGAGTGCATTGACTAAGGACAAAGTTCAGGAGTTGGGGGAGAAGTTACTGGTAATGAGGGCTTGGAGGAGTAGTAGGGACGCGAGTTGTATGTGGACTATGACAGCGAGCTGTATTGGAGAAGTTGCGAGAGAGGTGTTAGGGGTCTGGAAGGGCTTCTCTGCTGGCCACAGAGGAGCTGGTGGTGGAACGTAGAGGTCCAAGAAAAAGTGGAAGCAAAGAAAGCGACATATGTGAAGCTAATAAAAAGCATAGATGAGGCAGAGAAGAGGGCCAAGGAAAAGTGGAAGCCAAGAAAGCGGCATATGTGAAGCTAATAGAAAGCATATGTGAGGCGGAGAAGAGGGCCAATAGGGAGTGGTATAAGGAGGCTAGAAAGGAGGCGAAGTTAGCGGTTATTGCGGCTAAAACCTCAACATTTGAATGTCTGTATGAAGAGCTTGGGGAGAAAGGCGGGGATAAGAAGCTGTACAGGCTGGCCAAAGTGAGAGAAAGAAAGGCCCGTGACCTGGATCAAGTGAGGTGTATAAAAGATGAGGAGGGTGGAGTTTTGATGGATAAGGCACAGATTAAGCAAAGATGGCAGTCATACTTCCATAAATTTCTGAATGAAGGGGAAGATAGGAACATTGCGCTGGGTGATTTGGAGCACTCCGGAAGTCATCGGAATTTTGGGTACGGTAGGCGCATTAGAGTAGAGGAGGCCGAGGGGGTAATGCGAATGATGAGCAGGGGTAGAGCGATCGGGCAGTGATTTTGTAGAATTTTGGAAGAGTGTGGGTAAGGCAGGCTTGGAATGACTCTCTAGGTTGTTTAACGTTATTTTTAGGACGAAGAAGATGCTTGAAGAGTGGAGGTAGAGTACAATGGTTCCGTTGTATAAGAACAAG